>NC_064823.1:134282351-134609494 GCF_024166365.1 Elephas maximus indicus | reverse complement strand
TACAGAATGAGTTAGGTAGTATTCTGTCATTTTCTGTGCTTTGAAATACCTTTAGTAGTAGTGGTGTTAACTCTTCTCTGAAAATTTTGTAGAACTCTGCAGTAAAGCCTCCTGGGCCAGGGCTTTTTTTTGTTGGGAGTTTTTTGATTACCGTTTCAATCTCTTTTTTTGTTATAGGTCTATTTAGTTGTTCTACTTCTGATTGTGTTAGTTTAGGTAGGTAGTGTTTTTCTAGGAATTCATCCATTTCTTCTGGATTTGCAAATTTGGTAGAGTACAATTTTTTGTAATAATCTGATATGATTCTTTTAATTTCAGTTGGGTCTGTTGTGATGTGGCCCATCTCGTTTCTCATTTGGGTTATTTGTGTCCTTTCCTGTATTTCTTTAGTCAGTCTGGCCAATGGTTTATCAATTTTGTTAATTTTTTCAAAGAACCAGCTTTTGGCTTTGTGAATTCTTTCAATTGGTTTTCTGTTCTCTAATTCATTTAGTTCAGCTCTAATTTTTATTATTTGTTTTCTTCTGGTGCCTGATGGGTTCTTTTGTTACTCACTTTCTATTTGTTCAAGTTGTAGGGACAGTTCTCTGATTTTGGCTCTTTCTTCTTTTTGTATGTGTGCATTTATTGATATAAATTGGCCTCTGAGCACTGCTTTTGCTGTGTCCCAGAGGTTTTGATAGGAAGCATTTTCATTCTTGTTGCATTCTATGAATTTCTTTATTCCCTCCTTAATGTCTTCTATAACCCAGTCTTTTTTCAGGGGGGTATTGTTCAGTTTCCAAGTATTTGATTTCTTTTCTCTAATTTTTCTGTTATTGATTTCCACTTTTATGGCCTTGCGGTCTGAGGAGATGCTTTGTAATATTTCGATGTTTTGGATTCTGCAAAGGTTTGTTTTATGACCTAATATGTGGTCTATTCTAGAGAATGTTCCATGTGTGCTAGGAAAAAAAGGTATACTTTGCGGCAGTTGGGTGGAGTGTTCTGTATAAGTTAATGAGGTCAAGTTGGTTGATTGTAGCAATTAGGTCTTCCGTGTCTCTACTGAGCTTCTTACTGGATGTCCTGTCCTTCTCCGAAAGTGGTGTGTTGAAGTCGACTACTATAATTGTGGAGGTGTCTATCTCACTTTTCAGTTCTGTTAAAATTTGATTTATGTATCTTGCAGCCCTGTCATTGGGTGCATAAATATTTAATATGGTTATATCTTCCTGGTCTATTGTCCCTTTGATCATTATGTAGTGTCCTTCTTTATCCTTTGTGGTAGATTTAAGTTTAAAGTCTATTTTGTCAGAAATTAATATTGCTACTCCTGCTTTTTTTTGCTTATTGTTTGCTTGATATATTTTTTTCCATCCTTTGAGTTTTAGTTTGTTTGTGTCTCTAAGTCTAAGGTGTGTCTCTTGTAGGCAGCATATAGATGGATCGTGTTTCTTTATCCAGTCTGAGACTCTCTGTCTCTTTATTGGTGCATTTAGTCCGTTCACATTCAGCGTAATTATAGATAAGTATGTGTTTAGTGCTGTCATTTTGATGCCTTCTTATGTGTGTTGTTGACAATTTCATTTTTCCACTTATTTTTTTGTGCTGAGATGTTTTTCTTTGTAAATTGTGTGTTCCTCTTTTTCATAGTATTTGACTTTATGTTTGTTGAGTCGTTATGTTTTTCTTGATTTTTATATTGAGTTATGGAGTTGTTACATCTCTTTGTGGTTACCTTAATATTTACCCCTATTTTTCTAAGTAAAAACCTAACTTGTATTGTCCTATATCGCCTTGTATCCCACTCCATATGGCAGTTCTATGCCACCTGTATTTAATCTCTGTTTTTGATTATTGTGATCTTTTACATATTGACTTCAATGATTCCCTGTTTTGAGCTTTTTTTTTAATTAATTGTAATTTGTTTTTGTGATTTCCCTATTTGAGTTGATATCAGGATGCTCTGTTCTGTGACCTTGTGTTGTGCTGGTATCTGATATTATTGGTTTTCTGACCAAACAATTTCCTTTAGTATTTCTTGTAGCTTTGGTTTGGTTTTTACAAATTCTCTAAGGTTGTGTTTATCTGTAAATGTCTTAATTTTGCTTTCATATTTCAGAGAGAGTTTTGCTGGATATATGATTCTTGTCTGGCAGTTTTTCTCCTTCAGTGCTCTATATATGTCATCTCATTGCCTTTTTGCCTGCATGGTTTCTGCTGAGTAGTCTGAACTTATTCTTATTGATTCTCCCTTGTAGGAGACCTTTCTTTTATCCCTGGCTGCTTTTAAAATTTCCTCTTTATCTTTGGTTTTAGCAAGTTTGATGATGATATGTCCTGGTGATTTTCTTTTTGGATCAATCTTAAATGGGGTTCGATGAGCATCTTGGATAGATATCCTTTCGTCTTTCATGATGTCAGGGAAGATTTTTGCCAACAGATCTTCAACTATTCTCTCTGTGTTTTCTGATATCCCTCCCTGTTCTGGGACTCCAATCACACGCCAGTTATTCTTCTTGATAGAGTCCCACATGATTCTTAGGGTTTCTTCATTTTTTTTTTTTTAATTCTTTTATCTGATTTTTTTCAGCTGTATTGGTGTCAATTCCCTGGTCCTCCAGATGTCCCAGTCTGCATTCTAATTGCTCGAGTCTGCTCCTCTGACTTCCTGTTGCATTGTGTAATTCTGTAATTTTATTCTTAATCTTTTGGATTTCTGAATGCTATCTCTCTATGGATTCTTGCAGCTTATTAATTTTTCCACTAAGTTCTTGAATAATCTTTTTGAGTTCTTCAACTGCTTCATCAGTGAGTTCCTTGGCTTTTTCTGTAGATTGCCTTATTTCATTTCTGAGGTCATCCCTGATGTCTTGAAGCATTCTGTAAATTAGTTTTTTATATTCTTTTTCTTGCAATTCCAGGATTGTATCTTCATTTGGGAAAGATTTTGATTCTTTAGTTTGGGGAGTTGTAGAAGCAATCATGGTCTTCTTTATGTGATTTGATATCGACTGCTGTCTCTGAGCCATCACTAAGATATAAAAAAAAAAATTTTTTTTTGATTTATTCTATATTTGCTCACTGAGTCTTATCTTGTTTTGTTTTCTTTCAATATATGTAGATGGGCTACTAGATTGCGCTGTCTTGATTGTTGTAGCCCTTGACTCACTTATGTCCTATTACCAGCTGGTTTGGGCTGTTACCAGATATATAAGCCTGAGTTCATGCACTATTCTTGAGTAGAATCTGCTTTTGGGTCATCAAGTTTGTGGAGCAGACTGTCACCTATCCACCTAGAGAAGTAGTGGTAAGAGTTTTGTGCACCAGATTCTAGTAGCAGCAGGGTTACGCACTCCGGGGGGGCAGGATGCTGACAGGCTTCCCCCAAGTGTCAGTGAGGTAGGTGTGTCTCTATTCCTAAAGCACCTTGGTGGCTGGGCTCTGCAGCTGTACCTTAGGCCCCCACTGCAAGTACCTCTACAGATTGGTAGGTGTCACCCTCCTTAGACCCCTAAGGCAGGAGGCTAGGTGTTCTGGGGGGAGCTTCAGCCCTCAGTTCCCTGTTGTGGGTCAGTGAGGGCTCTGTTGAATTCGCAGAGATATCAGACCTGGGAAACTTGTCTTTCCAGTAATCGGCTAAAACAATTACAGTCAGATCCCTATCAGAAATGCCTTTGCATTATAATAGCCACATTGTTCCCTGTAGGGATGAAAACCCAAGACTGTGGATCACATATGCTTGGCTGGAGCTGGTTCTGTGTTTTTAGTCCAATTAGGGAAGGGTTTTTGGTCCCTGGGTTTTTTGTAGCTGCTTCTCTTAGGCCAGGAGAATGGGTTAGGAAAAGATCAAAAAGAAAGAAAAACTGCAAGCAGTTCACTCTCTGGCTCAGGAAATTCCAAAGTTAATGAAGCCGCCTGGGAAGGGGAGGGGAGGGTTCAGATAAATAGGAGAGAGTAGCACCCCGGAATATAGACAAAGTTACTTGTCTTGCTTGGGATGACTGTTTTATCTGAGATTCCCGAGGGGTATGTCGACTGTGTGTGCTGGCTGGGTAGAGATTACCCCCAAGGGTCAGGCCCACCTCCCGTGCTTGCACTGTCTCAGAAGCTGGGGTTTGTTCCTCCGCTCCCAGTTCAAAGCCCAGCGCCAAGGTTCCCCAGCTGGGATGGGATGCTGCACTCCCGGCTCCAAAACCAGTTGCTGCCTCCCGGTGACTTCTCCTCCTGTCAGCCGCGTCGCTGCATTGCCTGCATGCACTGGCTGGACTTCCCCCGAGGTCAATCCTGGGGGCTAGGGTTGTACCCGGTGTTTGCGCCATCTCAGGATGCCGTGCTCAGCTCCCCTGCGCCCAGTCCAAAGCCCAGCGCCAAGGTTTTCTGACTGGGACGCTGGCTCCAGGCTCTGAAAACAGTCGCTGCTTACCCGTGGTTGTTCGTTCTCAGTCTCTGTCACTCAGGTCAACTCTTTAGATCTGTGTTTGATGGTCATGGTTTGTAGATTGTCATGCATGTGATAGATTCACTTGTTTTTCTGAGTCTTTGTTGCAAGAGGGATCTGAGGTAGCTTCTACATTGTCAGCCATCTTGGCCCCTCCCTCCATTTATTTCCATTTTAACGTGCAATTTATATGTTCATAAAGTTACACTTTTTTTTCTGATAACTCTGACGTGTCCATATTATTATTATTGCTATTATTATTTTAAAAGTTTGACATTCTCAATTTTGCAGTTTAATGGATGTGATTTGTTGGACTAGATAATCTTTTTCAATAGCTTTGTTTTATTTATAAGATCAGTGCATATCCATGGCAAGATAAGAACAAACAAAAAAAAAGAAAGGAAAAATCTCAAAATCCAAAGTGAACTAAAGTTAATCTTTTGAAAGATAACTTCCTAAATATTTATCGTTATGTACTTTTTTTATTCATTTCTTCATTGATAATTTTGTTTCAATAGCTTCACGGCCTTAAACTTTCTTAGCCTTGATTTTTCTTTTTTTTTCTTTTTACTCAAAATGTGTAAAAGTGTATTGTGGACGCTCAAATTTTTAAAATAATAGTGAATAAAAATTTTCTTTATTTTTATTTTAAAATTTATATTAAAGTACACACATTTTTAAGTGTAATAATTCTAAAGGTTTATAATGTCTAATAGCAATCTCTTGTTTTGCCACTTATACTCCTATCCTCTTCTACACAAAGGCCATTTAAATGCTAAGCATTTCTTCTAATTTTAAATCCCATATTTTTTAATGATGTGGTCACTATGTCTTGATTTTTCATGGATTGAATTATGTCCCTCCAAAAATGTATGTATCAATTGGTTAGGCCATGATTCCCAATATGTTGTTGTCCTCCATTTTATGATTGTAATATTATATTGAGAGGATTAGGGTGAGACTGTAACACCACACTTACTCAGGTCACCTCCCTGATCCAAGGTAAAGGGAGTTTCCCTGGGGTGTGGCCAGCACCGCCTTTTATCTCTTAAGATTAAAGGGAAGGAAAGCAAGCAGAGAGTTAGGAACCTGATACCACCAAGGAAGCAGCACCAGGAGCAGAGCGCATCCTTCAGTCAGGGGGTCCCTATATCTGAGAAACTCCTTGACCAGGGGAAGGTTGAGGACAAGAGCCTTCCTCCAGAGCTGACAGAGAGAGAAAGCCTTCTGGAGCTGACACCTTGAATCTGGACTTGTAACCTACTAGACTGTGAGAAAATAAATTTCTATTTATTAAAGCCATCCATTTGTGGTATTTCTGTTATGGCAGCACTAGATAACTAACATAGAATTTGTTACCAAGAGAGTGGGCTGCTGCTCTAACAGATACGTAAAATGTGGAAGCGGTTTTGAAATTGAATGGATAGTTCGTGACAGCGGCAGAGGACCAGTGCAGCAGAGAACCTGCAGCGACAGAAAATTTGCAACAGCAGAGAACCAGAAACAGCAGAACCAGGAGACCAACATAAAACAGCGCTGGAGTTGACCCAAGGAGCAAGAAAGCTGATTACCTGTGTTCTTGAGGCTTTCTGGCGGAGTGGAGCACCTCCAGGCACTTATTGGTCGAGCTACAGAGCTTTGGAACACTTGCCCCAGCAGGGCAGATGCGGGTGTGAGGCCCAAGGAGCCAAGAGGCCAAGAAACCATGAAGCAGAAGCTGAATAGACAAGGAACACAAGAAACTGAGCTGCCTTAGTCTCAAGAGTTGTGGCCAACAGACCTCAGGGCTTTCAAAAGGTGGAGCCATGGCCTCTGGTGTTTCTAAGGGTGCAGTTGCCATTCAGATGGTTGAGAATGGTGTGCCTAAACTCAAGGGAGTAGAGTTGTCTTCCCAGTGGGGCTGGAAGGCAGAGTCGAAGCCCAGGGCCGAGGAGCCACCACTCAGAATTTGGAGAGTGTGTCCAATACCTAGAGTCTGGAGGGCAGGGCCATTGTATAAATTGTCTCAGAGAACAGGGGATTATTTTCAAAGCTTTGAGGGCTAAAGTAATGTGTTCTGCTGACTTGCTTCGTGCCTGTTATCCCTTCTTTCCCTCCAGTTTCTCCCATCTGTAACGGAAATGTCTAGCTTGTGCCTTTTCTGCCATTGTACCTTTGGAAGCAGATAAGTTATATTCTAGATTTCACAGATGAAGAGGAATTTTTGGATTTTAGACTTGGAGTTAAGACATTTTGCTTTGATATGATGTGATGAATATGTTTTGCATGTTGCAAAGATGTGACTGTTTTGGGGGCCAAATGGTGGAATGTCAGATTGAATTATGTCCCCTCAAAAATGTGTTTAAAATCTTGGTTAGGCCGTGATTTCCAGTATTGTGTGGTTGTCCTCCCTTTTGTGATTGTAATTTTATGTTGAGAGGATTAGGGTGGGACTGTAACACCACCCTTACTCAGGTCACCTCCCTGATCCAAGGTAAGGGGAGTTTCCCTGGATTATGGCCCGTACCACCTTTGATCTCTTAAGATGAAAGGGAAGCAAGCAGAGAGTTGGGGACCTCATACCACCAAGAAAGCAGCACTAGAGCACTTCTTTTGGGGTCCCTCCACCTGAGAAGCTCCTCCATCAGGGGAAGATTGGGACAAAGACCTTCCTCCAGAGCCGACAGAGAGAAAAAACCTTCTCCTGGAGCCGACGCCCTGAATTTGGACTTGTAAACTACTAGACTGTGAGAAAATAAATTTCTCTTTGTTAAAGCCATCCACTTGTGGGATTTCTGTTATGGCAGCACTAGATGCCTAAGACATAGGTGTTATCTATAGATTTCCAATTATTTAAGAGAAAGATTTGTCTCTTTCAGCTGTCTCATCTGGGTAGGCATACGCCAACCTGCGCACACAAACACACACAAAAACACACTTCCCCACTCTTTATTTCTCAATAATGGTGAAATCTTCCACATTTTTCTTATTATTATCTTATTATGACTTGTGATTCATACCTGAACCTTGAAATACACTATCATCTCTTTTTTTTTTTGGCATCCTGTTTTGTTTCCTATAGTTTATACCCTCCTCGTTTTTCCCTTGATAATTTTCTATGCATTCTTACTAATTAACTCCCTCTCAAAAAAAAATTTTTTTTTTTTTTTTTTAGATTCAGTACTACAAATCTCTTCTCATTATGCTCAAACATATCTCCTAAGTTAAAATTTTATTCTCTCCTTCTTGGATAGAGTCCAAGATCTCCAAGAAAAATAAATTGCTCCCCAGCTTAATTAGGACAAGTTTTTGTTTCTTTTTCTTTTGGCCTGTGGCCTAGCTACTATCCCAGGATTTCTCTTTAACATCATCTAGCAACTTCCTTTTGCCTCTCTCCTTTTACTTGAATCATATATTTTTCCTCTTTTCAGTTAATTCTTTGTTTAAGAGGACCAAATCCTTCTGCAGCTTTCTGAGAAATGGTTCATATAGGCTCACGTGTTTTTGAGATTTTCTTGTGTGTTTAAAAAGAATTTATTTCTTTTTCACACCTGAAGGATATTTAAACTGAAGCCAGAAGTCTAGGGGCATCTATAAGTAAGGTTTTATAAGGTGCAGAACAGTGCTTACATTTTGCCATAATTTTTTAAGTAATGAAATTAAAATATTTGTATTCGTATATAAAAATACATTCAGTAAGGAAACATGAGGAACTGATGACAGTATTGGTCTCCGGAAGGGTAGAAATTTGGGGGGTACCTTTCAATGGACATTATTTTGTATATTTAAATATTAAACCAAGGCAATGTACTGTTTATTAAAAAAATAAATATAAAGTACTCTTATGAGTTAAATTGTCCCACCATCTTAATTTTTCAGTGCTGCTTTAAAAGAAATACCATAAAAGAAATGCCATAAGTAGGTAGCTCTAATAAAAAGAAATTTGTTTTCTCACAGTTTAGAAGGCTAGAAATCTGAATTTAGGGCACTAGCTCTAGGGGAAGGCTCTCTCTGCCTTCCCTTGGGAAAAATTCTTGTCTCAGCTTTTTCAGCATCTCTAGCATTCCTCTTGACATTCCCTGGAGATTTCCTCGTGGCATCTCTCTTTCCCCCATCTGCACTTACTAGCTTCTGTACCGAATCTGCCCTTTTACATCTCAAGAGTGATTGATTTAAGACACATTCTACACAGATACACTTTTATTAACATAACAAAGAAAACCCTATTCCCATTCACAGGTATGAGGGTTAGAATTTACAACACATATTTTTGCATGAAACAATTCGATCCATAGCATTCTACCCTTTACCCCCCCTACCCAAAATTCATATCCTTCCCATGTGTAGTAAAGCACATTCACTCTATTGCATTATCCCAAATGTCTTATCCCATTCTAGCATCAATTCTAAATCTGAGAGTTCATCTCCTGGATCATTTAAATCAAGTGTGTGTGAGACCTTGAGAGTATTCCGTTCTGGGGCAAAATTTCTTTCCATCTGTGAATCTGTGAAATCTAGAATACAGGTTATCTGCTTCCACAGTACAATGGTGAAATAAGCACAAAGTAGACGTATTTCAAATGGGAGAAATCACTGATACCAAGAAAGTCTAGACTCAAGGAGAGAAAATTTCATTAGCTGTCAAAGCTAGAAAATAATCTGTTCTCCAGGACCATCTAGGCAATGACCATACCATCCAGACTCTGGGTGTTAGCCATAATCGCTGGTTTCTGAATGGAGGCCCCTCAGCCCTGGCATCAGTCCTGCCCTCTAGGCCCACTGGAATAACAACCTCATACACTTGGCCTTGGGCAGCACTAATCCCCTAGTCCACCTGAGTGATGACCTCAGCCTCCTAGCCCTGGGTGGCTCCATTCTCCTGATCCATGGACATGGCAGTCCCACTTCCTCAGCTTTGGGTAGCAGCGCCATCCTCTTAGCTCACTTAAATGGCAGCCTCACACTCTGGAATCAAGACAGTGGAGATCTGGCTCCTTGAACCCTAGGATGAGGTGGTTCCACTGATGTAGGCAGCCTTGCCTGCCATGGTGACGCCAACAGTTCTGCCGATCTCCAAACTGTTGCTAGGATGGTACCTCCCTTTCCTCAGAGGACAACAAATGTTTGCAACCAAGTAACTCCACTTGCCTCTTTCATGCCTGTAGAATTTCAGGAGACAAGCAGCTAGCTACCTTTCATTTTGTACTGCCTTTTTTTCTTTTTTGTCCTTTTCTACTACAATGGTTGAATAAATCCATTAATCACAGGATTAATCTCTTTTACAAAATATTGAGTAGCCAAGCCCTTAGTGAAAGTTTTTCCAGGATATATTTCCTTAATTTGTACTGCAGAATTTCCCAAATCTTTAAGTTCTGTCTTCATTCTGCACAGTTCATTTTTAAGCCCATTTCTTTCCTCCTGCATTTTACTGCAAGTGTCAAGGAGATACCACATGATTCTCTTCAGATCTGCTTAGAAATTTCCTCACTCAAACTTACAAGTTCATCACTTAAAGTTCTATCTTCCACCAAACATTAGAACATAATTCATACAAGTTCTTAACCACTTTATAAAAAAGTATCACCTTCCTTCCAGTGTCCAATCACATGTGTTTCATTTCTGTTTAAAGCCTCTCTAGAAGCACATTTAATGTCCACATTTCTGGTGAGATTATATGATTATTATATAAATTACTTTACTTATGATGCTAGGAGATTTCCCCAGAGCTCTCAATTCTTTCTGAACCTTCATGAGAATCACTTTTAATACCCATAATTCTCCCAAAAGTCTTTTCAAGGAAATCTAGGGTCTTACTATAAAGCACATCAAAATTCCTCTAGCCTCTACTCATTACCCAATTGCAAAACCACTTCCAAATTTTAGGTATTTGTTAGAGTAGTACCCCACTATTGGTAACAAATTCTTTCTTAATTTCTTAGTGCTGCTGAAACAAAAATAACCCAAATGGGTCACTTTAAAGAATGGAAATTCATTTTCACACAGTTTAGGAGTCTAGAAGTCTGAAATCAGGCTGCTAGCTTTAGTAGGCACCCTATGCCTGCTCTGGGTTGGGAGGAGGATCCTTGTCTCAGTTTCTTGAATTTTATTCTCTGCTTTCCTTGGAGACCTCCAGGTGTCATCTGTCTTCCCCCATTCACACTCTTTTATATCTCAAAAGTGATTGTTTTAAGACACATACTACACTGATTGCTTTATTAACATAACAAAGAAAATCCTGTTCCCAAATATATCACCGGTATTAAACAAAAACAAAAAAACTCTCCCCTCAGGTCGATTCTGACTCATAGTGACTCTACAGGACAGAGTAGAATTACCTCATAGAGTTCCAAGAAGTGCCTGGTGGATTTGAACTATTGACCTTTTGGTTAGCAGCAGTAACACTTAACCACTACACCACCATCACCAGTATAGGGGTTAGGATTTAAAACACATATCTTGTGGGGACACAATTCAACCCATGATAACTTCCTCCATACACGATATGTGTTAGAATTCTAACCCCTACACCTGAGAAAGTAATCCTTTTTGGAAATAGGGTTTTCATTGTTATGTTAGTAGATCATACTCAAGTAGCGTGGGTTCTAAATCTAATCATTTCTGAGTTACCAAAAAAAAAAAAAAAAAAAGATTAGTCATAGAGACATGCACATACAGGGGAAGACAAAGGTCACATCAGGTCATCTATAAGCCAAGGAACCAAAGAATCCCCAAAGCTGCCTACAAGAAAGAAATAGACACAGCCATGTCAATGAAGTACATGATTTGGACTTTTAGCTTCCAGAACTGTGAAGAAATAAATTTCTGTTCCTTAAAGTCACCCAATTGTGGCATTTCTGTTAAGGCAATAATGGGTAACTAAAACAAGTAAGTTTTGCTAATTTAATGAAATTAATAGTTTTTATGTATTATGATATGTTTACAAGTCTGAGGTCTAACACCATAATTTTCTACGTGACTATATATAACCCATTGCCTTTGAGTCAATCCCAACTCACAGCAATCCTGTAGGACAAAGTAGAACTGCCCCATAGGGTTTCCAAGGCCACAATCTTTACAAAAGCAGACTGCCACATTTTTCTCCCATGGAGTAGCTGGTAAGTTTGAACCACTGACCTTTCAGTTAGCAGCCGAGTGATTAACCTCTATGCCACCAGGGCTCCTTGTGATTATACGCGTGCACATCCACACACGTATGCATATATGTATATTTGCAGCCTTGCACACATACAAACACTAATCATTTAAACTCCTGTCTTTCTTAGATTCTTTCAACAGTTCCCTATTTTCCCAAATATTTAACATAGGACATAAGAAGTGTAACCTTTCTTAGTTTGCTTTTTCATCCCTTTTCACCTCAACTACTCAACCCAACTTCTATGCCTCTATATGAGCACACTCTACACTGAAACACATGCTGTATTCATTAGATCATGTTTTCAATCTCAGTGGCCTTTTTATTTGTTTCTTTTTATTTTTCATTGAACATCTTCTTCTTTTTTTTTTACTGATTAATATTTTATGAATTATTTCATGTGTCATCTCTTCCCAAAGCTTTCTCCCACCTTTCAGTCCAGGGAAGTTTTTTTTGTTGTTGTTTGTTTTGTTTCGTTTTATGAGCTCTCAGTATCTTACGTGCATTTATCTTGTATTTTTCATTTTAGTGGATTTTAATTGCATACATTTGAGTACACTCACCATACTAAACCAAAGCATTTACTACTAGTGCCTTATCTAAAATCTAGCAGAGAAAATGCATTAGAGAGGAAGGTTTTGAAAGAACAATAATTAATACTGTTCTTTATTTGGTATCAAATATTTACAAACAAGCAAAAACTTTGTCTACATTTTTAAGAAAGAAATACATGGCATAGATATACATTATATGTGAACACTTCCTAACACTCAATTCTAGAACCCTTCCTCCTTCTGCTCTGAAACATATGTTTTCCTGTTTTTCTCTGAGGCAGAGATCAGGAGAGTGTTTTATCAACTCTAAGTTAAATAGATTATTTTTTTGTAGCTTTGGAAATGTCTAATTCAGAGATATACTTCTGTATCCAATCTAAACTTGAACTCAATGAAATACTTTCCAGTTTTTTGGAGTTCTACCACACAAGAAGGCTAGCACACAAATAACTACTTCTGCAACTTTAAATTACTTTATATATTTATTGAAAAACTTGGCAGGGCTCATAGATAAATTTTCAATCTTCATTTTGTATATATCTGACAATGCCCCCAGACTAGAGAATTTCAGCAGAAGATATTGGGCCCCCACATATCTTGGTTGGAAATGATGTTTCTTAATCACTTCTGCTTTTTAAAACACCCATCCTGGTTAACTAAAGCTATAATCCAGGGTTAATGTTGGATAAAAACATTGGAATGCTCTTCACTTTCCAACTTGACTGCAAATTGACTCAGGAGAGGAAAGCTTGAACATCAGTGTTCAATGATCATGACTTAGCAATGTTTAAATAGTTTATAATAATAGAAGTGTTAAGCTGATATGTTTGTTTGATATCCCAGTGTTTTGATTAATTAGCATTCAAAAAAAATTTTTTTTAAAGCAGGATCTACTAAGAAAATATTTATGTGTGTGTGTGATTGTGTGTGTACAGGTTAGATGTGACAAGACACCAGTCTGTTTAACTTCAGTGAACACACAAGAAAAGAGACAATGATTTTACTCAAAGAAAACACTCATTAAAGGGAAAAGTCTAGTATGCTAAATATAGTAGAGTGATACCTATAACTTAATTGCTATACTTTAAATTTGTTAACTCTTCTGCAATCCAGGAAGAGCATTTACTCTGCCAGGAGTTTATGACTACCCTTTAAATAGACAATATATCTACCAATGGCATCATCCAATAGCTTCACACTCTTTGCTTTGTTAAAGATAAGTATACATATACAAAGAGAGACAAACATTAAAATAAGGAAAAAAAAATTTAAACCACTATTTTTTTGGAACATGTATGAGGGCAACTTTACCAGTATTTTGAGATACTGGGGATATTTAAAACTGAAGGTAGTTTTACTAAGATTTCATTAATGGGTTAGAAAACCAGCACACATTTTTCTTCATGGATACAAATTAGTATTATAGCAATATTACACATAACAAAATCATAAAAATACAAATATGTAGTAAGTGCTGTATGAATTGGCTCCTACTACTGTTTTCTGATATCAATTTGTATGTGAGATCAACATACAGAGAACATATTTGTTCTCATTAATGGCCTAATTTCTCAACCTTTATCTTTCCTCTTGTATCAGTTAGGATGTTTCTAGCGCTAAGTGGCATAATACCTGATAAAGTGGAGGGGTAGATAATTTAGCACCTCAGCTATTTTATGTTCTTTCACTTTTCTGAAATTCTCTCAACCTTCTCCATTTTCAGAAAATGGCAGTTGCAACTACAAAGGTACCTCTTTCAAAAGAGCATCCAAAGGCCACGAGGTAAGGGAGTGGAGAAGAATATTACAATTGAGTCTCATTTTCAGAAGAGAAGTCTTTCTTGTGAGCTTCCTCCTGAACTCTACTTCCTTCTTATATCTCATTTGAAAGAGATACTGAGAAGGGTTGAGCTAGTAGGCTTGAACTAGTTCACATTCCTACAATTAATGAGTCTCTAGGAGAGCACACGGGGTTTCTACGTTTTTTTCTCACAAACAGTTGACTTTCATCAGTTGTAACTCATCACCTGAAGCTGGACACAGGGTCTGACTTACTTGAGAACCTTGACACTTTCATGTTTTAATCTCGCTTCTCATACTTGGAGTATTGTTTTGTCTTTGTTTCTTAATATTTCTTTTTCTGACTTATTTTCCTTGTCCCTAAATTCTCATTTTTATCATGTCAGGGTTCTCCAAGAAACAGACACCTCTCAAGCTCTGAGGAAGTGTGAGGTTTTTTACCTCACCATTATTAAAGTGAAGCTATAGACCATAAAACTTCTTAACTACAGCATGGCATGGGCTTGTCAGCAACATGTTGTCCTGCCATTCGTGTTGCGTTGTCATCTTTCTCTTAGTTTCAGCATGGTCCCTTTGAAATAAAGCTGTTACCTTTGCCTGTGCTTGCTTTCAGTCTTTATACAAGTGATGTACTCTCTGACTTAAAAAAAAAAAAAAAAACTGTCAATGTTTCTTTACCAGCAAAATCTGTCAAATTTGCAGTGACACTTGCTATCCTCAACTTTGTATTCATCTTTCTCCCTAATTGCAGCTCTATGAACCTCAAGCTCCTGCATCAGATACAAAGGCAACAGACTTCTTTGTCTCTACATACAAAAATATTAAGCCAAAAGCAATACAACATTACTTGGAGAATTGCAAAGATTAGTGCCATGAACACTTGACTTGAAAGATGAAGAGTAGCGATTCCTACCAATCTTCGTTCTTTTTCAGCCTTAGCAGAAGACAGGTCTTGGAGAATAAATACAGTACATTTAATTAGTATTAACAGCTAAGTGCAGCTGTTATTTCAAATGTGATTTCATTGCTGGAGCAAATCTATACACCCTTGGCACCTGGTATGCAGCCATTAATCATGCAATTACATTTTTCTCTATACCTATAATAAAGGTCAGCAAAAGGGATTATCTTACAGCTGACATGGCCAGCAATATACCTTCCTTGTCCTACCTTAGGGTTGTATCAACTCCCCAGCCCTGTATCATATACTACCCCATGTACTGACCACCATTCCATTTATTTATTCTGTAATGGATCCAGGCTTCCATGTTAGTTGTTCTGCCATTTGAATCATATAACTTAGCAGGTCTGATGGTGCTTGTTGTGTCAGTGGCAAATACGGATGCTTTATGAAGCTTTTGTCTGGTACTTGTAGATGAATCATAGTGCAGATGCAGAATTTGGGAGCAAAGCTGCATTGTATTTTGCAGATATCTTCTCTCTTTTTGAGAAATGGTCTTTGGATTGTAATCACACCTTAACAGAGACTGAATGCTTTACCATGGGCCACCAAGTTAACATGTGACCTGAGCAGCCCATCATGAACAGGTATTCATAAAGTTATTCACGCATAGCAGACTCCATCAAATGAGAGTGGTACATACGAGATCAGGTCCAAGCAGGTCTCGAAGGCACAGATAAATTGCATGAGGAAGTGGTCCAGATGGCCATGACCTGCATTGCTCCTACACTGCACTCTCTTTTTCAGTCCAAACTTACGTGTTGGGCAGTTGACTGAAGAAGAAAAACTTGGGCTTGGTTACAAATGGTT
Source organism: Elephas maximus indicus (assembly GCF_024166365.1). Classification (NCBI taxonomy): domain Eukaryota; kingdom Metazoa; phylum Chordata; class Mammalia; order Proboscidea; family Elephantidae; genus Elephas; species Elephas maximus. The sequence continues at coordinate 134,593,815 of NC_064823.1, read as the reverse complement.
GTACACAATATTCAGGCTTAACCTAAAGGTGTACAGCTGTAGCTCTACTGACCCAATCCATGATGGTCCTAAAGGACACTGCTGAATGGAAATTTTTCCAGTGAACAGAACTTTGAGCAGTGAATCCAGTAATTCATTTGCCTGGAAGGAGAGATGATGCATTTTTAGATGTGGCTCTGAAACAACAACCAACAAAGAATTCTGAAGCTATAGATGTTGGCCTTTAGTTATTAAAATTTGGTAGTATCAAGAAATTTATATCATTTCCCCATGTTTATTCTTTAGTTGTTGTTGTTAGGTGACACTGAGTGGGTTCCAACTCACAGAGACCCTATTCACAACAGAACAAAACATGGCCCAATGCTGTGCCATCCTCACAGTTGTTGATAAGCTTGAGCCCATTGTTGCAGCCACCGTGTCAATCCATCTCATTGAGGGTCTTCTTCTCTTTTGCTGACCCTCTACTTTACGAAGCATGATGTCCTTCTTCAGGGACTGATCCCTCCTGATAACACATCCAAAGTACTTGAGATGAAGTCTCTCCATCTGAGCTTTCGGATTTATTCATTCTTCTGGCAGCTCATGGTATATTCAGTATTCTTCAAAACCGTCAATTTCTATTCAGTTTTCCTTATTCATTGTCCAGCTTTCACACACATATGAGGCAATTGAAAAATACCATAGCTTGGGTCAGGCTCACCTCCGTCCTCAAAGTGGCATCGTCGCTTTTCAACACTTTAAAGAGGTCTTTTGCAGCAGATTTGCCCTATGCAATATCATTTGATTTCTTGACTCCTGCTTCCATGCGTGTTGATTGTGGATCCAAGTAAAATGAAATCCTTGACAATTTTAATCTTTTCTCCTTTGTCGTAATGTTCCATATTGATCCAGTTGTGAAGCTTTTTGTTTTCTTTATGCTGAGGTGTAATCCATACTGAAGGCTGTGGTCTTTGATCTTCTTCAATAAGTGATTCTTCAGTTATCTTCTGTATATTTTTCTGTTGTAGTTAGCACTTTAATGTTTAAAATAATTAAGTTTCCCCTCTAATTTTTTAGGAATTTAAAAGGATGAGTAGAAAATATTTTATAGCCAGATTTGGGGAGGAGTTTAAAAGTATGTTAGGTGTTGGTAGCTAATTGTTAATAATAGTAAGAAAAAAAACAACACAATCAGTTTTATTGAGGAATCTCAGCTAAAGTATAAATGTAGGAGAGTTTTAGCTTTCTTGTTGATTTTAACTGTGCTCTGTTGGATATTCCATTTGCAGTGAGTTACAGTGACTCTTCATACTTGAGACATATTCCACAACTTTTCTGCCCCTTTTGGTGATTAAAATTTAATTTGATCAATTTTTACACTGTAGTCTCCTAAAATCCAAAGTTCTCCTCTTCCATAATGGGTAAGTGTAATATCTTACAGCACGTGATCTTCTTTGTTACACTCCCTCAGTCATTCTTAAGGCTTTCAGTAAGAATGTATTCTTTCCTTTTTAAATCACCTAGAGAATTTGTATCACTTTTAAAACTGATTTCAACACAACTGTTTAAAAAGCCACTTAAGGCTTCTAGTTCTTAAGAATAGAATCTATATTTTGAAATTCTGATATTAAATTGAGTGCCCACATATATCTGCTGAACTGAGTTAAGATGATAACTAGAGTTATCTCAAGACATGAGGAGATTTTCCCAAATAATTTAGAGAAGAATTATTTTGTCAAGCCCTGGTGGACATTTTTAAATTCGTATATCAGGAGATTGATTAAGAAAATCCATGTTTACAAATACATTGATACCTAACAAGAATGTAAGCAGAACTTTGTTAATTATTTTTTAATGTATATTCTTTTCTTACCACTATTTTTAGAAGAAGATCATTTTTTTCTAATATCATAGCATATACCATGTTCATGTTTCTGACTGTAGTACTAGATAATATTCCAAGTACTCTTTTATGTCTTGCTGTATCCCAAACATCTGGTATAGTGCTATGTGGCAATTTTCTGGAGACAGATAGTAAAACAAACATAAATCTGGGGTGTAGTGGATAAGGGCCTATATTTGGAGTCAGGTAGATATGCACAGAGAACTAGCTTCTTCACTTTATATTTGTGTTATTTTGCTGAAGACACAAATTTACAGTTTCGTCATATATAAAATGGGGACAAAAAACAAAAACAGAAAACCTGACTCTGAGTGTTGTTGTGAGAATGAAAGTGGCTATCACAATGCCTGGCACATGGCAAGCTCTCAAGGAACCTTGGCCATTAGTGCAGTGCAGTGGTGGAGAGCCTGAACTCTGGAGCTGACCGTCTAGATTTGAGTGTTAGCACCATCATGCTAGCTGGGTGACATTGTGCAAGTCACTTAGCCTCCGTGGCTCTTATGTTCATTTGTAAAATTGTGAAGACAATAGTTTCTATCTTAGAGACCTATTCTGTAGAGTAACTGAGTTAAACAGAGTTTTATTTAAAATAGTTCTAGGGTCCTATGGTAAATACTATATAAGCATTTATCATAATTATTTAAAAGTGTGTGTTTTTGGCTCTTTTTTTTTCATATGAACTCTTCAATCTATGTCAAAACCTGAAATGCAAATATACATCCACCACCACCTTAGTTCAGTCTCTTATGATTAATTTGGGGTGTTGACACAGTCTCATAACTGGCCTTCTCATCTCCCATTTTCTTCCTTTCCAACCTGTCCACTATATTGTAGGTGGGTGTTATGAATTGAATTGCATCTCTCAAAAATATGTTGTAAATTCTAACCCCTATACATATGGTTGGAGCCCGTGTGGTGTAGCGGTTAAGAAATTGGCTGCTAACCAAAAATTTAGCAGTTCAAATCCACTAGCCATTCCTCAGACACCCTATGGGACAGTTCTCCTCTATCCTATAGGGTCGTTATGAGTCAGAATCAACTTGACAGCAATGAGTTTTTTATACCTATGGTTATAATCCAGTTTGTGGATGAGTTTTCTTTCTTATATTAATGGGGAAGTATTACTGTCAGTGTGTCTTAAATCAATCTCTTTTGAGTTATAAAGGAGCAGATTAAGGAAGCAAGCAAATAAGGACAAACAAAAGGGGAAGTACTCACCGCATGTTCACCAAGGAATTCAGGAATAAACACTGAAAAGAGAGAAGGATCTTTCCTCAGAGTTGACAGAGAAAGAGGGTCCTCCTTCCCCTAGAGCTGGCACCCTGAATTTGGACTTCTAGCCTTCTGAATTGTGAGACAATAAATTTCTGTTCAATAAACCACCCACCTGTGGTATATCTGTCATTGCAGGACTAGGTAACAAAACAGTGGTCTCCCTGACTGTCACTCCCATTCTTAAGGTAGTTTTTTGACCTTCTCTTGCCTAAATACATTTCTTGGCCTAGAATACACAGTTGTTTTATTTGGTCCTTCTTTTCTGTTTATAATAAATTCCCAATCACATTACCTTCCCCTTTCTGTTCCTGACATATCATTCTTACACTTTTTAACCTTTGCATATATTATTGCATCTGCTTGGAGTTCTTCTCATTTATCTCCCTTATTTTGCCTGCTAAGCTGTTATGTAACCTTTAAGACTCCTTACAAATGGCATGTTTTCTACCACTGCCTCTCTACCATAAGCCCAGTTAAGCAATTTTCCCTCTGTGATCTAAGGGCACTTGATCAGGCCACTAATATTTGTATTAATGTTTGTTTTACTGTTTTTCTCACCCTCTAATCTATGAGTTTCTCAACAGCAAGTGTAGTGACTTAATGTTTATTGCCTCTTTAATACAGGCTGAGAAGTCAGTTGTGAATATGTGTTCATCGAAAGAAAGGAAGAATAATGGTCTTTGGAATTATGTAACACTTAATAAATAATAGTAATGGCTACCCTTTTCCAAAATTTTGTAGCACACATCTTAAACCTAGTTTGAAGGGCTTGAATGCACCATTTCACTGACTTCCTAGTATTTCCTGAGGGATGAATTTTACTTTTGTAGTACATGTTTTGGTTAGCACATATTTATGAGATTTGATGTAGGTTTAAATGAACCCTCCGATTTCATGAAGTTAAGTGTAAATGATATTTTAATATGAAACTAAAAGTTTGCATAACTTTGTGTAAATAAAACTGTGAATCAAATTCTATAAATAAGACCTGTGCAAATGAAAGGAGCTCTGAGGGTATTCTCTCCAGTGCTAAAAACACAGCTGGTCAGTTCACTCAATCTGATGAAGAACTCAGATAATGTATTTCTCCTTTCACCCAAATAGCAATAGGCTGGAATGCAGAGAAGAATGTAACCAGTCAAATCACAGAACCTGGCCAGAATCTACATCTTTAATCCCATAACTGCTTGATGCATTCCTACAATTCGAGATCTTGTCACCCGAAGAGGTAATAGGTTGTAGAATACAGTTGTTTTTTGAAAGATGCCCGCAATTTTTCCCAAATTATATTTAAATTCTAGCCATTTTATAGGAGAGCTTCCTGAAATCACTGGATTATTATAACGATTACCTATCTTTTTCAATTAGTCATGAAAAACACAACTGGCTTTGAAATTTAATGAACTTGGGTTGAAATTCAACTCCTACAGGAACTGGTTGTGTGACCTTGGATAAATAACTTATTTTACCTACACCTCAGTTGCTGCATGCCTCATAAGTAAAAAAAACAAAAACTCATTGTCATCATGTTGATTCCGACCCATAGAGACCCTAGAGGGCACAGTAGAACTGCCCCATAGGGTTTCCTAGGAGCAGCTGGTTAATTTGAACTGCCAACCATTTGGTATCACTTAACCACTGTGCCACCCAAATATCATCCTCAAAGTGTTGTGGGGAAGAGGAAGTAAAATGTTGTAACATTTAGAAATAATCCAGTTGCTCTAATAGGAAATTTTAAGGATAGAGGGTAAGATAGTGTTAGTTAATGTACAAGTTATTGGAATGACACTGACCAAACTGAGTTAAGCACCAACACCTGAACAAACTGTAGTGGTGTCTAACAAAAGGGAATGAGCTTGCTGGCTTTGCCTTGGTTTACAGATGCATCTGTAGCAGTCAGGATTCAACCAGAGAAGCCTGTCACTATAAGAAACATATATACCTTATGTAAGTTAATTTCCATAGATTTGGCTCCAACTAGTGTCAACCCCATGTTACAAGAGAATATAATGTTGTTAGGTCCTGTACCATTCTCACAATCATCAGTATGCTCGAGTCCACTGCTGTGGTCACTGTGTATTTTGAGTGCCTACCAACCTAGGGGGTTTAGCTTCCAGGACGATACTGGAGAATCTTCTCTCGTGATCCATAGGGGTTCACTGGCTAATTTTCAAAAGTATATTGCCAGGCCTTTTCCTTCTTAGTGTGTCTTAGTCTGGAAGTCCCTGAAACCTGTCTGCCATAGGTGATTCTGCTAGTATTTGAAATATATGATATAGCACCACATAAGCCACTATAGTATGACAAACTGATTGACAGGTGGTGAATATGTGTGTGTGGGTGTGTGTGTGTGCACACACATATGTATTTCTTGCAGGTATTTGGCCATCAACAATTGAGGGAGTGGGTTAAACTGTTTCTGTAAGGCTGTTGTCTTCACATCTGATTGATGCTGGAGCTTGAAGTCCACAAGGCAGGCAGTGAAGAAAGGAAGACGAATATACGGAGCAGACTGGAACATATAGCAGATGCTGGAAGCCCATGCAGACAGGTTGAAAACCCTGTCAGTCCTTCTTGCCTCTGATATTGGCTGTATGGGTATCCTCTAGAAACCAGGGCTCTTTCCTCCTGGAGGTAAGCACACACACATACACGCACACACACACACCCCTGGCCCAGGAGTCTGAGAAGGTGCAGGAGAATCCAGCAAAAGGTGGAGAACTTGTAAGCTCAATGCTGTTTCAAGGTCATGAGATGAGCCAGAAGATCAGCAATAGTGTGTATAAACAGCAGTATGACTACTGTTTCTCTTCTACCCTCCCAATCTCCAAAACTCTCTCTTGTCTCGCCCTAATCAGAAACATAAAGAAAGAAATTCTGCAAGTATAGTTCAGCCTAACAAAGTTGACACATTACGAAGCCTCCACACCACCCTAGAACTAGAGTGGGAGTCAGCTCCATCAAAGCATAGAGAATGAAACCAGATTTCTACTAAAAGAATGATAATGTGGTTGTGACAGCCAAACAATAAGGCTGTTTCCAGTACCCAAACTGATATAGACCCTACAGGACAGAGTAGAACTGCCCCATAGAGTTCCCAAGGCTGTAAACCTTTACAGAAGCAGACTGCCACGTCTTTCTCCACTGACCAGCTGATGGGTCCAAATGGCCAACCTTTTGGTTAGTAGCTGAGAACTTAACCACTATGCCACCTGGGAGCTTAAGCCTATCATGTAGTAAGCCCTCAATGTTAATAAAATGAACGAAAAAAGAAGTAAATAAACAATTGACCTAGAAACTATTACACTATCTAAAATGTGTTCAGTGAACTTTATCTACGCACTTCTGTGTTTCTTTGCTGCAATAAACACTGGGTATTCAGATGCTGAAAATGTTATCATTACCACAAACTTTTTAGCAATCCTGCTTACACCCATGTTGTATATTTGTGATTCATCATGTTGTGATTTCCTTCGTTATGAAACACAGATCCTAGTCTAACAGGATAAAACATAAATGACATACATTGTGGCTATTTTCCTTAAATCTGGATAAAATCTGGATACTATGGTTAAACAAAGCAAGAAGCAATGTTCATCAAACACTCTGCTTTCTGAATTCCCTGTGGAAAACTAGCATTTTGTTTAGTGGGAACTTTCTCCATGACCATGCGCTCCCCATGAAAGCAGTCATTTGAGGCATTAGTGCATGTATTGGTCCATTATAAAACCTAAACAGTTCCATTAGATAAAAGACCTAAAATGATTATGAAAAATGTTCTTTTTCTTTCAAAGCATTCTAAATCAAACACTCAGTAGTACAATATGTTTTAGGTTAATTAGTTTAATCCAGTTTTAATTAAGTTGATGTTTCCATGCCAACAAATGGTTTTTAAATTGCTGAAATCTTGATGTTTCAGAATATGACTAAAATTAATTACCTAAGAGCATTTGATGCCATTTTTTGGAAACATGTAGTGCAATTGTAGCATCACCATGGCAGTAAATTTAACATTGGCAATAAATCATGATAAAGAATTTTGAAAAAAAAAACAAAACTCATAAGGTTTATGTTTATATTTGAAATTCTCTGCACATATTTTTAATAACGTCCACCTACTTGGATTATGTATGGCTTTATCAAGGTTTTTTTAAATTGATATACACAGATGCACAAGCATAAGTAAACACACACCAACTAGGTCTCTGCCCCAAATGAACTCCATTTCCAGACACTTAAAGTTTATTTTCTGGTAAGATCGTTCTGCGACTATACATCCAAATGGAAGGTGAAGTCCAACAACAAAACTGTTGGTTTTGGCCTAATTTATAATTTCAAATCTCTCACGAAGGTGCTTAGAAAAGAAAAATTTTCAACCTGAAATAAGGACAAAAATGACTTATAAATGCCTAAAGATAGACATACATCAGTTGAAGAAATTTTTTATGTACTTTTAAGGATTTTGTTTTGATATTTATATTGCCTGTTCTTGAAATAGCCTTTCATTAGTTGGGACCAAGTAGGTAAGGATCCCTGGTGGCACAGTCGTTAAGAGCTCAGACTTTGAACCAAAATGTTGGCAGTTCTAATCCACCAGCAGCTTGAAAACCATATGGGGTAGTTCTACCCTCTCCTATAGGGCCGCAGTGAGTCAGAACCAACTCAAAGGCAATTGGTAAGTAGGTAAATTAAAAATTATCTTAGTTATATGAATAAATAACTAATGAAGGGCATTTGTTACACAGGTAGTCTAACAAAAAAACCAAACCCAGTGCTGTCAAGTTGATTCTGACTCATAGCGACCCTATAGGACAGAGTAGAACTGCCCTATAGAGTTTCCAAGGAGTGCCTGGTGGATTCGAACTGCCAACCCTTTGGTTAGCAGCTGTAGCACTTAACCACTATGCAACCAGGGTTTCCACACTGATAGTAGAGACCTAAAAACAATAAGGGAATACTGAATAAGATAATCTAAGTGATGCAGCTATCATCTCTAGGGGTATGAAAGAAAGGGATGGAGTTGGGATGATCAGAACATAGAAGCTTAGTGGAGGGACTTAATGGAGCTGGAGCTCAGAACTCTGATAGCAGGTGGTGTTACGTGGGTGCTGCTGACACTTCTGGGGGATGCCATGTGGCTGTACCTGGAAGTGTTTAAAGGATGCTAGGGCTGGAACCAACTGATGTTACTTTAATGAAATACTGCTGCTGAAATGAATGGTTGCTGCTCTAGGAGGACTGAACCAGGAACAGTATCATAAGATAATTGAAGGAGATCCCTTCTTTCCCTTGCAGTTTTTAAAAAAATCATCCCATACCTCCTACTGACTGAATCTAATGAGGTGCCAGGTAGCCAGAAGCATCAAAAGTGATGACAAATGTAACCAAAGGGTAAATTCGGAGCTGTAAGACAATAGGTGAAGAACCTGCACAAAATGGCTACAATTCAGTTTTCTTGAGTGGGTTGTTTCCTTCTTTTATTAAATGTTTCTGCATTCCTCCTAGAGTTGTCCATGTTGCTTTAAATACTTCAAATCCTCTCATTTCTCCACTTTACATTGAATTCCTCATTCTTTCTCATCATATCAGTGTCAAGTGGGCCACTCCTCCATTTCATCGCTAGCTGCATTGCAGTTGTTCCTATCTTGAAACCAGTGCCCACCTAAAATTCTCAAATGCTAGTAGAAGAATCCATTACTTCCTAACTCTCACAGTTTATTGATAAGATGGGGAAAGTAAGTTTTATAGCAGAAAAAAAAAATCATTAAGCTACTTATCAGAAATCAGTGGTGAGAAACTAAGAATTATTAAATGCAGCCTATGGGTGAGACATGAGGCTAGACTTCCTCTCTGACTTTACCGGATATATGACAGTGACAAAACATTTAAAAGTCTTCACTTTAAAATGGGGGTAATAAGACATACACTGCCTTGGTCATGGGTAGTTATGAGGACTAAAAAAAAAAAAAAAATCAAGGCTATAGAAGCGTGTAGAAACCAAATCAAAATGATAGGTGCATGAAGTCTTCTCTAGAATTGTGTAGGGAAATAAATAATTACATGAATCCGAACAATCAACATAAGTAATCAAGTTGGTTCTAACTCATAGAGACCCTATGTACAACAGAATGAAACACTGCCTGGTCCTGCGCCACCCTCACAATCCTTATGCTTAAGCCCATTGTTGCAGCCACTGTGTCAATCCATGTTCCTGAGGGTATTCCTCTCTTTTGCTGGCCCTCCAGGGGAGTTACCTGAACAAAAGCAGCTCAGTGACAAATCAGTGCCTGAAATTCAGTGTATGTGCTTTGGTGACTTTCAGTTTGGGACTCATGTTTAAGACCATACTTTTCTTAGCAATAACCTTGATATGTGACTAATTTTTTCAATACAAAGCCACATGACCTCACAATGTATATTAATTTCAATTCAGATAATTGTTACCTATTGTTTGAGGCATTTACTAGGAAATCCTAAAGTGAATTTTGGATAGCCCTGGTGGCACAGTGGTTAAGAGCTTGACTGCTAACTGAAAGGTCAGCAATTCAAACCCACCAGCCGCTCCACAGGAGAAAGATGTGGCATTTGCTTCCTTAAAGATTACACAGCTTGGAAACCCTACAGGGCAGTTTACTCTGACCTACAGGGTAGCTATGAATCAGATTTGACTCGACAACAACGAGTAGGCAAGTATCTCTATTAACTTAGACCACTTCAAGCTCACCATGAGAATTTGATAATTTGTCAAGCCATTTTTCCTGATTCAAGAATAAATATTCAACAACATTTGATTTATTAGCGTGAATGTTTTTTTTTTAAAGGAGAAGAAAAGCTAATAAAGATTGAATGGTGAAGAATAAGGGGTTAGTAAAGGGGGAGAAATAAAATAATACCTTAATAATGGAAACTTACCTTGGTATTTCTTCTTAAACAAATGTAGATGGCAATTTCTAGGAAAAAAAAAAAAATCCTGACAATATTTCCCAGTAAACTTAATGAGGATTTTATTAGTTATCTGGGGGAGAAAGACACAATTCAACATTATACACAAGTTAAACACTTGTTCCTAAATTCTGTGCCATATCAAAAATGTTAGCTTGTAGAAGTAGGATGATTGAATATTCAAGAAAGAGAATAAATTGAGAGTCCTTAATTGGGGTGGAGTGGGGGGAGAATTGCCTCTGCATTGCAACTTTTTAGCTCTGAAATGGAGAAAGCCACATAAAGGCACTTGGTATGGGTCACTGGTAAAGCGTACCCATAAGAAAAGATAAGATTAATGTGATTACTTAAGAGAAGCCTCTCATCTGCAGAGGACCTGAATATTAATGAGCCTTCTGGCTTTCTCTCTTCATGGGAATATGTTTGCTCGAATAGCTCATCCAACCAGTAATATAACTTGTGTCCTGATTGGTGAGACATCTAAAGAGCTAAGGCAGGGCCATTGCTCTCAATGAAAGAGTTGCTTGAAAAGAAACCACGAAATAGGACAGTGAATATTTGAAAAAGGATTATGTATAACTGCTTCAGGAATAAGCTGACACATGCCTGCAAAAAAATTTAGAGTCAAAAATAGCATCAAATCAGCATTATGCTAAGTCAAATAGCTGCAGTGAAATGAGAATAAATAACAATGTACTTGGAACAGGATGACCTTAGGGAATCACAGTTTTAGCGAATTGTTCCAGGTCACAAAAGCATTTTAATAATCATGAATTATCAATTATAAATAAAAATAGAATAGCAAACACAAGTAGAAAAAAATACCTCGTACATAAAGTACTATACTTCTGTCTTTTTTTGACTATGTCAAAAACTTTTATTAACCCAATGTGCAATGAAAATATTTTTTTCTTTTAACATCTATTAATATATTATTAGTAGTCCATGTACATGTTAAGAAATACTAGTGGTGGTACAATCAGTTAATATGCTTGACTGCTAACCAAAATATTGGAGGTTTGGTCCACCTGGAGGTGCCTCAGAAGAAAGACCTGCCTATCTACTTCCAAAAAATCAGCTACTGAAAACAGTGTGGAGCACAGTTCTACTCTATACACATGGGTTCACCATAACTCAAGAGTAGATTCCATGGCAATTGGTTCTGGTACATTTGGGAGGATAATTTTCTAGACTTTCTTGGAAAACCTCACAGATACAGGTCTTACATGGTTGCCTGGTAGCTCATCTTATGAATTTACACACACCCCCCTCACTTTACATTGGCTCCCTTGCTTAGTCTGCCATAGGATGAAAAACAGCACAATGACATTACCCTTCATAGCCTGAAATATGGTAATAAAAAATGTTCATAGGCGCCATCTTGAAAACTTAAAATTGCTTTACTTTTAGTTGGAATCTTTATTGAGATAATGGTAGATCCACGTGGAACTTTAAGAAATAACACAGAGCAATTCCACATACATGAGCCCCTGAGTAGTGCCAACAGTTTAAACACTTGGCTGCTAACTGAAAGCGTGGAGGTTTGAGTTCACCTAGAAGTAGCTAGGAAGAAAGGCTTGGATCTACTTTTGAAAAATCAGCCATTGGAAACTTTATAGAGGGCAGTTCTACTGTGACACACTCGGGGTTGCCATGAGTGTCACATACACTCACATCCCATATACACTACCCAGTTTCCCCAAATAATAACATTCAGTAAAACTTTTGTATAACATGACAAGAGTTTTGCCGTTAATACAATCCACTAATCCATTCTTATTTCCCTAGTTTTCTTGTACTCATGTGTGTGTATTTGGTGCTTTACAATTTTATCAAATGTCTGCCTTCCTGTGTCTGCTATTACAGTCAAGATACTAAATAGTTTTATCACCACAAAATTCCCTCCTATTGCCTGTTCATTATGACATCCAACTCCCTCCTGCCTTTCACATAATTCCCTGGAAATTCCTCCAAATTCTTGCATGTATGAAAAATTTGATCATTTTTGTTTCTGAGTAGTATTCCATGAAATGGATAAACCACAGTTTAACAATTAACCTGCTGAAGAATAAATATCTAGGCTGATGCAAGTTTTGAGCTATTATAAATAAAACTGCTATGAACATTTATGTAAAGGTTTTTTTAGCAAACGTAAATATCCATTTCTCTGGGATAAACCCCTAAGAGTACAAGAGTGCAATTTCTGGGACTTATGGTAACAGTGCTCCAGAATGCTCCTTAGAAGCAAGGATGGCAAGACTTTGTCTCCCTTACTTTGGAAGTGTTATCAAGAAGGACCAGTCACTGGAGAAAGATACCATGTTTGATGAAGTAGAGGGTAAGAGAAAAAGACTAAGACCCTTAATGATATAGATTGACATCATGGCTACAACAACAGGCTCAAAGATACCTGCTACAGTGAGCACAATGCATGACTGGGCAACTTTTCATTCTGTTATACATGGGGTCCCTATGAGTCAGAGACAACTGGATGACACCTAATAAGAACAACAACAACATGGAAATAGCATGGTTTGTTTTGTGGTTGTTATGTCTTTCTGTGTGTGTGTTTTGAAACTCACACTGTTTTTCAGAGTGGCTTTACCTTTTTTACCTTTTTACATTTCCATCAGCAACTTATGAGTGAATCAGTTTTTCCAAATTCTCACCAGCATTTAGTGTTGTCACTGTTTTTTTTGTTGCAGTCATTCTGATAGATGTGTAGTTATTTCTCATTGTGTTCTTAATTTGCATTTTCCTAATGGCTAATAATGTTGAGCATCTTTTCATGTGAGTTTTGCCAAATGTATATCACCTTCATTTGGCAAAACTCACATGAAAAGATGCTCAACATCATTAGCCATTTCTTGGGGGGGGGGATATCACCTTCAGGTCTGTAAGTGGTACAAACAGCTTGTACTCTACTAACCTAAGTTTTGGTGTTTCAAATCCACCCAGTGGTGCCACAGAAGAAAGTCTTGGTGATCTGTTTTGTTAAGATTACAGCTAAGAAAACCTCACGGTGCAGTTCTACTCTGTAAAACGTGGCTTTGCCATCAACTTTGATTACAAGGGTGGAATCAACTCAATGGCAATGGGTTTATCATCTTTAGTGAAATGTCTGCTCATGTCATTTAACTTTGTATTTGGATTGTTTGATAGATTTACTATTGAGTTTTAAGAGGTCTTTATATATTCTGGATACAGTCCATTGTTAGATATATGGTTTGCAAATATTTTCTTTCAGTTCCTAACTTATTTTTTCATCCTCTTCACGTGAGCTTTCAAAAGCAAATTTTAACATTGATGAGACCCAATATATGATTTTTTTTTCAATTTTCAAAGATTGTGCTTTGATATCATGGTTAATAATATTTACCTAGTTCTAGCTCTAAATTCTGACAATTATCTCGTATTTTATTTATTTATTTCTAATAGTTTTATCATATCTGTCAGTTTGCCGTACTGTGATGGCTTTCATGTTACTGTGATAGCAGAAGCTTTGCCACCAGTATTTCAATTACCAGCAGTTTCACCCTTGGTGGATAGGTTTCAGCAGAGGTTCCAGACTGTGGCTGACTAAAAAGAACAACCTGGCAGTCTACTTCTGAAAAATTGATCAGTGAAAACCTTATGAATGGTAGTGGAACATTGTCTGATATAGTGCCTAAAGATGAGCCCCTCAAGTTGGAAGGCATTCAAAAGACAACTGGTAAAGAGCTGCTTCCCCAAGGTAGAGTCAACCTTAATAACACGGATGGAGCCAAGCTTTCAGGACCTTCGTTTGCTGATGTGGCACCACTCAAAATGAGAAGAAACAGCTGCAAATATCCATTAATAATAGGAACATGGAATGGAAGAAGTATGAAACTTGCAAGTTGTCAAAAATGAAATGGACTACATAAAAATCTATAAGCTAGTCATTATTGAGCTGAAATGGACTCTATAATGGGCATTTGGAATTGGACAATCACATCGTCTACTACACCAGGAATGACAAGTTGAAGAGGAGTGGTGTCACATTCATCATCAAAAAGAGCATTTCCAGATCCATTCTGAAGTACAACACTGTCAGTGAAAGGATAATATACATACACCTACAAGGAAGGCCAGTTAATACAACTATCGTTCAAATCTACGCACTAACCACTAAGGTCAAAGACAAAGAAACTGAAGATTTTTACCAACTTCTGCAGTCTGAAATCAATCGAATATGCAATCAAGATTTATTGATAACTACTGGCAATTGGAATGTGAAAGTTTTTTACTGGCAATTGGAATGTGAAAGTTGGAAACAAAGAAGGATTGGTAGTTGGAAAAAATGGCCTGGGTAATAGAAACAGTGTCAGAGATCGCATGATAGAATTTTGCAAGACCAACGACTTCTTCATTGCAAATCTATTTTTCAACAACATAAATGGTGACTATACAAGTGGACCTCACCAGATGAAATACGCAGGAATCAAATCTATTACACCTAAGGAAAGAGATGATGGAAAAGCTCAATATCATCAGTCACAATAAGGCCAGGGGTTGACAGTGGAACAGACATCAATTGTTCATATGCAAGTTCAAAATGAAGTTGAAGAAAGTTAGAATAAGTACAGGATAGCCAAAATATGACCTTGTGTATATACCACCTGAATTTAGAGACCTTCTCTAGGATGGATTTGACACATAGAATGCTAATGACCGAAGACCAGACGAGTTGTGGAAGGACATCACACATAAAGAAAGCAAGAGGTCATGAAAAATATAGGAAAGAAAGAAAAGATCAAAGTGGGCGTCAGAAGAGACTCTGAAGCTTGCTCTTGAACATAGAATGGCTAAATCAAAAGGAAGAAATGATGAAGAAAAAGGGCTCTAGAGAAGATTTCAAAGGGTGACTCGAAAAGGAAAAGTATTATAATGAAATGTGCAAAGACCTGGAGATAGAGAACCAAAAGGAAAGAACACACTTGGCATTTTTTAAGCTGACAGAACTGAAAAAAAATCAAGCCTCCAATTGCAATATTGGAGGATTCTGCTGGGAAAATACTAACCCAAGAAGGAAGCACCAAAAGAAGATGAAAGGAATACACAGAGACACTGTACCAAAGAGAATTGGTCAGTGTATCTCTGCATGGTGGAGGGGTGTGGTGACATCCAGCTGCACTGTATCTTTGGGAAGAGAAGTTGTCTGAGGTCCACTGAGTCAAAGAGCCTTCCCTGGTAGGCAGTTGTTGTGGCTAGTTTTATCCCACAGTTTTTGTATGCCTGCCTTGATGCCTCTGGAAAGAAGATCTTTCTGGGCCTAACTTTTTGCAGTGGCTGGGTCCTTCTTGGTGCTTTCATCTGCCATTCCCCAAAGTCTCAGGCCCATGGAGCTTTCAGGGGTAAAGAAACTCCCAGGACTAAGCCTCTTTTTGTGGCAAGATTCCTCTCACCAGTTCCTCCTGTCCATCGTGACATCTCTGGATGGGTGGAGAGACTCAGGAATATGGAGTCAAATAGATTTTGGGGCTGGTGCTTGTTGTGACTGGGTCCTAGCTGCTTCTTCCAGCTTACCTCAGTTTAGGAGACGAGTCTTATGCCTGTGGGGACAAAAAGATACTAGACAAGACAGCTCATTGTGGCAAAGTATCTCTTTCTGATTTCATTCCTCCACCTGTCTTATATATCTGGCAGGGAATTCACAGGCCTGGTGGGAAAGGAGACTGCTTCTCCTGGCTGCTTCCTGTTGGCAGAGCTCCTGATCATACTCATTGCTAGTAATTTTGGCTCACCTCATGTTGTTAGAGTGTTTCCTATTCAATATTAGACAAGGAATGATCCTACTTGCTGGGTTGGGGGTCTTAGTGGACTGCTTTTTGTTGGAAGGATGTAAGACATTCTGCCACTATTTTATTCCTCCAGTCATGGGGTGTCAAACCAGTTGGATTTCTTGTAATAACTTCTTAAAGTTTTCTTTTTGTTTGTTTGTTTATTTTGTGTATCATTTCCAGGATTTATATTTGTGCTTAGCTGAGAGAGCAGCTAAGATTTTTTTTTTTTTTTAGCTGAGAGAACTAGAGAGTAATGGATCTACAACATTCCTTCCTTATTATCATTTTTTAACAGCACCTCTCAAACCCTCTAATATGTCTACATTTCACTAAAAAATATAAGAATCAGTACCAGGGATATTTCTGTAACTGAAGTATGATAAATAGATTTCACCTTGCATATTTATCAGTAATAAACTTAGTTGTTATTATTGTTATTGATGCTGTTGTTATACTAGTCACGACCTTACTAATTAACATTGGGCAAGTTACTTAAATTATCTAAGCTTCAGTTCCCACCTTCCCTCCCTCCTTCAAAATTAGATGGGTGAACTAGATAAATTTTCAGTTCACTTCCTGTATTTATACCATTAGTTTCTGAACAGATTTAGCATGGACATGCAGAGTGTAATACTTTTGAGATACCAACCTAACTTCTTTTAAATTGTGTCCCACTAAATCAAATTACATGCCTTTATAAATTTTTTATAAACTATTTTAGTCAATGTACTTGAGCCAACTGTATTTTTCTTGCACAGACATTTAATTTTTTTTTTAACCACACACAAAAAAAAAAAAAAACTTTATTTCTTCTTTATCTCTTTACTGAGGCTGTTCCTCTTGTTGTTGTCAAGTGATTACACTTCTAATTGTTAATAACATCTTTACAACTCTCTTCTTTTATGCTTCATAGATCCTTCTTGGGTTAATCATAACTTTATTCTAATCTGTCACTTGGAATTGCAAAGGCAGAAGTATTTATTAGAAGTTTTTATGAAAAAATACATATGTATAAGTTTTCTTTTACTATGTAGTCAAGAAGTAAAAATTGAGATACTTGTAACAAGACAGGATATCCTGCTTCTAGGATGACTAGACAATGGAAAGATACTTTACACACACACATTCACACACATGCACATATACACATTTCAGCTGTTCGGTATCCTATTGGGTGACTTTCTGCTGAACTGAAACACCAATGTATTCAACAACAAAAGGAATATTTATTACTGTTATTATTAATATTGATCCCCATTTTTGAGTGCTGTGTGTTGGGGATGTTGGAGAGCCTTAAAGAAAATTTAAAGTGAGATATTTTTATTTTATAACTTGATGTTAAACTACATTATTGCGTGTTTTGCCATATATATAAATACCAGAGTTGAGCTGAGATATGGCAGAGGTTTTTCACTTTGCCTTATTTGATATAAAAGTTTTATTTGTTAGAATGATGGTCCACTGAATTATGGTATATGGCTGATCATTTTTATTGATCATTTTCTAGATTCTTATGGATTCAAGATATAGATTTAACATCAAAATTTGGGGCACCTGAGGCATTTCCAAAGCTAAGAGGCAGGTGACAGATTTTAGAAAATGACAAGCACTCACAACCATAGAGTAATTATATAGATGGGATCTCTAAGAATATAAAGTTTGATCAAGTTTCCGTTTGTAGTTTGTTCTGTTTACATTTCTAACTAATCGATAGAATTAGCTGAACTGGAAAGTGATTGTGCAAAATGTTTTAGTAAGTCATAAATTTTTATTGATGTGCCCCCTTTGACTAGACTTTGGGATACTACTTGCCTGGTCACTGATTATCGAAGGTATCAAATGGATAATAAAATTTATTATTCTCCTGCAAATGAGCTTGTGAGCCAAATTATCTTTTCATCACCTTATAAGATGAGAAGAGCCCAGAGCAGCAGGACTACTGAGGGTCCTCCAGGAATCACATGGTGGTTAGTAACTCAGACTCTTTTTCAGATTGCTGGAGTTTAAATCCCAATTCTAAAATAGTACAACTACTTTGAAAAGCTGGCTTTATGACTTTTTTTTTTTAAATACATTCAAGCAGAAGCATGTACTATGACTTATAAGTTCCTCTTCTAGGTATTTACTCAAAGAAATTAAAGCATATAATGACAAAAAAATCATAGGAGAACATTCATAGCTGGTACAACCGTTTGGAAAATGATATGGTGCTTCCTTGGAAAGATAGAAATAGAAATACCATATGATCCAGCAATTCCACTCCTGAGAATATATCCTAGAGAAATAATGGCCATCACACAAATAGACATGCATACCTATGTTCATTGCAGCATTGTTCACAATAGCAAAAAGATGGAAACAACCTAGATGCCCATAAACAGATGAGTGGATAAATAAACTATGGTACATACACACAATGGAATACTACACAACAATAAAGAACAATGAGAAATCTGCGCAGCATCTCACAATGTGGGTGAATCTGGAGGGCATTATGCTAAATGAAGTAAGTCAGTCACAAAAGGACAAATATTGCATGAGACCAGTACTGTAAAAACTAATGGAAAGGTTTACACTCAAAAAGAAACAATCTTTGATAGTTAGGAAGAAGGGTAGGTGTGGGGATGGAAAAACACTAAATAGACCATAGATAAGTAGTAACTTTGGTGAAGAGTAAGACACTGCACAATACTGGGGAAGCCAGAACAACTTGAGGAAGGAAAGGTCATGGAAGCTCCATAGACACATCCAAACTACCTAAGGGACCAAATTACTGGGTCGAGGGCTGTGGGGACCATGATCTTGGAGAATATCTAGCTTATTTGGCATAACACTGTTTATAAAGAAAACGTCCTACATTCTACTTTGATGAGTAGCTCCTGGGGTCTTAAAAGCCTGCGAGCTGGTCATCTACTCCACTAGTCTCACCCCACTGGGAGCAAGGGAGAATGAAGACAGCTAAACACACAAGGGAAAGATTCGTCCAAAGGACTAATGGACTACAACTTCCACAGCATCCGCAAGACTGAGTTCAGTACAACTAAATGGTGCCTGGGTGTCACCACTGACTTCTCTGACAGGGATCAAAATAAAGAGTCCCAGACAGAGCTGGAGGAAAATGTAGAACAAAGTTCTAACTCACAAAAAAAGACTGGACTCACTGGCCTGACAGAGACTTGAGAAATCCTGATAGTATGGCCCCCCGAAACCATTTTAGGTCCATAATGAAGTCACTCCTAAGGTTCACCCTTTAGCCAAAGATTAGACAGGCCTATAAAACAAAATAAGACTAAAAGTGTGCACCAGCCCAGGACCAAGGACTAGAAGGCAGGAGGGGACAGGAAAGCTGGTAATAGGGAACCCAAGGTCAAGAAGGGAGAATGTTGACATATCATGGGGTTGTTAACCAATGTTATAAAACAATATGTGAATAACTGTTTAATAAGAAGCTAGTTTGTTCTGTAAACCTTCATCAAAAGTATGATTTAAAAAAAATAAAAGTGGAAACAACCTAAATATCCATCAACAGACGGATGGATAAACAAAATTTGGGTTATTCATACAATGGAATATTATTCAGCTATAAAGAGAAATCATGTCCTGATACATGGCATAACATGAATGAACTTTGAAAACGTGCTGGGTGAAATAAGTCAGTCACAAAAGCACAAAGACTGATCTCACTTGTGTGAATATAAGTATACAGAAATATATAGAAACCAAAGCTTATTAGTGGTTGCCTGGGGTGGGAGCGACTGGGAAAGGGGAATATTTTGTTTACGGGGCACTGAGTTGCACAACTTGAAGAATGTAATCAATGTCGCTGACCTGTACATGTAGAAATTGTACATGTGCTTCGTTATATATATTTGTGCCATAATAAAAAGAAAGAAAAAAAAGAATATTCATAGCAAATTTATTCATAATAACCAAGAAATAGAAATTACCCAAACACCCATAAACATGGGAATGGAGAAATATAATATATTCATATTGTTGTACACTAGTCAAAATTAAGGTTGACTAATTTTTTTTTATAATTTTTATTGTGCTTTAAGTGAAAGTTTACAAATCAATTCAGTCTTTCACACAAAAACCCATATACACCTTGCTACACATTTCCAATTAAAAAAAAATTACTCTCCCCTAAATGAGGCAGCCCACTCTCTCCCTCCACTCTCTCTTATCATATCCGTTTCGCCAGCTTCTAACCCCTCCACCCTCTCATCTCCCCTCCAGGCAGGAAATGCCAACATAGTCTCAAGTGTCCTCCTGATCCAAGAAGCTCACTCCTCACCAGCATCCCTCTCCAACCCATTGTCCACTCCAATCCATGTCTGAAGAGTTGGCTTTGGAAATCGTTCCTGTCCTGGGCCAACAGAAGGTTTGGGGGCCATGACCACCAGGGTCCTTCTAGTCTCAGTCAGAGCATTAAGTCTGGTCTTAAGAGAATTTGGAGTCTGCATCCCACTGCTCCCCTGCTCCCTCAGGGGTTCTCTGTTGTGTTCCCCATCAGGGCAGTCATCAGTTGTAGCCTGGCACCATCTAATTCTTCTGGTCTCAGGTTGATGTAGCCTCTTGTTCATGTGGCCCTTTCTGTCTCTTGGGCTCATAATTGCCTTGTGTCCTTGGTGTTCTTCATTCTCCTTTGCTCCAGGTGGGTTGAGACCAATTGATGCATCTTAGATGGCTGCTTGCTAGCATTTAAGACCCCAGACGCCACTCTTCAAAGTGGGATGCAGAATGTTTTCTTAATAGATTTTATTATGCTGATTAACTCAGATGTCCCCTGAAATCATGGTCCCCAGACCCCTGCCCCTGCTATGCTGGCCTTCGATGCATTCAGTTTATTCAGGAAACTGCTTTTGGTTTAGTCCAGTTGTGCTGACCTCCCCTGTATTGTGTGTTGTCTTTCCCTTCACCTAAAGTAGTTCTTATCTACTATCTCATTAGTGAATGCCCCTCTCCCACCTTCCCTCCCTCCCCCACCTTGTAACCACAAACGAATGTTTAGTCTTATACAATATTTGTCCATTTGCAACTAATTTCCCTCAGCATAATGCCTTCCAGGTTCCTCCATGTTATGAAATGTTTCACAGATTCCTCACCGTTCTTTATCAATGGATAGTATTACACTGTGTGAATATACCATAATTTATTTATCCATTCATCCATTGATGGGCAGCTTGGTTGCTTCCATGTTTTGCTATTGTAAACAGTGCTGCAATAAACATGGGTGCGTATATATCCGTTCGTGTAAAGGCTCTTATTTCTCTAGGATATATTCCAAGGAGTGGGATTGCTGTGTCCTATGGTATTTCTATTTCTAACTTTTTAAGGAAGTGCCAAATTGATTCCCAAAGTGGTTGTACCATTTGCCATTCCCACCAGCAGTGTATAAGTGTTCCAATCTCTCCACAGCCTCTGCAACATTTATTATTTTGTCTTTTGGATTAATGCCAGCCTTGTTGGAGTGAGATGAAATCTCATTGTACTTTTGATCTGCATTTCTCTAATGGCTAAGGATCGTGAACATTTCCTCATATATCTGCTAGCTACCTGAATGTCTTCTTTAGTGAAGTGTCTATTCATATCTTTTGCCCATTTTTTAATTGGGTTATTTGTCTTTTTGCAATTGAGTTTTTGCAGTATCATGTAGATTTTAGAGATCAGGTGCTGATTAGAAATGTCATAGCTAAAACCTTTTTCCCAGTCTGTAGGTAGTCTTTTTACTCTTTTGGTGAAGTCTTTGGATGAGCATAAGTGTTTGATCTTTAGGAGCTCCCAGTTATCTAGTTTTTCTTCTACATTCTTTATAATGTTTTGTATACTGTTTATGCCATATATTAGGGCTCCTAATTTTTTTTTTTTAATGTTATCCCTATTTTTTCTTCCACAATCTTTATCATTTTAGGTTTTATATTTAGGTCTTTGATCCATTTTGAGTTAGTTTTTGTGCATGGAGTGAGGTATGGGTCTTGTTTCACTTTTTTGTAGATGGATATCCACTTATGCCAGCACCATTTATTAAAACAAATGTCTTTTCCCCATTTAACTGTTTTGGGGCCTTTGGCAAATATCAACTGCTCATATGTGGATGGATTTATGTCTGGATTCTCAATTCTGTTCCATTGGTCCATGTATCTCTTGTTGTACCAGTACCAGGCTGTTTCGACTACTGTGGCGGTATAACAGGTTCTAAAATCAGGTAAAGTAAGGCCTCCCACTTCGTTCTTCTTTTTCAGTAATGCCTTATTTATCTGGGGCCTCTTTCCCTTCCATATGAAGTTGGTGATTTGTTTCTCCATCTCATTAAAGAATGTCGTTGGGATTTGGATCAGAATTGCATTAAATGTATAGATCACTTTTGGTAGAATAGACATTTTTATAATGTTAAGTCTTCCTATTCACAAGCAAGATATGCCCTTCTACCTATGTCTCTTTTGGTTTCTTGCAGAAGTGTACTGTAGTTTTCTTTGTATAAGTCTTTTACATCTCTGGTAAGGTTTATTCCTAAGTATTTTATCTTCTTGGGGGCTACTGTAAATGGCATTGATTTGGTGATTTCCTCTTCGATGTTCTTTTTGCTGGTGTAGAGGAATCCAGCTGGTTTTTGTGCATTTATCTTGTATCCCGATACTCTGCTGAACTTTTCTATTACTTTCAGTAGTTTTCTGGAGGATTCCTTAGAGTTTTCTGTGTATAAGATCATGTCACCTGCAAATAGAGATAATTTTACTTTCTCCTTGCCAATCCTGATGCCCTTTATTTCTTTGTCTAGCCTAATTGCTCTGGCCAGGACCTCCAGCACAATGTTGAATAAGAGTGGTGATAAAGGGCATCCTTGTCTGGTTCCCTATCTCAGTGGGAATGTTTTCAGGCTCTCTCCATTTAGGGTGATGTTGTCTGTTGGCTTTGTGTAAATGCCCTTTATTATGTTGAGGAATTTTCCTTTTATTTCTATTTTGCTGAGAGTGTTTATCATGAATGACTGTTGAACTTTGTCAAATGGCTTTTCTGCATCGGTAAAATCATGTGATTCTTGTCTTTTGTTTTACTTATGTGATGGATTACATTAATAGTTTCTCTAATGTTGAACCATCCCTGCTTACCTGGTATGAATCCCACTTGGTCATGGTGAATTATTTTTTTGATATGTTGTTGAATTCTATTAGCTAGAATTTTGTTGAGGATTTTTGCATCTACATTCATGAGGGATATAGGTTTGTAATTTTCTTTTCTTGTGGTGTCTTTACCTGGTTTTGGAATCAGGGATATGGTGGCTTCATAGAATGAGTTAGGTAGTATTCTGTCATTTTCTATGGTCTGAGATACCTTTAGTGCTAGTGGTGTTAACTCTTCTCTGAAAGTTTGGTAGAACTCTGCAGTGAAGCCGTCTGGACCAGGGCTTTTTTTTTGTTGGGAGTTTTTTGATTACCTTTTCAATCTCTAATTTTGTTATGGGTCTATTTAGTTGTTCTACTTCTGTTTGTGTTAGTTTAGGTAGCTAGTGAGTTTCTAGGAATTCATCCATTTCTTCTAGGTTTTCAAATTTGTTTGAGTATAGTTTTTCATAGTAATCTGATATGATTCTTTTATTTTCAGTTGGGCCTGTTGTAGTATGACCCCTCTCATTTCTTTTTCAGATTACTTGCTTCCTCTCCTGTTTTTCTTTTGCAGTTTAGCCAGTGGTTTATCAATTTTGTTGATTTTTTCAAAAAACCAGCTTTTGGTCTTGCTAATTTTTTCAGTTGTTTTTCTGTTTTCTCTTTCATTTAGTTAAGCTCTAATTTTTATTATTTGTTTTCTTTTGGTGCCTGTGGGTTTCTTTTGTTGCTCTTTCTCTTTGTTCAAGTTGTAGGTATAATTCTTTGATATTCGCCCTTTTTTCCTTTTGGATGTGTGCATTTATTGATATAAATTGGCCTCTGAGCACTGCTTTTGCTGTGTCCCAAAGGTTCTGACAGGAAGTGTTTTCATTCTCATTGGATTCTCTGAATTTCTTTATCCCATCCTTAATGTCTTCTATAATCCAGTCTTTTTTGATCAGGGTATTGTTCAGTTTCCAAGTGTTTGATTTCTTTTCCCTGCTTTTCCTGTTATTGATTTCCATTTTTATGGCCTCATGGTCAGAGAAGACGCTTTGTAATATTTCAGTGTTTTGGATTCTGCTAAAGCTTGCTTTATGACCTAATATGTGGTCTATTCTAGAGAATGTTCCATGTGCACTAGAAAAGAAAGTATACTTGGTTGCTGTTGGGTAGAGTGTTCTATGAGGTCAAGTTGGTTGATTGTGGCATTTAGATCTTCCATGTCTTTATTGAGCTTCTTTCTGGGTGTCCTGTCCTTCACTGAAAGTGTGTGTTTAAGTCTCCTACTCTTATTGTGGAACTGTCTATCTCACTTTTCAATGCTGATAGAGTTTGTTTTATGTATCTTGCAGCCCTGTCATTGGGTGCATAAATATTTAATAGGGTTATATCTTCTTGGTGTATTGTCCCTTTAATCATTATGTAGTGTCCTTCCTTATCCTTTCTGATGGATTTAACTTTAAAGCCTATTTTGTCAGAAATTGATATTGCCACTTCTGCTCTTTTTTGCTTGTTGTTTGCTTGATGTATTTTTTTCCATCCTTTGAGTTTTAGCTTGTGTCTCTAAGACTAAGGTGTGTCTCTTGTAGGCAGCATATAGATGGATCTTGTTTTTTAATCCATTCTGCTACTCTCTGCCTCTTTATTGGTGCATTTAGTCCATTTGCATTCTGGGTAATTATGGATAGGTATGAATTTAGTGCTACCATTTTGATGTCTTTTTTTGTGTGTAGATAGTTTCTTTTTCCCACTTGATTTTATGTGGTGAGTAGATTTTCTTTATATATTGTCCTTTCCTCATATTTGCTGTTGTTGATTTTGTTTTGGCTGAGTCTGTATTTTTCTCTTGTATTTTATTTTGATGAGTAGGATAGTTTGTTTCCTTTGTGGTTACTTTATTATTTACCCCTATTTTTCTGAATTTAAAACTAACTTTTATTTCTTTGTATCGCCGTATCTTCCTCTCCATGTAAAGGCGTATGATTACATTTCTTAGTCCCTCCTTATTGTTTTAATATTGTTTTCTTTTATATAATAACATCGCTGTTACTCTGTTTGGGGCTTTTTTTTTTTTTTCTCTCTTATAGTCTTGTTTTGTTTTTTTTGGATTTCCCTGTCTGGGTTGACTTC
The DNA here is from genome assembly GCF_024166365.1 of Elephas maximus indicus. NCBI lineage: Eukaryota > Metazoa > Chordata > Mammalia > Proboscidea > Elephantidae > Elephas > Elephas maximus. The sequence goes on along the minus strand of NC_064823.1, from coordinate 134,568,691 downwards.
TGGTTGCTCTGCCCAGTGTTCTAGTCTTGGGTTGGTACCTGATATTATTGATTTTCTAATCAAAGAACTCCCTTTAGTATTTCTTGTAGTTTGGGTTTGGTTTTTACAAATTCCTTAAGTTTGTGTTTATCTGGAAATGTCTTAATTACACCTTCATATTTAAGAGACAGTTTTGCTGGGTATGCGATTCTTGGCAGGCAATTTTTTTCCTTCAGTTTTTAAAATATGTCTTCCCATTGAGTTCTTGCCTGCATTGTTTCTGCTGAGTGGTCCAAGCTTATTCTTATTAGCTCTCCTTTATAGGTGACTTTTCGTTTATCCCTCGCTGCTGTTATAATTCTCTATCTTTGGTTTTGGCAAGTTTGATTATAATATGTCTTGGTGACTTTCTTTTAACATCTACCTTATGTGGAGTTCGATGACCATCTTGGATAGATATCTTTTCATCTTTCACAATATCAGGGAACTTTTCTGCCAACAAATCTTCAACAATTTTCTCTGTATTTTCTGTTATCCCTCCCTGTTCTGGTACCCCAGTTACTCGTAGGTTATTTCTCTTGATAGAGTCCCACATGATTCCTAAGGTTTCTTCATTTTTTTTTTAATTCTTTTATCTGATTTTTCTTCAAATATATTAGTACCACGTGATTTACCCCCAAGTTCAAAAATTTTAGCTTCTACTTGCTCAATTCTGCTCCTCTGACTTTCTATTGAGTTGTCTACTTCTGTAATTTTATTGTTAATCTTCTGAATTTCTGATTGCTGTCTGTCTATGGATTTTTCCAGCTTATTAAACTTTTCATTATGTTCCTGAATAATCTTTCTAATTTCTTCAGTTGCTTTATCTGTGTGTTCCTTGGCTTGTTCTGCATATTGCCTCATTTCTTTCCTGATGTCTTGAAGGGTTCTGTATACTAAACTTTTGTATTCGGCGTCTGGTAATTCCAGGAATGCACTTTCGTCTAGAAGATCCCTGGATTCTTTTTTTGGAAGCCTGTTGAGGTGATCATGGTCTGTTTCTTTATGTGACTTGATATTGACTGTTGTCTCTGAGCCATCTATATGTTATTGTATTAGTTTATGCTTGCTTACTGTGTCATAGCTGCTTGCTTTGTTTTGTTTTGGTATATCCCTATGGGTTGCTTGAGTGAGCTAGCTTTATTTTTTTTTTGCCTTTGGAGCTCTGGTGTCCTGTCCCCAGCTGGCTAGAGCTGTTATCAGGTATATTAGTCTAAGAGTCCATTCAATTTTCTTGTATGAATTCAGTTCAGTTTTCCAGGTTGCTGATCATCAAGTGTGTGGTACAGGCTCAGTCCTACAGTCTTAGAGGGGCAGGGATGATTGGTGTATATACTGGCATCTGATTGCAGCAGGGCGTCATGCTCTGAACAAGGCAGGGGGTGAGAACCGACCCCCAAGTTTCTCTGAGGAAAACACATTTCTGTTCCTTAAAGGATGCTGGTGGGTGGGTTCTGCAGAGGGACCATGGGCACCCAAAGTTTTTGGTTGTAAGGACTTGGATGTATCAGTTATCTTTGGACCCCTGTCGTGGGTGGCTGGGTGACCTGAGTGGAGCTACCAGTGCTTAGGTCCCTGATGTGGGTAGGTGAGGACCTTGTTTAATAGGCAATGTCAAACATCAAACACCCACCTCTCCACTGCACAGCTGAAATGGCTGGAGTTTGCCAACAAGGGCCTATTCTCCCAAAATAGGCCCACACAGGTCCATGCAGAAGGGAATTGTGCTCAAGGTCCATGGACAGTTTATGCCTGGACAGGAGCCACTTCTGTCCTGAGCTCCCCTGGTTAATGGAGCTAGCAAATTATCTTTCCCCCCCAACTGCAAGTTTTTTCCTTCCCAAGGCTGGGAGGATGGCCCTAGGTACTCACTAGGGTCTATCTCAAGCCCAGGTATTCAGCCGCTGAAGCTGGCTTGAGGGTGGGGAGGGGCACGGTAAGATATATGCAAGTGCTTAGCTTTTGCCGAGAGGGCCGTTCTCCTCAGGTTCCAGGGATGTGAGAAGGCTGTGTCACTAGCTGTTTCTCCCTGAGGAAACTGTGGCCAAATGCTAGTACCAGCCCACCGTTGCCACTGCTACCACTCTAGGAATGGTGCCTGAGGGATCCCCGTGATTCAGGTCCAGTAACTCCTCTCCACTTCTTAACAGTTTCTTCCTCCTCCTGCCCCTTGGTTCGTTGTATAAGCTTGCCTTTGATGCTCAGGGCTCCCAGCTTGTCACATATATACTCTTTTCACTTGTTTTTTCGGGTCTTTGTTGTAAAGAGGGCTCACCGGAAGCATCTGTCTATTCAGCCACCTTGGCTCCGCCTCCTCCTCTCAGGTTGACAGTAATTTTTATGGAAGCAGATCACCCGGCCTTTCTTTCACAGAGCCACTGGGTGGGTTCAAATCCCCAGCCTTTAGTTTAGCATTTGATCACAAACCATTGATACATGCAACATCACGGATAGATCTAAAAAATGTTATGTTTACTGAAAGAAGACATATAAAAAAATTCATTGTGTATGATTCCACTGATTGTTGTTATTGTTAAGTGCCATCGAGTTGGTTCTGACTCATAGTGACCGTATGTACAACAAAATGAAACACTGCCTGGCCCTGTTTTGTCTTAGGCTGGGTTCCCTAGAGAAGCAAAACCAGTAAAGCATATAAATATATATAAAGAGAAAGATTTATATCAAGGAAACAGCTCATGTGATTGTAGAGGCTAGAAAGTCCCAAGTCTATAGATCAGGATAGAGGTTTCTCCCGATTCACAGAGATGCATGGGCTGGCAAACCTGAGATCAGCGAGTCAGAGAGCAGGGCTCTTGCTCTCAGGCCATAAAGGTTGATGAATCCCAAGATGGGCAGGCAAGACCACAAGGCTTCTCCTGATTCACATAGCTGCAGGGCCTGGTGAACCCAAGACCAGAAGGTCAGAAAGCAGGAATCTTGCTCTCAGGCTGTGAAGATTGACAAACCCCTGGATTAGCAGGTAAGCTGCTAGCTCAAGTCGCAAGAACCGGAGGTCAGTCAAACAAGAGGCAGCTGCAGGATCCAGAACCGGTGAAAAACCTTGGCAAGGTGAGTAGGAAGGAAGTAGGCAGTGGAGGGCAGAGAGATGAAGGCTGAGGTGGCAATGAGCTGCCATAGGCCCGCTTTGCTGCTACCACTCAGCAGATTCCATCATGAGGGTGATCACATATCAGATTTCAACAGAGAAGCAATCACAACATTACACAATTGCCAAAACAATGAAACTCATAGCCCAGGCAAGTTGACACATAATCTTAACCCTCACATGTGCCATCCTCACAATCGTTGCTGTGTTTGAACCCTGTGTTGAATCCACTGTGTCAATCTGTCTCTTAAAGTGTCTTCCTCTTTTTCACTTACCCTTTCCTTTGCTGTGACTGGGAATCTATTTATAGGAAGCCCAATATCAGCAAAATTAATCTATAATGATAGAAATCAAAACAATGCTTGCTTCTGGAAAAGGGCGTGAAGAAACTTGCTGGGATGATGCAAATATCCTATATTTTGATCAGGATGTTAGTTACATGTATATGCATATTCTTCAAACTCATTTAATATACTGTCAACTATTTTACGTTTTACTGTCTACAAATTGTATTTCCCTAAAGTTGAATATTGAAAAAGGGGAAAATTCCACTTATAGGCTGTATATACCACGGTAAGTTTATCAAGCCATCCCTGGTTTGGCAATTTTATTTCTAAAACTATAATTACAGGACCTATCCACAGGGTAGCTATGAGTCAGAATCGACTCGATGGCAGTGGGTTTTTTATCCACAGGGTAGGAAACCCTTACGGCATAGTGACAAAGCACTCCAGCGGCTAACCAAAAGGTCAGCAGTTTGAATCTACCAGGCACTCCTTGGAAACTCTATGGGGGCAGTTCTACTCTGTCCTATAGGGTGGCTATGAGTCGGAATCAACTCCACGGCAACGGGTTTGTTTTTTTTAATCCATGGGGTTGTTGTGATGATTAAATAACTTCACATGCATGAAGCATTTAGAATTCTGCCTGACACCAAACAAGCTTTTGAAAATTATAATTTGGAGGCATTCTTACCCAGAAATAAGTAATTTGAATACATTATCTCATTATTTCTATAGTAGCGCTGGAGGGAATTAATATGTATGGAAAACTTAAAATAGTGCCTGATACATAGAGAGGTCTCATTAAATGTTGCATGTCATCAATTTAGCTTCCATTAACCCTTTAACTTCCTGTACACATTTCATTATTACACATAATAATGAAATATTATATATCACAGCATTCGTGATAATATAGGTGGTGCCTCCCAGGGAAGCCCAGGGTCTGACAGAGGTCTGGCTGCCCTGATGGTCAATTCACACTTGAGAGCTCCTGGTTGGGTTGATTCAAGCTTTTTTGGCCCTCTCTAGAAGTTTGATGTCTTCTCCCAGTTCTTCTTCCTCCCCATCAATTTGTGGGTGCTGGTCTCTAATTAGCATTTTGCACCCCAACTTCTTTCTCAGCCTCTTTTTCTAGAGAACTCAACCTGTGACAAAGAGTGGCAGGACTCTAGACAAGTTATTTGCACCTTAGGCAGTGGAGCAATGTGAGAAAACAACTAGAATATCAAGAAATTGGACAAGTCAGAATCCCAGTTACTCACAGGGGAAATGTCATAGAAAGAATCAAGCAGACATGGTAAGCACAGGAAGGCTCAGAAATCAAATCAAATCTAGACTCTCCCAGGTATTAAGAGCCTGATGCTTTTGATCTGAAAAGTAGGTAGGATAGGAATAGAAAAACAAAGTCTTTGGATTTAACTAAGAATATTTAGACAGGTAATGTACTCTACTATGGATCTACTGGCAAAAAAAAAGAAAAAAAATTATTTGAGGCATATATCTAGGAGTGAAATTACTGATCATATGGTAATTCTATGCTTAACTTTTTGAGGAAACACCAAACTGTTTTCCACAATGGTTGTGTCATTTTACAATCCCACTAGTAATGGATTAGGGTTTCAATTTTTCCACATCCTGGCCAATATCAGGTGTTTTCTGTTTGTTTTTAAATCATAGCCATTTTAGTGGGTGTGAAGTGATATTTCATTGTGGTTTTGATTTGTATTTCTCTAATGGCTGCCGTGGTGGAACAGTGGTTAAGAGTTTGGCTGCTAATCAAAAGGTCAGCAGTTCAGATCCACCAGCCACTCCTTGGAAACCCTATGGGGCAGTTCTACTGTATCCTACGGGTCACAATGAGTCGGAATCAATTTGACGGCAACGAGTAATGGCTAATGATGTCGAACATCTTTTTACGTGCTTGTTTGCCATTTGTATTTCTTTGGTCAACAACAAAAAGACAAACTACCCATCAAAAAATGGGCAAAAGACTTGCATGGATATTTCAAAATGGTGATCATCTTTCTAATTGAAACAGCCAGAAACCAAAAACCATGCCTCTCCACCCTCTGACACAGACATCAGGGGAAAAACTCAGGATGTTCCTGCATTTTAAATTGGCTGTTTCTTTATTCATTATTAAAGACTAACATTAAGACAACGGAAAAGAATGTTGTATTTCAAAGCAACAATTGTGCTGTCTTCAACAATGCTTTATTAAAAGTCGTGTACCACATTGAGTTTTCAACTTTTCAGAGAATGACACCAATTTTTATCCATTTCCTTGGATTTTTAATGAGCAGTTTTTCCTCTGATGTCTGTGTCAGAGGGGAGAGGAATGGTTTTTGGTTTCTGGTTGTTTCAATTAGGGAGATGATCATTATTTTGAAATATCTGCTCAAGGCCTTTGCCCATTTTTTGATTGGCTTGTTTGTCTTTTTGTTGTTCAAAACAAGAATGCAAACAGACACTTGAGCTCCATTGTTCATTGCAGCACTATTCACAATAGCCAAAAGTGGCAACAACCTAAATGTCCATCAACAGATGAATGGATAAATGTGTCGCAGTTGATCACATTTGAATACAGTAGAATATTACTCAGCCTTAAAGAGAAATTAAACCCTAATACACGTCATGATGTGGATAAATATTGTAAAAAAAAAAAAAATTATGCTGAATAAATTAAATCAGCCACAAAGGGTCCAGTACTGTATGATTCCACTTATGTGAAATATACAGGATAGACAAGTGTATGAAGACCATATGATGGTTACTATAAGCAGATGGAAACACTCGTGGTGTAGTGGTTAAGTGCTACGGCTGCTAACCAAAAGGTCAGCAGTTCAAATCTGCCAGGCGCTCGTTGGAAACTCTACCAGGCAATTCTACTCTGTCCTATAAGGTTGCTATGAGTTGGAATTGACTCGATGGCAGTGGGATTTTGATAAGCAGACAGAAGAAAGGAGAAAACGGGGACTCAATGGCTAGGAGGCACTGAGCTTGTGTTAAGGGTTATGGGAAAATTCGGAAATGGATAATGGTAATGGTTGAACAACATGATAAACATAAGTAGTTACAGGATGGTATGTATGAATGTTGAAAATGCAAAAGATTTGTTAGATATGTATTTACCACAATTAAAAAGATAAACATAAAAGGAAAACAAGCAAACACATAGACAAAAAAGCAATGGATGATTGTCTTATTAAACTGGCTGAGTCTGCCTATGATGATTATGATTGTTTTTAGCTGGAGTCAGACAGGAATGTATAGTGATCAATAGAGAGACTTCAGGATTTTTTTGTTTGTTTTTGTTTTTTTCCAACCTGTTTGAAAATAAAATTTTAGGAAAATGTCAATAAGCATATAATGTATACCCAAAGGAGTTTTCACCATTTGGATGCAATTTCAACAGCCATCGTGTTGAGTTGCTATTTCAGTTGAAGAGGAAGAAAAAGGATGTTACGCCTAAAATGAATGTAACAGAAGAAGATAAAATAGATTTTAGAAATCATTTGGATATAGATGTAAAGGAGGATGAAGAATCAGAAGTGAATCTAGGGCTTTTGTTTCTAGCCTTATAATGGGTATTGGGGTCATTAAAAAAAAAAAGTGAAAATTAGTAATGAGAGTTGACATGAAATAGGGAAGATGGTAAAATGAATTTTGGCATAAATTTTTAGAGGATAATTATTATTTTTAACTCGTTTCCTCCAAAATATATAGCCCAGAGTCCTGCATGTAGTGAGTGCTCAATAAATAAACAAATATGCAATTGAAGGGAACTTGTACATCCAAGGGGAAATGCCTTGTTGAGGGTTTAATTTATGGTTAATATTAATGTAACATATAAGCTGTTCAGGCTAGAAGTTATTGTTAAGTGCCATCAAGACAATTTGCAACTATAGAAACCCCATGTGATGGAGTAGAACTGCCCCATGGGGTTTTCTAGGCTGTAATCTTTTATGGGAGCAGATTGCCAGGTCTTTCTCCCACAGAGAAGTAGAAAGAGGCAGTTTTTATGTCATTATAGGGATGTCTTTACCTTTTCTTAGAGACCCTGGTGGTTGCTAATCAAAACGTTGGCAGTTCAAACCCACCAGCCGCTCCTTGGAAACCTTACGGGGCAGTTCTACTCTGTCCTATAAGTCGCTGTGAGTCAGAATCAACCCTACGGCAACAGGTTTGGTTTTATTTATTTATTTTTTCACCTTCTCTTATTCCTTCTTCTTCTCCTTCTCTTCCTCCTCCTCTTCTTGTTCTGTCCTTATCATTTTTCTTCTTTTATTTTTGAGAGCAAAATTCAATAAAGACCAAAATAGCAAGCTTTCAAGACCGACTCATCCTGGATTGATGGAAAAAGAACAATCTGTGCATGAACCAGTGGTATGTCAGAGAGAAAAAAAACAACCAAGCATAAAGCACAAAGTGGGGTTAAAGTAATGGATCCAACTGAAAAGTTTCCTGAAAGGAGCTATCTTCAGAAAAGCCAAATATTGCAGAGAAGAAGCAGCAGTAATAAAGGCTTTTGGGATTAAAAATAAAGAATTAATTTAAATGATCATATCTACCATAAAAAGAGTTGTTTTTGAAGGTAGGAGGCAGAAAACTTTTATAACCTAACTCAAACAGGTCCAATGTTAATATTTGCAGGGCCTGGTGGAAGTTTGTAAATGGTAATCACATACAATAAATATAAATATAAATATAAATTATTTTAAATTATAAATCAAGATAACCAACTATTAAAAATTTATTTTATTCTCTTTCCCTGACAAATAATGCATTTGTAGCAACCTAATAAACCAAGTACAAATTCAGACAGACTTCCACACAGAAACTGGGGATGCAAGGGCAGCTGGCACCAGCTCCTGGCTCATAAATACAACTCTCTTTTCTTCCCACTTCCAGCTCCTATGGTATGAGGGGCTTTGCATGCTCTCATGTAGGTATTCCAACCCACAAGTCATAACTCCCAAGAAACTACCACCTGTTTGCCACTCTTTGAGTATAGGATTGTGCACACCAGCTGCATAATGCATCCTTGTAAGGAATGGACTTGGAAAGACACCCATCATGTTGCTTTAAGCAAATTTGAAGTCACATAAGTAGTGTATATGGAATAATAAAGAGGAACAGGAGGTTCTGAGTGATATGACCACTTGGTTCCATGGCCTGCTAACTCTGGGGTGAGGAGAGGGATATGGCCAAATTGAGGCCCTTTGAATCAAAATGTCCCCAGAAGTGGGTCACTCTTGCCTGAATCTATGGGTCAGCTGAGTCTGGACCTTAATATGTAAGAAAATAGGACCTGTAACAAAGTTTGTCTCTGGTTACCTAAGGACAGAATTTAGTCTATGAATATAATCTTCCTTTTTCTATATTCAAGAGCTTTGAATAAAACTAGAACATAGAGTATAATTTCTCAAGAAGTAAATGTATTTGTGCCCAGTTCCTTTGGTGGAATTTTGGGCCAGTTTAGCCCCCGTTCCCAGTGGGAACAGCACAATCTATTGAGAAAGTTCTTTAAACCATCTGGAGTGTTACAATGACATTTACTTTCCTCTAATTTTCTCTCAGTGTGTCACTCAACTTTCTCTGTTCTCGAAGGACATCCCTGAGTTTTAAATTAGCTGTTTTCTTTACTCGTTATCAAAGACTAACATTAAGACAACACAGAAAATAATGTTGCATTTCAAAGCCACAGCTGCGTTGCCTTCGACAGTGCTTTATTAAAAGTCTAAGTTGTGTACCACGTTGAGTTTTTAACTTTTCTGAAAATGACACTCATTTTTATCCATTTCCTTGGATTTTTAATGAGCAATTTTTCCCCTGATGTCTGTGTTGGAGGGGAGAGGCGTGGTTTTTGGTTTCCGGCTGTTTCAATTAAGGAGATGATCATTATTTTGTGTACTCCAACACCCCTAATAAATCTGATTAGGGGAAATTTTGACACAGAAAGTGGCTTAGTTGAGATTGATTTTTAAAAGGCATTGATAACTACTCCAGACTATTAAATCTCATCTGTTTCAACAACAGATGCTTTTCTACTCAAAGGCCCACGGGACAATTTATCTTCATTTTTTCTCCGCTATTTTCTACCCATCATCCTGTGCGTTATGGAGTGTGTAGGAATGAATAATCTCCTAGAGAACAAAAGGAAGAAGAGCAGATTCAGTTCTGAAATAAGTCATCAAAGCCCCTCAGCCTGCACAGTGATGCAAAGCTGCACAAATCTTCATTCTAAATCTATGAACACTTCCATGCCATTTCTTCAATAGGAATAATTGGATGATTTATATTTCCTGCTGACTGTTAAACATGATTGTCAGTGCATAAAAAAAAATAGTTTTAATAAGAACTCTCATTTGAGCACAGAGAATAGGAGTAATGGGAAAAGTAAATGGAGGTTTTCAGTAAATGCATTGATGGGGCTACACCAAAAGAGTATTCAAATAATGAGGATGATTAAGCAATAATGAACATCTCACTTATTACATTTACTGTATTTCAAAATGTTTAATGAATTTATTAATGAAAAGTGTACTGTCTATATAAAGTGAGTCCTTTCACTTTTTAGCAGTGTTGAAATGTGATACTTAGGAAAGTGAACGTCAGTCACACTGAAAACCTGATAAAATGCTGATCCTGCGTACTCAGCTGACTATGGGATTCTTTATGAAACAAGAGTTATATGAGATAAATTTCAGTAAAATAATTGATTTCATTACTCTTAGAAAATTTTATTCTAGACCTATTTTGAAAAGAATACCTACCTTACCGCCCATTGCCATCGAGTTGATTCCAACTCATAGGGCTCTATAGGACGGAGTAGAACTGCCCCATAGGGTTTCCAAGGAGAGGCTGGTGGATTCAAACCACCAGGCTTTTGGTTAGCAGCCATAGCTCTGAACCACTGTGCTACCAGTGCTCCTTGAAAAGAATATCAAGGCATAACACAACAGCATAGTAAGTATAAAATTAATTAGTACTTAAATTTATGGGAGAGCTGATGAAATTTTATTATTGTTTTGTTATTTTATACACATTGTAAGTGTTGGTATAAATATCTTGCCAGATAGAATTCATAAATATGATTTTAAATAGGCATGACACAAAAAGGAAAATGTCAATAAGCAAAAAGATTATGACTACATGCATAGAACCCGGCCTATGACTTAGAGTGCTTGAAGTTAGGTAAGTGAAGCTGGCAAAATTGGTTGGAGTCAAATCATAGGCTCCTTTGAAATTAGGAATAAAGCTGAAGAACTTTATCTTTTGAGTAATGGTTTGTTATGAAACAATGGGAAAAAAAGTAGTGAAAAAGTTCTCTCTTCAATGCAGCTATGGTAAGATTCCCATCATTAAATCACTGATGCCTCCATATGATACTTTCATTGTCTGGAATCATTTAATATAAAGCAGTTTAGTTAATGCATTACTGATTTGTCTTTGCTATTTAAAAACTGAGGCTATTAGAAAAAACAACAACTGGTAATGGGTTTCATGAGGTTAATGGTTTTCTATATTACTAAACCACAAAAGGAAACCTTGGTGGCAGTTCAAACTCTCCAGCCATGCATCAGGAAAAAAAGATGTGGCAGTCTGCTTCCATAAAGATTTACACTCTTGGGAACCCCATGTGGCAGTTCTACTCTGTCCTATAGGATCTCTATGAGCCGAAATCAACTCTAGGGCAGTAGGGTTTTTTTCTTAATATGAAGATTTAAGAATGTATCTAACTTTATTCCTTTGTGGATTTGTTCTGCTGGTCATTTTTAAAATCTGTCCATTATTTCTTTAGAGTGCAGGGTACTAAGTAGGAAGATTTTTGTCAAGTGCTTACAGTATACTGCGTATCATGAGGAAATGTAAAAGTAAATTACATTTTTGTCCTTAAGAAGCATGTAAACAAGTAAGAGAAGTACAATACATGCATGGGCAAACCTGAATATGAAATAAGGGGAATTGTGAAGTTGTTTATATGTGATTGTTTTTAACCTAGTAAATACACACACATTAAAATGACTTCAGTGTGGAATGGTAGGAGACACACACTTAGCTGCATTTTCTGTATTTGGTCTTTAGGTTCATATTATTTATCAATGAATAAGTTTAGCTGCCCAACTTAATATAAGCATTTTTGTCACCATAACTCTCAAAAAGTGAATACACACACAAAAAAACAAAAAACTTGATATCTTTGTCAAAAATACTCCTGCCCAATCAAACAAATATATATACAAGTAAGAATAAAAACAAAATTTAGTAATGGATATAAAAATTTAAACATCTGAAAAAGTCTAAAAAAGTGATGCTTTTAAGCCAACTGTTAGACTTTTTTTTTTCTTTTTGTGATAAGTCAGAAGACAGTCACATTTTTATGAAAGCTAAAATATTAGAAGGAACAAGACTTCCACGTAACTCTATGACATTATGAAATAGCAATTAGTTAAGGTATTTTAATAAAAACCTCAGCTAGGTCAAAATTTTCTCATCAAATAAGAAAACGTTAGTGAAATTTGAAGAAAAGGCTTAAGATGTAAGGATATGACCAGTTTATATGCCACTAGGAAAAGTAAGATTTGAAAGAGAACTTTGAGCTCAAGCAAATATACAAAGGCCTCCAAATATATCTTATTCATATCAAGGGTATGTTGTTTAAACCTACTACCAAGCTATAACATGCTAAGAATGAGAAATAGGAAGAGTATAGTCAGTTTTAGTCAGTTAGTAACCCATTACCTTTAAGGTAATTCCAACTCATGGAGACCCCATCTGTTACAGAAGCTCCATGTGGTTTTCTTGGCTGTAATCTTTATGGAAGAAGATCTCCAAGCCTTTCTTCTGTAGCATCACTGTGTGGGTTCATACTGCCTGCCTACAGGTTAGTAGTTGAGCGCTAAGGGTATACCATACCCAGGGGCCAAGAGCCAGATAGTAGAGGACGTTAAAAAGTAAGGAATAGCACCATGCTGTGCCTCCATAGCAAAGACCCAAAAAACTAAGTGAAACAAGACAAATGCCAGTCCTGGAACCCTAAGCATCAAATGAAGGGATAAAGAGCTCAACCAAGCACCAAACAGAATAAGAAACAGGGAAAAGAAAGTGAGGAGAGATATGGAGTGGCAGTCCCCTATTAGCTAATGCAGCATGGATTCGCCATCTTGGACTCCTCAACCACGAAGAACAGTGGACAGGGAATACAGGAAGGCAGCTTCATGGAGCTCCCAGCAGGAGACAGAGCACCTGGTAAACGGCGATACACGCTTTCTCACCCCTCACCCTTCTACCCCTTGCTCAGCCTCCACCATTTTCTGGCAAGTCTGGGAGACTCCGGTACCTTGCTGCTTGAATTTGCCCCACCCACACAGTCCAGCTCCTTCAGTGCCATTTTTTGTTGCTGTTGTTGTTGTTGTTTTTTTTTTTTTTTTAACTTCTTTTGGTTTCTTCTCTCTGTTTCACCTCCTTCCTTTCCTTTCTCTTGAATACTTGGCTCTGCTCCTTTTTGACAGGCTGTTAAGTGCCACTAGGCTGGAGAACCACTTACCTGGTCCAAGCTGCCACACCAGAGGGCTCTCTGGGGGAATTTTTTTTTTTCCTTTTTGTTTCTCTTCGTTTCTTGGTTTCTCGTATTTCTCGACCTTTCGACCTTCCTTCTTTTCCTGTCTCCTGAGTGCCTGAGGCTGTGTGCCAACTCCACTCCTTATAGATGGGCTGTGCAGTGCCAATAGGCTTGGGAGCTGCTTCCCTGATAGTCACTGCCAAGACAGTGGGCTCCCTTGGGTTTTATTTTTTTCTCAGTTTCTTGTCTTTCTCTACCTTACTTCCCTTCTTTTCTCCTGAACACTTGGAGATGTGTGTCATCTCTGTTCCTTCTAGATGGGCTGTGTAGTACCACTTGGCTGTGGAACCACTTTCCTGATCTCCACCGCCACACCATTGGGTTTCCTTGGGGAATTTTTTTTTCTTTTCTTTTTCTTTTCTCGGTTTCTTATCTTTCTCTACCTTCCTCCCTTACCTGGCTCCATGTGCCATCCCTGCTCCTTCTAGACAGGCTACGCAGTGCTTCTTGGCTAGGTACCTGCCTTTGGTGGACTTCTTTGGTCCATTATTTTTCTTTATTCTTTTTTTCTTGGTTTCTTTTCTCCAACTATCTTCCTTTCTCCCAGTCACCTGATATCTTTTTTTCTTCTTTTTCTTGGTTTCTTGTCTCTCTCTACATTCCTTCCATTCTTTTCTTCTGATTTTTAGCTGTGTGTGCCTTTCTCTCTCTCTCTCTTTTCTTTAATCTCTTATCTCTGTCTCCTTTCTTTTCCTTTCTCCTGACCACCTAGCTGTGTGTGCCTTATATTTCCTTTCTTGACAGCCGGCACCTATCTGTCCAACTAGAAGGTAAGCAGCATATGGCTTCCCTGGGTCTGTACCACTCCAATGGCAGGCTCCCTCAGCACTTTTTTTTTTCCCCTGGCTCCTGTTTCTCCCTCTTATTTCTCTTCTTTCCCACATCCACTTAGCTCCACACATCACAACCTCCCCCTTTCATCTTGCTTATCTGCACCACGCACTGAGCATCACACCCTCGAGCAGCACAGTCACAGTCTACCTGAAGGCAATACCAAGTAATTAAAGACTGGTTCAAACTTAGGAAGATAAGGGTAAATTTGGAGGTAACCACAAAGACAGCTTAAAAACCTACTTATTAAAATAAAGAAGAAAAACAAAGTCTCAGTAAACACAAAATCTACAAATAAATAAATCCACAAATGGAATCCAGCATAGGAGAGCAAGAGGAACAAAGAAAATGTCAGTACCACCAAAAAAAAAAAAAAAAAAAATCATTACAAAATGAGAGGATAAACTCATACCTATCAATAATTACACTGAATGGCCTAAATGCAACCTTAAAGAGACAGAGAGTGATAGAATGGATTAAAAAAAAAGGATCCATCAATATGCTGTCTACAAGAGACACACCTTAGAAACAAACATAAATTTATTAAAAATCAAAGTATAGAAAAAATATATCAAGAAAACAGCTACCAAAAAAGAGCAAGAGTGGCGACACTAATCTCAGGTACAATAGATTTCAAAACAAAATCCACCATAAAAGACAAATAAGAGCACTATATAAGGATTAAAGGAATGATCCATCATGAAGGTAAACATCTACGCACCCAATGACACACAAATAGATATATGCACACCCATGTTCATTGGAGCATTATTCACAATAGCAAAAAGATGGAAACAACCTATATGCCCATCAACAGATGAATGGATAAACAAACTACATACACACAATGGAATACTATGCAACAATAAAGAACAATGATGAATCTGCGAAGCATCCCACGACATGGATGAATCTGGATGGCATTATGCTGACTGAAATAAGCAATCACAAAAGGACAAATATTGTATGAGGCCACTACTATAAAAACTCATGAAAAGGTTTACACACAAAAAGAAACGATCTTTGATGGTTATGAGGGAGGTAAGGGGTAGGGAAGGAAAAACACTAAATAGACAACATGTAAGTGGTAACTCTGATGAAGGGTAAGACACTACCCAATACTGGGGAAGCCAGAACAACTTGAGGAAGACAAGGTCATGTAAGCTCCATAGACACATCCCAACTCCCTGAGGGACCAAATTACTGGGCGGAGGGCTATAGAGACCATGGTCTTGGGGAACATCTGGCTCAACTGGCATAACATAATTTATAAAGAAAATGTTTTACTTCCTACTTTGGTGAGTAGCATCTGGGGTCTTAGAAGCTTGTGAGCAGCCCTCTAAGATACTCCACTGGTGTCATCCCACTTGGAGGCAGGGAGAATGAAAGAAACAAAAGACACAAGGGAAAGATTAGCCCAAAGGTCTAATGGACCACAACTACCACAGCCTCCACCAGACTGAGTCCAGCACAACTAGACGGTACCTGGCTACCACCACCCATGGCTCTGATAGAGATCACTACATAGGGTCTCGGACAGAGCTGGAGAGAAATGTAAAAAAACATTCTAACTCACACACACGCACACAAACAAACTTACTAGTCTTTCAGAGACTGGAGCGGCACCAAGAATACGGCTCCTGACCCCCTTTTACTCAGTAATAAAATCACTCCTGAGGTTCACCCTTCAATTAGACAGGCCCATAAAACAAAATGAGACGACATGGCCACACCAGACCAGGGGAAAGGACTAAAAGGCAGGAAGGGACAGGAAAGCTGGTAATGGTAAACCTAAAATCAAGAAGGAGAGAATGTTGACATGTCATGGGGTTGGCAACCAACGTCACAAATCAATATGTATATTAATTATTTAATGAGAAGCTAGTTTGCTTTGTAAACCTTCATCTAAAGTACAATAAAAAAAATGAGGAAGACAGTTGTGGGAGGAATTTAGAATTCTGTCATAGTTTTACAGGTATAGGTTAGATTGAATTATAATGCAATATTACATATAAGTTAAGGTATTGAATTGCAGTGACCAGTTTTTAAATATCAACATATTCTTGCTTTCTAATTCTCACTTTGAGAACCACATGTGTAAGTTTCATGTTGCCAGACAATTGTGATGAATGTTAAATTAGAAAGAAGCTGGTTTGTGAATGTCAGATTTCCTGACAGTACAAGCAAATTTTACATTGGTTGGAAATCAAAGAGTCATGCATGGCTCAGAATGAAAAAAAAAAAAAAAAGGAACTGATAAATGCAAGCTGGAATCATGAGTAGGCTGACAGGACTTAACAAGACAGAAGGCAACTGTCAATGTACATAAAACAGAAAAGGACAACTCCAAATGCTGAAGAGGGTAGTGCTAAGCTGACTGGGTGTACTTTGGAGCTAGCATACCTATCTGCCCACCAGCCAGGTCTATCTATCCATTGAGAAGGCTACGTTAGGCTGAGTTTAACACGTTTTGACATTTTCACTTTTTGACACTCACACCATAAAAATAACTCCAATGTCCAGAATTCTGGGCTCATCAATAAACTTTCTGATAATTTGAATGCACAAGTACTTTTTTTCTTCTTTTTTCTTTCTGTGGTGAAAAAAATACAGAAAAAAAAATTGCCAATTCAACAGTTTTTACAGGTGTAATTCGGTGACATTTATTACAATTTTTCATAATGTGCAACCAAAAAAAAACTATGGACCACTCAGTGAATTTGTGTGCCTTCCTAGGCCAGGGACCATGCTGATCTTCTCTGTGCTACTCCAATTTTAGTACGTGGGTTGCCGAAGCAAGCACTGAATGTTCACACACTTATTGCAAAGAGAAAAAAATAAATGGACTGATGCAAATGTCCAGTCCATCTGGCATTTTAATTCCTCCTCTAACTCAATAAATTGGAATTTATGATCTTGAGCTTATGAGTTTTGTTAAGATGACATGTATTTCTGAAAAATAGGTGCCAGTGAAACCAGGTTCCTAACTTGCAGCACTGAGACTCAGAGCCTGGTTTGTTGAGAATTATGCAAGTACGAATATCTCTTGAGGTTTCTTGCTCTCGCCTGTGAAGTAAACTTAACGATTTATCCTCACCAATGACCAACAAGAAATTATATAAGAAATTTAACAACTTATTTTTTCTTTTTAGTGTCAGCTACCAACTGTGACTCAAATATGGTTTTATGAGGTAATGGGATTAAAGCCCACCTTTAGTCTTAATTGCACACTAGGTATCATGATGCAAAAATCATCAGATCACACAGAGATGTCTACAGGAAGCCACATCAATTATTCAGAATGTGAGTAGATTTTATAAGGCAATAGAATTGAGATGTTTGGGTTTTGTTTGCCCATTTAAAGTACCTGCAATTTGCAATTGAAGAAAAAGTTTTAAAGTGTTTCTCAAATATTTTACACAATTACTTTTGATAGGCCCAGACAGATCCCAAACTGGGGGCTAAATAAAACTAAAACTATCTTTATCGCATTATGTTTTATAAACCTCACTTTTTATCAAAAGGATGATATACTCAATTATAATGTGAGTATTCCGTATAAGCTGGAGTCCTGATAGATGTGGCTAATGTCTGAAGTAAAATTGTTTCCGTTGGTTTTCTCATTGTGTCCATTTTGTTGTACCCACAGGCAATAACTAATTTTTTGAAAGAGGCTGGAAAAATGATGGCAGCCGCTGACCTTATCCTCAGATGGATGACATTCACTTCTGTTCTTTCACAAATTGGGGAAGGTGAATTATTATTTCCCCTTGCAAGAGAGACTTAACCTTGTGTATTATATGGGCTGCTTTCATTAGTAGAAGCTTTAGCCCTGTGTGAGCTGTAGAATGCTAATGACTCATTTCATCCTTCATAGATGCTACTTCTTGGAATTATACCTTAGATCTTAGAGGTTTTGCCTGCTATTTGCCTGAACCATTCAAGTAGGGCTTATTGACCCAGCACCTGTATGTTTTGAAAAGAATGACAGCAGGTGAAAAGGCAAATGAAAAGATGGTATGTTTTAAAAAAAACACACATATCTCAACCATGCACATGAGGCTAAATGTGCGTACCAGCCCAGAGGCAAGGATGAGAAGGCAGGAGGGGACAAGAAAGCTGGATGAAAGGAAATGGGGAACCCAAGGTTGACAATGGGAGAGCGTTCACAAGTTGCAGGGTTGGCAACCAACGTCACAAAACAATATGTGTGTTAGTTGTTTAATGAGAAATTAATTTCCTCTATAAACCTTCGTCCAAAGCACGCACACACACACACACACACACACACAGAAGACGTGATGGCATATTTGAGATGGGGACGCGTGGTCCCAAATTTACTAATTTGCAGACCAACAAACAGTCAGCAATAGAATGAGTAATTAGGTTAGCAAGCTGAGCGTTTAGAAGATTGAGAAGACTAGTCTGTTTCGCAATGGGCCTGGCTAAACAGATGTTTGGTGAGCCAAAATTCAGAATGGCACAATTGATTAGCACTAAGGGCTTTTCAACTGGGATTGGCATAAGGTGCTTGAGAGACACAATTCAGCACACAGAACTGGCAACGGTGGAAGTTCAAGTGAAGCCGGACTCTCCTGCTGGGTTTCCTTGTTTTCAGGCTGCTGAGACTGTGCCAATCTGTGAGGTGGTCAGTCCCCATCCACCACAGCAGGCCACCAGTGAGTCTACTTACCTTTTTTCATGGTTGTAGATTTGTGCTATAGGCTAGTGCTTATTGTTTGGATTCTTGTTAACCACCAACCGCTTTCAGGTTGAATGTTTATGCTACATAAAATCTGAGCCAAATCTATAAAACAGAATAACATACATACATATATACAGTCATGCACTGCATAACATCAGCTCCGGCAGTATTTGACTGGATATACATCCATGGTCCCATAAGATTCAGAAATCCCAAATGGAGAATGGGACATAGGGAATGCAGCATCTTCCCGCATGCAACACGTGTATCTCACATCTCTTGCATCCAAAGCAATTAAGCTGCTATGTGTATAATGATACAGTACATATATAAACATAATACATATGTCTTGATAGTCATAATAAATGCCTATCTTATTAGCTTATGTATGTAGTGTACTGCACTTTTTATCTAAAAAGTTTACTATATAACTGTGTATGCTTCCACTCATAGGCAGCAGCATACAATCTCTTCTATCACACATCTTTTGAAGTTTGTAGCTTTATCTCTCTCTTTTTAATTTTCTTTGGACAATACTACAGTGAAGTGCATCATGGCTCTCAAACACAGAAAAACCAGTGCTAGTGATAGCAGTAACAAAAGGCCCACCCACCACTGCCGTCGACAAAAGGCAAAGGAGAAATATCGATCTGAAAGTGAAACAAAAGGTTATCGAACAGCATGAAGGTGGAAAATCAATGAATGTTTTGCTCACAGTTTAGGCTTGTAGCACTTGACAATCACATAGTTCCTCAAAAACAGAGAAAAAAAATCCTCTAAGCTGTTAAAGAATGGCCCCCCAGAAAGCTACAAGGCTAAGGAATATGCAAGAGGGACCTATATCAGGTGTAGAGAAATCACAAATGACGTGGATTAAGGGACAAACATAGATGAGAATCCCACTCGGCACGATGATGATCACTGCCAAGGCACGAAGCTTATCTGAGATGCTTAAAGCAAAAGCAGAGCCAGATTACGACATAGTGTTCACCCAACGTCCAAATCACAAAACATCCTGTTTCACAGGATATATCATGAACGTTAAGTTTTGATGCATGACTATATGTATATACATATATACGTAAGGTCACATTGAGTCAGAGCCTACTCAACGGCAACTAGCAACGACAAAAATAATCTGTAAAGCAAGGAGCTCTGGTGGCTCAGTAGTTAAGAACTCAGCTGCTAACTAAAAGGTTGGCAGTTCAAACCCATCCAGTGGCTCTGCTGGGGAAAGACCTGGCAATCCGATCCTGTAAAGATTATAAAAAAAAAAAAAATAGTAAATCCTATGTGGGCAGTTCTACTCTGCCCTATAGAGTCTCTATGTGTGGGTGGGGCTATGCAAATGAGGTACCTGTGGGGCCCCCCCGACAAGGGGATTGGATAGCTTGCTAATAATACAAATAAGGTATATGGTAGGACTTGACTCAACATCAAAAAATATGTTTTTTTTTTTTTTTTGCCCCTGCCCTCACTCCTCCTCCTACCTCTCTGCTCTGTCCCTAGGGGACCTGGTCCTGAGCCCTGACCCCTTCCTGCTGGCTCTGGACCCCTCCTGCCACTGCCGGCTCCCCAAGGGAACTATGAAAACGAGGTACTTATGACCCACCAAGGGGATTGGATAGCTTGCTAATAATACAAATAAGGTGTTATGGCGCCCTTTTGGGATGGGAACATACAAATAAGATGTATGGAACCCTGATGAGGGGATTGATTAGTTTCACCATCCACTAGGCTAAAAATGAGCCATTCCAGAGGTGAAAAGGGAGGATCTTACTACAATCGAGAAAGATGAGCTAGGAGTGGAGCACATCCTTTGAACCAGGGGTCCTGCACTAACAGCCTCCTAGATTCAGGAAAAAAAAAAAAAAAAAGAGAGAGAGGGCTTGTCTCAGTCATCTAGTGCTGCTATAATAGAAATACTGCAAGTGGATGGCTTTAACAAAGAGAAATTTATTCTCTCACAGCCTAGTAGGTTACAAGTCCAAATTCAGGGTGTCAGCTCTAGGGGACGGCTTTCTCTCTCTGTTGGCTCTGGAGGAAGATTCGTTGTCATCCATCTTCCCCTGGTCGAGGAGCTTCTCAGGTGCGGGGACCCCAGGTCCAAAGGATGCCCTCTGTTCTTCTTTCTTGGTGGTATGTGGTCTCCCTCTATCTCTGCTTCCTTCTATCTTATATATCTCAAAGAGATTGCCTCAAGACACAACCCAGTCCTGTAGGTTGAGTCCTGCCTCACTAATACAGCTGCGCCCATCCTCCCTCATTAACATCATAGAAGCAGGATTTACAACATATAGGAAAATCACACAATACTGGGAATCCGGGCCCCGACAAATTGATACACATTTTTGGGGGACATAATTCAATCCATGACAGAGCTGTAACACAGAAGACAGTGAGAGATGGTAAGAAGCAGAGAAATAGTGGCAGAAAAGACTGCAGAACCAGGAGACTAGAAGATGGCTGTGGTCGGGCTTGCCCACGTACAGAGATAAGAGCTTTAACACTTGCCCAAGAAAGTCCTCAACAGGGCCCAATGGCAGAAGGTCCTCAGCAGGGCCTGGCAGCAGAGGGCAGAAGAGGGCAAGCAGAAGGTGTTCTGACCAAAGAACTGTATCCGGAGTTGTGCCTGATCCTGAATGCCTCTGTTACTTCCCTAATTAAGCCCCGTAACTGTGAGTATGGTCTGTTAAGTTTTGTGTGGCTGTTG
The DNA here is from genome assembly GCF_024166365.1 of Elephas maximus indicus. Classification (NCBI taxonomy): domain Eukaryota; kingdom Metazoa; phylum Chordata; class Mammalia; order Proboscidea; family Elephantidae; genus Elephas; species Elephas maximus. Next base: position 134,547,409 of record NC_064823.1, on the reverse strand, counting down.
CAACGAATTATCGAGCCCAGCAGAGCAGTGCATGGGAGGGATGGCTCGTGTCAGGACTGGTAAAAAGGTTGGAGAGAGGAGGTATGTCTGACCTCCACCTCACAGGAACCATCTTTGGGCTGATTTTGAGGCTGATTCTCTCTCCCCCTTTTGAAGTAAGAGGGAGTCAGATACTGCAGCCACACCATTTTTACACTATGAATTGAAGACAGCGCACAAGAACAATCCACGTACATTGAGGGTGAAGATTAAATAAATTAGCACATATAAAGCATATATTAACGTGTGGTACCTAGTAAATGCTCAGTAAATGTTAGCTATGACTACAAAAATGATAATGATGATGGATATGGTGAAGATGATGAATGACAGGTATTTGAAATAGCTCTGTGCTTTAATATCTCTGCTATTTGTAATAACTCCAAAACACTACAAGGCTTTTTCCCATTAAAATACAATTTTTGAATCCTCACCAACCAGGAAAAGACGATGGAGCCTTCCAGGAACTTTAACTTGATATGACACTGCATTAATTCTTATGAGGATATAAGGAGGGGCAAAAATCATCCAGTCTATCTAGCCATCTGGATATTCAATCTAATAATAAAAGAAAAATAGGCTTAAGAATTTTTGTTGTTGTTGTTGTTTCCTAAAAAGCAAATTAGGATGGATACAGTCCCTGTTAAATAATTAAAATAAACACAAATACTATTTCAAATAAGAATTAGATTAACAAGTATTTACTGGAAATGAAGTCCTTGTAATCACGGAATTCACATTCTAGTTAAAAGATACTGTCAAACTACTAAACAGTACATAGATAATATCTCTCATGGAGATAGGTGGTACGAATATGTAAATAAATAAATAAAGCAGAGGAAAGAAGTAGCTTGAAGGGAGTTGCTGTCTTGTGTGGGATCTTACTAAAAAAAAGGAATCGTGGGGAAGAAAACACATGAGCAGATAGCTGGAAGTGACAAGTATGTCACTTAACACTTTTAGGAGGACCATTCCAGGTAGAGATGACAGTGCATGTAAGTGCTCTGGAGGCATTTATGGTGTAATTAGTATTTAGGGTATTGCAGAAATAATGATAAGCCTGTGTGACTGAAGCTGAATGAACAAGGTTGGAACAATAGATATGTCAGAGGGGTAGCCAGGGACAAGTTTATGTGGGGCCTTGCATGAATTGAACGGAAAATTGCAAAGGAATGAAATCATTTGACTTATATTTTTATAGGAGGACACTGGTGCTGTGTTAAGAATATTCTGTTAGGAGGGAAGGAAAGGCACTAGTAGGAATTCCCGTTAGAAGTCTCTTATCAAAACCTAAGTGAGAGGAGGCGGGGCCAAGATGGCGGACTAGACAGACGCTACCTCGGATCCCTCTTGCAACAAAGACTTGGAAAAACAAGTGAATCGATCAAGTACATAACAATCTACGAACCCTGAACAACAAACACATATTTAGAGACAGAAAATGAACAAATACGGGGAAACAGCGATTGTTTTCGGAGCCTGGAGCCAGCGTCCCAGTCAGGTAACCTCTGGCGCCCGATTTAGGGCAGAGCCCAGAGGAGCTGACGGCGCAAACAAGGGGCCCAGCCCTATCCCCCAAACTCACCCTGGGAGGGGGCCCAGCCGGTTCGATGCAGCCGGTGGGAGAAGTCCCCAGGAGGCAGTGACTGTTCTTGGAGCTGGGAGAGCAGCGTCCCACCCGGGGAACCGTCCCGCCGGAATTTTGACTGGGTGCTGGCACGGCACAAGCAGAGAGAGCTGCTCCACTACCCTGAACTAACCCCGGGAGGGGGCCCAGCTGGTCCGCGGGGGCGGCACGGCGACTCGGCTGGCGGGACGAGAAGTCCCCAGGAGGCAGAGACTGATTTTGGAGCTGGGAGTAAAGCATCCCAGCAGGGGAACCTTGACGCTAGGATTTAGACTGGCAGTGGGTGGCTTCAGAGGGCCAGACCCCTGGGGGCAATCTCCACACAGCCAGCACACATAGGCAACACGCCCCGTGGGAATCTCAGATATAATAGTCATTCCAAGCAAGACAAGCAACTCTGGCTATATTCTGAGGTGCTACTCTCCAATCTCTCTGATCCCTCCCCCACTCTTCCCAGGTGGCTTCATTAACATTGGAATTGCCTGAGCCAGAGGGAGAATGGCTCTGGCTCCGCGGTGGCTTTGCTTTCCCCCCTTTTTTTTTCTTTTGGTCTTTTCCTAACCCACTCTTTCGGCCTCAGAGAAGAAAAAAAAAAAAAAAACTCAGGGACCAAAAAACCACCCCTAATTGGACTAAAATCACAGAACCAGCTACAGCCAAGCATATATGATCCAAATCTCAGACTTTCATCCTTACAGGGAACAAGGTGGCGGTTATAATCCAAAGGCAATTCTGATAGGGCTCTGACTGCATTTGTTTTTAGCAGATTTTATGGAAAAACTAGTTTCCCAGTGAAGGCTCGGAGACAGTCCATATCAAACCACATAAAGAAGCAGACCATGACAGCTTCTACAACCCCCCAAACAAAAGAATCAAAATCTTTCCCAAATGAAGATACAATCCTGGAATTATCAGATATAGAATATAAAAAAAAATAATTCACAGAACACTTCAAGACATCACAAACGAAATAAGGCAAACTGCAGAAAAAGCCAAGGAACACACTGATAAAACTGTTGAAGAACTCAAAAAGATTATTCAAGAACATAGTGGAAAAATTAATAAGTTGCAAGAATCCATAGAGAGACAGCATGTAGAAATCCAAAAGATTAACAATAAAATTTCAGAATTAGACAACATAATAGGAAGTCAGAGGAGCAGACTCGAGCAATTAGAATGCAGACTGGGACATCTTGAGGACCAGGGAATCGACACCAACATAGCTGAAAAAAAATCAGATAAAAGAATTAAAATAAATGAAGAAACCCTAAGAATCATGTGAGACTCTATCAAGAAGGATAACTTGTGTGTGATTGGAGTCCCAGAACAGGGAGGGAGGACAGAAAACACAGAGAAAATAGTTGAAGACCTGCTGACAGAAAACTTCCCTGACATCATGAAAGACGAAAGGATATCTATCCAAGATGCTCATAGAACCCCATTTAAGATCGATCCAAAAAGAAGAACACCAAGACATATTATCATCAAACTCGCCAAAACCAAAGATAAAGAGAAAATTTTAAAAGCAGCCAGGGAGAAAAGAAAGGTTTCCTTCAAGGGACAATCAATAAGTTCAGACTACTCGCAGAAACCATGCAGGCAAGAAGGGAATGGGACAACATATACAGAGCACTGAAGGAGAAAAACTGCCAGCCAAGGATCATATATCCAGCAAAACTCTCTCTGAAATATGAAGGCGAAATTAAGATATTTACAAATAAACACAAGTTTAGAGAATTTGCAAAAACCAAACCAAAGCTACAAGAAATACTAAAGGATATTGTTTGGGCAGAAAACCAATAATATCAGATACCAGCACAACACAAGGTCATAAAACAGAACATCCTGATATCAACTCAAATAGGGAAATCACAAAAACAAATAAATATTAACTAAAAAAAAAAAAACACTCATAACAGGGAATCACGGAAGTCAATATGTAAAAGATCACAATAATCAAAAAGAGGGACTAAATACAGGAGGCATAGAACTGCCATATGGAGAGTGATACAAGGCGATATAGAACAATACAAGTTAGGTTTTTACTTAGAAAAATAGGGGTAAATAATAAGGTAACCACAAAGAGGTATAACAACTCCATAACTCAAGATAAAAGCCAAGAAAAACCTAACGACTCAACAAACATAAAGTCAAACACTACGAAAATGAGGATCTCACAATTTAATAAGAAAAACGTCTCAGCACAAAAAAGTATGTGGAAAACTGAAGTTGTCAACAACACACATAAGAAGGCATCAAAATGACAACACTAAACACTTATTTATCTATAATTACCCTGAATGTAAATGGACTAGATGCACCAATTAAGAGACAGAGAGTCTCGGACTGGATAAAGAAACACGATCCGTCTATATGCTGCCTACAAGAGACACACCTTAGACTTAGAGACACAAACAAACTAAAACTCAAAGGATGGAAAAAAATATATCAAGCAAACAATAAGCAAAAAAGAAGAGGAGTAGCAATATTAATTTCTGACAAAATAGACTTTAGACTTCAATCCACCACAAAGGATAAAGAAGGACACTATATAATGATAAAAGGGACAATTGATCAGGAAGACATAACCATATTAAATATTTATGCACCCAATGACAGGGCTGCAAGAGACATAAATCAAATTTTAACAGAATTGAAAAGTGAGATAGACACCTCCACATTTATAGTAGGAGACTTCAACACACCACTTTCGGAGAAGGACAGGACATCCAGTAAGAAGCTCAATAGAGACACGGAAGACCTAATTACTACAATCAACCAACTTGACCTCATTGACTTATACAGAACTCTCCACCCAACTGCTGCAAAATATACTTTTTTTTCTAGCGCACATGGAACATTCTCTAGAATAGACCACATATTAGGTCACAAAACAAATCTTTGCAGAATCCAAAACATCGAAATATTACAAAGCATCTTCTCAGACCACAAGGCCATAAAAGTGGAAATCAATAACAGAAAAACTAGGGAAAAGAAATCAAATACTTGGAAACTGAACAATACCCTCCTGAAAAAAGACTGGGTTATAGAAGACATCAAGGAGGGAATAAGGAAATTCATAGAATGCAATGAGAATGAAAATACTTCCTATCAAAACCTCTGGGACACAGCAAAAGCAGTGCTCAGAGGTCAATTTATATCGATAAATGCACACATACAAAAAGAAGAAAGAACCAAAATCAGAGAACTGTCCCGACAACTTGAACAAATAGAAAGTGAGCACCAAAAGAATCCATCAGGCACCAGAAGAAAACAAATAATAAAAATTAGAGCTGAACTAAATGAATTAGAGAACAGAAAAACAATTGAAAGAATTCACAAAGCCAAAAGCTGGTTCTTTGAAAAAATTAACAAAATTGATAAACCATTGGCTAGACTGACTAAAGAAATACAGGAAAGGAAACAAATAACCCAAATAAGAAACGAAAAGGACCACATCACAACAGAACCAACTGAAATTAAAAGAATCAATCAGATTATTATGAAAAATTGTACTCTAACAAATTTGCAAACCTAGAAGAAATGGATGAATTCCTGGAAAAACACTACCTACCTAAACTAACACATTCAAGTAAAACAACTAAATAGACCCATAACAAAAAAAAAAAAGATTGAAATGGTAATCAAAAAACTCCCAACAAAAAAAAGCCCTGGCCTGGACGGCTTCACTGCAGAGTTCTACCAAACTTTCAGAGAAGAGTTAACACCACTAGTACTGAAGGTATTTCAAAGCATAGAAAATGACGGAATACTACCCAACTCATTCTATGAAGCCACCATCTCCCTGATACCAAAACCAGGTGAAGACATTACAAAAAAAGAAAATTACAGACCTATATCCCTCGTGAACTTAGATGCAAAAACCTCAACAAAATTCTAGCCAATAGAATTCAACAACATATCAAAAAATAATTCACCACGATCAAGTGGGATTTATACCAGGTATTATGCAAGGCTGGTTTAATATCAGAAAAACCATTAATGTAATCCATCACATAAACAAAACAAAAGACAAAAACCACATGATCTTATCAATTGATGCAGAAAAGGCATTTGACAAAGTCCAACACCCATTTATGATAAAAACTCTCACCAAAATAGGAATTGAAGGAAAATTCCTCAACATAATAAAGGGCATCTATGCAATTTTTTTTTTTTTTTTATGCAAAGCCAACAGCCAATTATCACTCTAAATGGAGAGAACCTGAAAGCATTTCCCTTGAGAACGGGAACCAGAGAAGGATACCCTTTATCACCGCTCTTATTCAACATTGTGCTAGAAGTCCTAGCCAGGGCAATTAGGCTAGACAAAGAAATAAAAGGCATCCGGATTGGCAAGGAGGAAGTAAAATTATCCCTATTTGCAGATGACATGATCTTATACACAGAAAACCCTAAGGAATCCTCCAGAAAACTACTGAAACTAATAGAAGAGTTTGGCAGAGTCTCAGGTTATAAAATAAACATACAAAAATCACTTGGATTCCTCTACATCAACAAAAAGAACACCGAAGAGGAAATAACCAAATCAATACCATTCACAGTAGCCCCCAAGAAGATAAATTACTTAGGAATAAATCTTACCAAGGATGTAAAAGAATTATACAAAGAAAACTACAAAGCTCTACCACAAGAAATTAAAAAGGACATACTTAAGTGGGAAAACATACCTTGCTCATGGATAGGAAGACTTAACATAGTAAAAATGTCTATTCTACCAAAAGCCATCCATACATATAACGCACTTCCGATTCAAATTCCAATGTCATTTTTTAAGGTGATAGAGAAACAAATCACCATTTTCATATGGAAGGGAAAGAAGCCTCGGATAAGCAAAGCATTACTGAAAAAGAAGAAGAAAGTGGGAGGCCTCACTCTACCTGATTTTAGAACCTATTATACAGCCACAGTAGTCAAAACAGCCTGGTACTGGTACAACAACAGGCACATAGACCGATGGAACAGAATTGAGAACCCAGATATAAATCCATCCACATATGAGCAGCTGATATTTGACAAAGGCCCAGTGTCAGTGAATTGTGGAAAAGATAGTCTTTTTATCAAGTGGTGCTGGCATAAGTGGATATCCATTTGCAAAAAAATGAAACAGGACCCATACCTCACACCATGCACAAAAACTAACTCCAAGTGGATCAAAGACCTAAACATAAAGACTAAAACGATAAAGATCATGGAAGAAAAATAGGGACAACTCTAGGAGCCCTAATACAAGGAATAAACAGAATATTCAAAACATTACCAAAAATGATGAAGAGAAACCAGATAACTGGGAGCTCCTAAAAATCAAACACCTATGCTCATGTAAGACTTCACCAAAAGAGTAAAAAGACCACCTACAGACTGGGAAAGAATATTCAGCTATGACATCTCAGACCAGCGCCTGATCTCTAAAATCTACATGATTCTGTCAAAACTCAACCACAAAAAGACAAACAACCCAATCAAGAAGTGGTCAAAGGATATGAACACACACTTCACTAAAGAAGACATTCAGGCAGCTAACAGATACATGAGAAAATGCTCTCGATTATTAGCCATTAGAGAAATGCAAATTAAAACTACGATGAGATTCCATCTCACTCCAACAAGGCTGGTATTAATCCAAAAAACACAAAACAATAAATGTTGAGGCTGCGGAGAGATTGGAACTCTTATACATTGCTGGTGGGAATGTAAGATGGTACAACCACTTTGGAAATCTATCTGGTGTTATCTTAAACAGTTAGAAATAGAACTACCATACAACCCAGAAATCCCACTCCTCGGAATATACCCTAGAGAAACAAGAGCCTTCACACAAACAGATATATGCACATTCATGTTTATTGCAGCTCTGTTTACAATAGCAAAAAGCTGGAAGCAACCAAGGTGTCCATCAACGGATGAATGGGTAAATAAATTATGGTATATTCACATAATGGAATACTACGCATCGATAAAGAACAGTGACAAATCTGTGAAACATTTCATAACATGGAGGAACCTGGAAGGCATTATGCTGAGCGAAATGAGTCAGAGGCAAAAGGACAAATATTGTATAAGACCACTATTGTAAGATCTTGAGAAATAGTATAAACTGAGAAGAACACATACTTTTGTGGTTACGAGGGGGGGAGGGAGGGAGGGAGGGAGAGGGTTTCTTATTGATTAATTAGTAGATAAGTACTGCTTTAGGTGAAGGGAAAGACAACACTCAATACATGGAAGGTCAGCTCAATTGGACTGGACCAAAAGCAAAGAAGTTTCCGGGATAAAATGAATGCTTCAAAGGTCAGCGGAGCAAGGGCGGAGGTTTGGGGACCATGGTTTAAGGGGACTTCTAAGTCAATGGGCAAAATAATTCTATTATGAAAACATTCTGCATCCCACTTTGAAATGTGGCGTCTGGGGTCTTAAATGCTAACAAGCGGCCATCTAAGATGCATCAATTGGTCTCAACTCACCTGGAGCAAAGGAGAATGAAGAACACCAAGGTCACACGACATCTAAGAGCCCAAGAGACAAAAAGGGCCACATGAACCAGAGACCTACCTCATCCTGAGACCAGAAGAGCTAGTTGGTGCCCGGCCACAATCGATGACTGCCCTGGCAGGGAGCACAACAGAGAACCCCTGAGGGAGCAGGAGATCAGTGGGATGCAGACCCCAAATTCTCATAAAAAGACCATACTTAATGGTCTGACTGAGACTAGAGGAATCCCGGAGGTCATGGTCCCCAGACCTTCTGTTGGCACAGGACAGGAACCATCCCCGAAGACAACTCATCAGACATGAAAGGGACTGGACAGTGGGTGGGAGAGAGATGCTGATGAAGAGTGAGCTAATTATATCAGGTAGACACTTGAGATTGTGTTGACATCTCCTGTCTGGAGCGGGGATGGGAGGATAGAGAGAGTGGGAAGCTGGCAAAATTGTCACGAAAGGAGAGACTGGAAGGGCTGACTCATTAGGGGGAGAGCAAGTGGGAGTACGGATTAAGATGTATGTAAACTTATATGTGACAGACTGACTTGATTTGTAAACGTTCACTTGAAGCTCAATAAAAGTTCATAATAAAAAAAAAAAAACAAACCTAAGTGAAAGTCTGTTAAGAAACCATGGTACAGGTAAGTGGAAGTAGTAAATAAGGGACAATAAATGTCAAGTTCGTTGGTTAAAGAACTCAGAAGGATGCAACTGCCTTTGGGGAAAATATAGTGGAAAAGCAATTTGGCAAATATGGGAGTGGAGTTGGGGAATTAGTAAAAAAAAAAAAAAAAAAAAGACTCAGAAAGAATAGCAACCAAGAAAGATAGATGTTTCTTGGGGGAAATATTTCAAGCAGGAAAATACCAAACGTGCCAAATGCAGCTGTTAACTCAAGAAAGGTGAAGAATGAGCCGTGACCATTTCTTTTAGCAACACAAAAGTCTCTGGTCAACTTGAGTGGCATAGAGATGATGAAAGACTCTCTGAAGGGAGGTCAATATGAGAATTGCCTTTCTTTTCTTGAGTACCTTTTCACAGACACAAAGTTATAGCTTTGTCACTTTAAGGCCACTAAGCTCAGAGAGAGGTCTTTGTCATTACTGACTCTAGCTGATCCTTTCTCTTGATCTATGTGGGTTCCAGCAGAGCACAGATGCTTCCTCAGAGTCCGAGTGTCTGGTAAATAAGAAAATTTCTTATTTCTCCTATTTTTCTAGCAAACTGTGTCCAACAATTTAACATCAAAGGAATCTACTGGATTTTGATTGAGTTACATTTAATAAAGCAGCGTATGACATTTATACAGGCTCTCGTTTTAACTGCCAGCCCTCAGTAAATTTTCCATTACTGTTTAAGGCATACACATATAGCTGAAAACTGGAAATGTGGTAGCAAATTTTATATTAACTAACTCAATCTACATGAGGCATCATGATTGTCTCTTTTTGGAGTGGGTTATATAAACCAACAAAATTAGCTTATTTCACAGTATCTCTGAGAGCCATTTCTAAATGTGAATTATATTTGATAACTGACAATCAATATCTCAAGAAGCCCTGGTGGCATAGTGGTTAAGTGCTTAATAGTAACTGAGAGATTGGCAATTCGAACCCATCAGCCACTCCAAGGTAGAACAATGTGGTGGTTTGCTTCCGTAGAGATTACAGCCTTGGAAACCCTGTGGGACAGTTCTACTCTGTCCTATAAGGTAACTATGAGTCACAATTAACTTGATGGGGCACAATAACAGTCAATATTTCCACCTGGGGTGTTAGGTAGGCTTCTCAAACTTAATACATACCACATTTAACTCCTGCTTTTCTCTGCCAAACCTGCTTATTTTGGTGTTTTCTCCTTTTACATCTGATGACAACCCATTTTTCCAGGTACTAAGGCTTTTTTTTTTTTTTTTTTAAGGCCAACATTTTAGAGTCATCCATGAATCTTCTCTTTCCCTCACACCCTCTACTTAGTTCATCAGCAGATCCTGTTGTTTTGGGCCTTCAAATTATATCTACATACAGTGGCTCCCAACAACTTCCACTGCTAATAACCTGGCCTTAAAAACATCATCAATTCTCATCTAGATTACTGCAGTAGATTCCCAGGTAGGGTCATGATTTTCTGTTTTCTCCTTACCCTCATGCTATTTTCCAGACAGCAGCCAGAAGAATATTTTTAAACGTAAGTCTGATGTTGTCATTCCTGTGTTCTGAATCATGTAATAGTTCCCAAGTTCTTTGAGTTTCATACAAAGTCCTACATTATTTGTCCTACCTGTCCCTGGGTGGCGCAAGTGGCTTGCATTTGACTGCTAACCCAGAGGCTGGCAGTTCAAACACACCCAGCAGCACCGTGGAAAAAAGTTCTGATGATCCGCTTCCATAAAGATTGCAGCCAAGAAAACCCTATGGTATAGTTCTACTCTATGACACACCGGGTCGCCACAAGTGAGAATCGACTCAACTGCAATGGATTTTATCCACTTTCTTTCTATAACCTATTCTATTACTTTTCCCCTAACACTTTTGGCCAACTAGTCTTCTTGCTCTTCCTTGGGCAGTTTATGCAAAATCCTACCATAAGGCTTTGCACTGACTGCCTGCTAAACTTTTTTCCTTGATATTCTTATAAGTTACCACATTTAAGTCATTAGTTTTTTTTTTTTTTCATATATCTTCTCCTAAAATGTCTATCCTAAGCACTTTTTGAAATTGAAATGTCTCCTACCACAAGGAGTCCGAAAGTCTTCTGCTCTGCTCCTCTTTGCTCTGCATAATACTTATTTTTACTGTTAGTTCACAAGTTTATGTATTTACTTTTAATTATCTGTATCCTTTTCTAGAATATAAATTCCATGAGAAAATAAACCTTGTCTATTTATTTATTTTTTTTGTTTAGTGGAGAATCACAAGCACCTAGATTGGTCCGGCACCTAGCAGGGGCTTAGTAAATATTTGTTAAACAAAATGAATGTGAACTAACCATTTAGCCCTCAAAACAATCTTATGATATAGATGTATTATTATCCCCCACTTGAACGATAAGGAAGTCTTAAGCACAAAGAGCTTAAAAATGTTGTCTAAATCCAAGTAGCAAATGACTAAGCTTGGATTTAAAAGTAAAAATTCTACTTCTAAAATCAGTATTTGAGTAAGTAGTCAAGTCAACACCATACTCCCTCTGGCTGAATGTTAATATGATGGGATAGTGTTTATTTTGTGATTAAAAAAAATAAAATCATATTATATGGATGGACATAGGGAGCCATCTCTCATGTTATTAAGCAAAAAAAAAAAATAATAATTACATAGAAAGTTGTTATGGGTTGAATTGTGTCCCCCCAAAAGGTGTGTCAACTTGGCTAGGCCATGATTCCCAGTATTGTGTGGTTGTCCCCTGAGTTACAATTAATAAATTTTGTGTCTGGCCTTCCTAGCCATGATTTTGTAACTCCCACCCAGGGGACTGGGTGAGACTGTGAGATAGGGTAATTGCAGCCTACCAAGGGGATTGGTCAGTTTTGCCTTAAAAGAGAGCCAATATTAGAGCAGAGAGGAGGAGCCCACCACTATCAAGGAAAGAGAGACCAGCAGAAGAGACCTAACAGCAGAGACCTGGCAGTAGGAGATGATGCATTGGGCTTCCTGGCCCATAGAGAGAGAAAGCTGAGTGCCTTTGGGCAGAGGCTGAGGGCTAATGTCAATTGGGTGACTAATCTGGTCCTTTAAATTAGTGCCATAAATCACTTATATATGGAAACTAGTTAATCCAAGACTTACTAGACTATACCTTATTCTCTCTATTAAAGTAAGTACAGAATTTACCTTATATTAAGTAGAGGCTATATATTATATTATATTTCATGTAAAAACACATTTAGTCCTGGATTTGAAGGGATAACTCTTAAATTTGTGAATTTTTCTAAGATATTTAACATATTAGAAGAGTTTTTCTCAAAGAGAATATGCACCCTTGAGGATTCATGAACAAATTACCACCCCTAAAGTATTCAAATATGCTTTTTTCTGGCCATTCCCCTGTTAGAAACCACTCCTATTACTGTTGGGAGCACAACGCTTTACTAGTTGTGTTCAGAGGGCTGTACTTGGAGCACAACTGGGAATAGGCTGTCCTGATGAAAGAACTGTAGCCTGAGTGTTCCTGAGCCTGAGCTGTAACTGTTACTTTCCTTATAAACCTTATAAACCCCATGATCTTGAGTATGGTCTGTGAGTTCAGTGTGGCTATTGCAATGAATTACCAAACCCAGCAGAGAATTAGCGAGTGCTGTGGGAGGGATGGCTGGTGTCAGAAGTAGTAAGAGAGGAGGCTTGTATGTCCTCCATCTCATGGGAGTCAGCCTTGAGCAATTGATCTTGGTTCTCCTCCCCCAAAATGGGATTGGAGGAGGTCAGATGCTGCCCCAAGCTGTTTTTACATCCTCCATTTTGTGATCTGATAATCTTATGTGTTGTAAATCCTAACCTCTATGATGGTAATGAGGCAGAATTATTTTATAGTATAGGATCGCTATGAGTCGGCACTGGGTTTGGTTTTTTGGTTTTGGTTTTATGTTAATGAAGCAGGACACAATATATAGGATTGGGTTGTATCTTGATTCAGTCACTTTTGAGATATAAAAAAGAGAAGCAAGTAGAGAGGGACCTCACACCACGAAGAAAGAAGATCCAGGAGCTAAGCATATCCTTTGGACCCAGGATCCATGTGCTGATAAACTCCTAGACCCAAGGGGAGATTGATGACAAGGACCTTCCCCTAGAACTGACAGAGAGAGAAAGCCCTCCCTTGGAGTTGGCCCCCTGAATTCAGACTTCTAGCAATTAGACTGTGAGAGAATAAATCTCAGTTTGTTAAAGCCATCCGCTTGTAATATTTCTATTCTCTTATAGCAGCAATAGATAACTAAGACGGTTGTATAGTACGATATATGTATATACTTATAAATACATATATGTTCTCTATTCCTTTATTTATGAATGCACTTAGAAATTATTCCAAAAGTAGGATATAATATTGAGAAAGAGATTTTTTTTTAATTTTTATTGTGCTTTAAGTGAAAGCTTATAAATCAAGTCAGTCTCTCACACAAAAACTTATATACACCTTGCTACATACTCCCAATTGCTCTCCCCCAATGAGACAGCCCGCTCCCTCCCTCCACTCTCTCTGTTCATGTCCATTCCACAGTTTCCAACCCCCTCTACTCTCTCATCCCCCCTCCAGACAGGAGATACTAACACAGTCTCAAATGTCCACCTGATCCAAGAAGCTCACTCCTCACCAGCATCCCTTTCCATCCCTTTGTACAGTCCAATCTCTGTCTGAAGAGTTGGCTTTGGGAATGGTTCCTGTCCGGGGCCAACAGAAGGTCTAGGGGCCATGACCACCGTGGTCCTTCCAGTCTTAGTCACACCATTAATTCTGGTCTTTTTACGAGAATTTGGGGTCTGCATCCCACTGCTCTCCTGCTTCCTCAGGGGTTCTCTGTTGTGTTGCCTGTGAGGGCAGTCATTGGTTGTAGCCAGGCACCATCTAGTTCTTCTGGTCTCAGGCTGATGTAGTCTCTGGTTTATGTGGTCTTTTCGAGAAAGAGATTTTAATATAATATTTTTGTTCTCGAATATATTACAAGCAGTAGTTGTTACTTTATAATTAAATAATTTAAAAATTGATAAATGAACACTATAGCCACAAAATCTCCATAACTACTAAAGTTTATAAAAAGTCTACCACTCTTACCCTCAACTGAGGTTCATGGCTTTTTGATTCCTACCTTAGAATGTCAATTGGGTGACTAATCTGGTCCTTTAAGTTAGTGAGGATGCTGCAGGGATCTTTACTACTATTTATGAACATCATTACATTACAATTTCACAATATTTTTTTCAACAATATCCCAAAAGGCCTATGAAAGATACAGACAGTGTGGCCCTTTTCAAATGTAATTTACCTTTAGCAGTTTTACATTGAGTTACAGTGAGGCCCTTACCCCTCCAAGTACAGCCCTCTGAACACAACTAGTAAAACGTTGTGCTCCCAACAGTAATAGGAGTGGTTTCCAATAGGGGAATGGCCAGAAAAAAGCATATTTGAATACTTTAGGGGTGGTAATTTGTCCATGAATCCTCTAGGGTGCATATTCTCTTTGAGAAAAACTCTTCTAATATGTTAAATATCTTAGAAAAATTCACAAATTTAAGAGTTATCCCTTCAAATCCAGGACTAAATGTGTTTTTACATGAAATATAGTATAACATATAGTCTCTACTTAATATAAGGTAAATTCTGTACTTACTTTAATAGAGAGAATAAGGTATAGTCTTGGATTAACTAGTTTCCACATATAAGTAAATGATTTATGGCATTCCGATACACTTCTAAATTTAAAATATATATTGTTTTTTTATGTATGTATATATATATATATTTTATATGTATACTTTTAAATTTTAAAGGTGACCAACAAAGAAAAATGCAACCCTTTCTTTTTTTTTTTTTTTTTTTGGTCAGAAAAGAATCAGTAGTGTTCCCCTGGTGCTAATTCTTCTGTTTCTATTCACTTTTGTTGAGGCACATGCCCACCACTCATTTGTCAGTTTGTCATACTGTGGTGGCTTGCATGTTGCTGTAAGGCTGGAAGCTGGGCCACTGGTATTTCAAATACCAGCAGGGTAATGCATGTGCTCATGTAGAACCTGTACATAGACCAAGAGGCAGTTGTTCAAACAGAACAAGAGACTACTTCATGGTTTAAAATCAAGAAAGGTGTGTATCGTGGTTGTATCCTTTCATCATACCTATTCAATCTGTATGCTGAGCAAATAATCCAAGAAGCTGGACTATATGAAGAAGAATGCAGCATCAGGATTGCAGGAAGACTGATTAACAACCTGTGATACGCAGTTGACACAACCCTGCTTGTTGAAAGTGAAGAGGACTTGAAGCACTTAGTGATGAAGACTAAAGATGACATGGGTATGGGTTACACCTCAACATAAAGAAAACAGAAGTCCTCACAACTGGACCAAGAAGCAGCATTATGATAAACAGAGAAAATACTGAAATTGTTAAGGATTACATTTTACTTGGATCCACAATCAATGCATATGGAAGCAGCAGTCAAGAAATCAAAGGGCATATTGAATTGGGCAAATCTGTTGCAAAAGACCTCTTGAAAGTGTTACAAAGCAAAGCTGTCACTTTGATGACTAAAGTGTGCCTGATCCAAGCCATGATACTTTCTATTGCTTCAAATGCATGGGAAAGTTGGACAATGAATAAGGAAAACTGAAGAAAAATTGATGCCTTTGAATTATGGTGTTGGTAAAGAATATTGAATATACCATGGACTGCCAGAAGAATGAACAAACCTGTCTTGGGAGAAATACACTCAGAATTCTCCCTAGAAGCAAGGATGGCAAGACTTCATCTCACATACTTTGGACATGTTATCAGGAGAGATCGGTTCCTGGAGGACATCATGCTTGGTAAAGTAGAGGGTCAGCGAAAAAAAGGAAGACCCTCAACAAGATGGATTGACACAGTGGCTGCAGCAATGGGCTCAAGCATGGCAATGATTGTGAGGATGGTGCAGGACTGGGCAGTATTTCCTTCCATTGTACCTAGGGTTACTACGATTCAGAATCAACTGGGTGGCACCTAACAACAGCAACAACAAAGTGCATATATGTTTTGTTTTTTTTTAATCGATGTACTTATATATCTATCCCTATATCTATATCTTTCAATTTAATCACTTTTCAATATATACATATCACTTTAATTATATTATTTATGTCATGTACACATCATTTTTATAACAATAAGAAATGAACAGTAAAGTGAAAATGTGGAGATTGAAAGAGAGCAAACATTTGTTGGAGGCCCTGGATGGTGCAAATAGTTAGGCGCTGAACTCCTAAACAAAAGCTTGGTGGTTCAAACTCACCCAGAGGCACCTCAGAAGTAAGGCCTGGCAATCTACTTCCAAAAGGTCACAGCCTTGAAAATACTATGGAGGGCAGTTCTACTCTACCCACCTGGGATCACCATGAGTCAGAATTGACTTGATGACAACTAATAGGAACAACAAATTGTACAATATCTACAGTGTTTTCTAGTAAAGAAAGATGGAAGCATAAACTTATGGAATGTTCATGCTACGTAGCGAACAGGAAAGAGGCAAAGACAATTTAGTCTGGGCGGTGGATTAATTACTTTTGTGTGTGGCCTTTATAGCCATGGACTTGTAACTCCCACCCAGGTGATTGTGAAATTCTAGAGCAAAGAGGAGAGCCCAGGACCACCAGAGAAGGAGAGACCTGCAGCAGAAATCGCCAGCAGAGACCCACAGGAGAAGGCACAGTGGGCTTCCTGGCCCATGGAGAGAGAAAGCTGAGTGCCTTTGGGCAGAAACTGTGGGCCAGGGAGAAGTCTACACCTGACCCACGAATTTGAGACTTGCCAGCCTCCAAAGCCTCATAAGCCATTTCCTTTATATGGTCCATGAATTCTGTGAGCGGTTACAAGGAATCAGGGAACCCAAAGACAGGAGGGAGAGTACTGAGGTGAGAGGGAGTAGTTGATGGTAGAGATGATGACGTGGTACAGCAGCTTCAGAAAGTTAGACATTTGGGACATCTTTAACCTCTACCTCATAGGAACCAGCTTTGTGGTGACCCTTATAAAAGAAACTATTCATCTGGTCTGACTGGATCAAATAAAACAGAAAAAATACATAAACGTTGAAATAACACAGGTTCCCTGGAATGCATTCCTATAATACATTTTAACACCCTAAACACTTTAAATTCCACATATAAATTTGAATTTACTTGTTTTCTATGCTAAAAACAATTAAGTTTTAGCTCTCATTTAATCTCATCAGCTCTTGTTTGAATTGGCCATCTAAGAGCATTTCAAGGCCAAGATCATTAAAATATTTCTAAACAAGAAGTAATTTACTATGAACTCTCCAAGGTGTTGGATTTCAAACAAATACATATATTATGACATTTAGAACTTGATGATTTTCATTTATGTGTTCCCCAGTCAGTATATAATCAAAACTGGAAAAATGAACTTGAGTAATGAGATAAATGAGATGCCAAGCAATCGTTTTTCTTAGAACGGAGACCATTAGTCTATTTGCCACGGATGGTAATCAGGTCTCATGGCCCTGTTACTTGAAGAAGTCTTTTAAACCCTAAATATGAACATATCATTCCCATGTACTCTTGAGTAGTCACCAGAGTGGGGCAAGAAAATATTCACATGTTGAAATGTCGTAAATTTATGATTCTCTGAAGAAATATTCTGGGCTTCTCAGTCTTCAAGTCATACCGCAGACATGTAGTTTGCTGAGTTTCAGCCTGGAGACCTGGTGGGTGAGAATGTTATCCAAGTTCCTCATCTGCAAAACGGGTATTTTCATAGTCATTGGCAGATCGTCATCATCACTATCATCATTGTAATCCCCGTCTAATACTGTTGGCTTTATTGAGATGATTTATGTAAACCATTTAGCACATCCCCTGGCAGATAGAAACCACATACAAAAAATGAAAATTAAATCAGTTGCTGTAGAGTTAATTCTGACTCAGTGACAATGTCTGTTTCAAAGCAGAACTGTGCTCCATAGGATGTTCGATATCAATGATCTCTGAAGCAGATCGCCAGCCCTTTCTTTTGAGGTACTTTGTTGTTGTTGTTAGATGCCGTCGGGCCAGTCCTGACTCTGAGCGTCCCTATGTACAACAGAACAAAACACTGCCTGGTCCCATGTTATTCTCACAATCGTTTTAATCCTTGAGCCCACTGTTGTAGTCACTGTGCCAATTCATCTTGTCGAGGGTCTTACTCTTTTTCGCTGACCCTCAACTCCACCTTCTTCAGGGACTGATTCTTCCTGATAACATGAGGCACCTTTGGGTGTATTCAAACTGCTAGCCTTTCAGTTAGTAGCCAAGCACTTAACAGTTTGCATCAGCCAGGAAATACATACAAATATTCTTAATGGACTCTTAAGTATAGGATTTAGAGTAAGAGTATGTTTTTAGATTTTGGCTCCTCCACTTACTATTTAAGCAAAATAGTAAAAAACTTGCACAAACTTTCTAAGCCTTAGATTCCCCACTTTTAAAATGGGGATTACAATGCCTTTTTCTAGGTTTTCAACAGAATTAAATTTGAATAATGTCTATGTGGTGCTTACTTGGCATACAGTATAAGATATAAAATTGAGTCCAACTTCAGAAATTGAAGAATATTTTCACGAAGCAGGTAGTCAAAGCTAGGTGGGATGTACTTTAAGGAACATTGATTCTCTGAGACTAAAAACCAGTGGGTATATGTTTTCTTCCCCCTTTTTCCTACATCTCACTGAATCCAGCCCCACAAAACCATGGTAGACCAGTATGTTTATTTTTACGGGAAACCTTTACTTAAAATGGTAAATCTTTGGCAATTAAAAGAAAAAATTCCAATGGAAAATAATATTAAAAAAAATTGTTGCCATTGAGCAGATTTTGAATCATGGTGGCCTCGTGTGTGTCAGAGTAGAACCGTACTCAATAGTTTTCAATGGCTGATTTTTTTGGAAGTAGATCACCAGGCCTTTTGTCTGAGGTGCCTCTGGGTGGACTCAGATCTCCAATTTTCTGTTTAGTAGACAAACACACTAACTGTGCCCGAGAACTATAAAACCTGTTGCCATCGATTCGGCTCTGACTCATAGTGACCCTATATGGCAGAATAGAACTGCCCCCATAGGACTTCCAAGGATGCAAACTGCCACACTCTTTTTCCGTGGAGAAGCTAGTGGGTTCAAACCACGGACATTTTGGTTAGTAGCTGAGCGCTTAACCACTATACCACCAGGGCTACTATATTAAATATGATACATTTTTTCTATCCTAGATATTTTTTTTTAGATATTTTATCCACAACTGCTGCCCTTCTTAGTTCTTTCCCATTTTAGCACTGAACTTTAGTCTAAGAGATTTTTCATCAGAGAGAGGAATGTAGTAAAAAGAGCATGAATTTTGGAGTCAGACTGTTGTTGTTGTTAGTTGCTTTCAAGTCGATGCCAATTCATGGGGAGCCTATGTCCCTGGATGGCACAAATGGTTAAATGCTCAATAGCTACCCAAAAGGTTGACAGTTCGAACCCACTCAGAGTTGTCTCAGAAGTCAGGCCTGGGATCTGCTTCCACAAGGTCACAGCCTTGAAAACCCTACTTTGCAGTTTTGCTCTGCACACATGTGGTTGCCGTGAATTGGAATCAGACTAGCCATGTTTGTAATACTAGCTATTTAATGTTGTTAAATGGTGTATGACTTGGGCAAGTTTTGTCTCAGTTTAATCATCTATAAAATGTGGGTAAAAGTACCGTTACTGTAGGTTTCTTATACGGATTACATACAATATGTACAAAATGCCTACTGTTGGTTGTCTTTAGTTGCCTTCCGGTGGATTCTGACTCATGGCAACTAGGTATTCATTAAATTGTAGCTCTGATAACTCTGTTAGAATTTCATGTCAAAATGTACTGCATTTGTTACTCAGTTTTTCCTTAGATTAAATTTCTTAGGAAAAATTTTTGAGATGCCTCCTTCATAGTGTTTTCAAGGTAAATTGACCAGATTTTTCAGCCTCACTCTATTCTCTTTGCCTTTGGGAAAATTTGAAAAAAGAAGGAGTCAGTGACTTTACACAGACTAGAACTATGACCTTGACTTCAGACTTAAAGAAGCATTTCCTAAAAATTCTGTCCCTTTAAAAAAATCCAGAAAATAACCTACTTTCTTCCTGCAAACATAGGACTCAGGCCCCAGTAACTAGAACGTTGCATTCTGGACACAATGAATGTTTTTCTCTTAGAAACTTATGTGCTCTGTCCCACACAGGCCTTTGCTCCACTATTCATCTGTCAGTGGAACCTTGCATGTTGCTGTGATACAGAACAGGTTTCAGTGTAGCTTCCAGTTAAGATGAACTAAGAAGAGAGGTCTGGCAACTAAATTTCAATGGCTTTCAGCCATTGAAAGCCCTCTGGAGGGAGATGGTGCCAAGGTGGCAGAGTAGTAAGATGCTCCCTGTGGTCTCTCTTAAAACAAAGACCCGAAAAAGCAAATGAATTGATTATATACGACAATCTAGGATCCCTGAACATCAAAGACAAAGTTGAAGAATCAGACTGAGCGGCAGGGGGAGGGAGAGATTGTTCAGAAACAGTGAGGAGTTGTCAGACCTGACCCAGTGGGAAACGGCACCCTGAAGGCTGGATCAGCTGGCACCAGCGGTGAGGCAAACAGTGGCACTCGGGACCTGTTTTCCACATTAGGAGAGATTGAGAGGCAGAGAGTCTACTCAAGCTTCCAGAATCAGTGAAAAGCGGCATTCAATCAGCAAAAAATAAGTACATGCATCTAACCTACCACATGGATTAAAAAACACCCCTTTGGGAAAAACCTCTCTCCCATTTATTTAGCTGCTCCCTCCCTGCTCTGCACCAGTCTTGGCTGGTTTCAGTGACTGCTGTGTCGCCTGGGCCAGAAGTAGGGCTCTTCAAGCTCCCTGAGCCATTCTCCCAGCCATGGAGACGGAAGAAATTAACAAACAGGAAAAATAATCTGCCAGCTCCCCTAAGCTGGCAACTCAGGGCAAGAACAACTCCTTTGCCTATGCACAGGTATAAGGGGTCCACAGACTTTGATTGCCTTTCACTGCTGCATAGGTGGGCCCACTTCAACAGCTTAGGCCCTCATTAGCACAGTACAACAGGGTATATACCTGAAGCCTAAGTTCACTGTATCAGCTATATGGTGGAGTGGCAGGTTTGTGACATTTGACACCACTCTGCCTATTAAGCAGCTCCTCATCTACCCACATCAGGGGCCTAAGGACTAGTGGCTCCACCCATGTGACCTAGCCACCTGCAAAAGGGGTTCAAGAAAAAGTGGTGCCTCACATTCCTTAGGGCCAATGGCACTGGGTGCCAATTCCAGCTACAAAACCCACTCTCTTACACACTTTAGGGAACAAGGACATGCTTTTCTCCCAGACACTCAGGGGCAGCTTTCAGCCTCCTGCCTTGCTCAGTGCATGACCCCCCTACAGCAGCCAGATATCTCTGCCTACACTAGTCACCCCTGCCTGTCTATACTTGGTGACTGATTACCTGGACACCTGAGCTGAATCTATACAAGAAAAGTAAACAAACTCCTGGGCTCGCATACCTAGTAACAGCTCTAACCACCTGGTAGCAGGATGTTAGAGCTTCACAAGTGTCAATAATCAAACTAGCCTACACGTGCAATCCATTTGGACATACCAAAACAGAACAATACAAGAAGCTAGGATACAGTGAGCAAACAAAAAATAAATAAATGTAATAATTTATTAATGGATCAGAGACAATAGTCAATATCAAATCACATAAACAGGCAGGCCATGAAGGCTTCAGCAAGCTTCCAAAACAAAGAATCAAGAAATCTTCTGGAGAAGGATAACTCCCTGGAATTACTGGAGGTAGAATACAAAAGATTAACATACAGAATACTTCAAGAGATCAGGAAGGAGATCCGGCAAAATGCAGTACAAGCCAAACAACAGATGGATAAAGTAATAGAAGAATTTAAGAAGATTATAGAAGAACATAATGACAGATTTAACAGGCTGCAAGAACCCGTAGAAAGCAAACAGAAATCCAGATTAACAATAAAATTTCAGAATTAGACAACTCAATAGAAAGTCATAGGAGCAGAACTGAGGCAATGGAAGTCAGAATTAGTGAAATTGAAGATAAAGCACTTGACATAAACTTATTTGAGGAAAAATAAAAAAAAACTTAAAAAAATGACAAAACTCTATGAATTATGTGGGACTCTGTCAAGAGGAATAACCTACGAGTGATTGAAGTACAAGAAGAAAGGGGGAAAATAGAAAATACACAGAGAATTGTTGATTTGTTGGCAGAAAACTCCCCTGGTATCATGAAAGATGAGAAGATATTTATCCAAGAAGCTCACTGAACCCCACACAAGGTAGATTCCAAAAGAAAGTCAACAAGACATATTTTAATTAAACTTGTCGAAACCAAATATAAAGAGAGAATTTTAAGAGTGGCTAGGAATAAATGAAAAGTCATCTACAAAGAAAAGTCAATAGGACTAAGCTTGGACTACTCAGCAGAGGCCATGCAGGCAAGAAGGCAAAGGAATGACATATATAAAGCCTTGAAGGAAAAAAAAGATTGCCAGCCAGGAATTATATATCCAGCAAAATTGTCTCTCAAATATGATGGTGAAATTAGGACATTTCCAGATAAACAGAAGTTTAGGGAATTTACAGAAACCAAACCAAAATTACAAGAAATACTAAAGGAATTAGAAAATCAGTAACATCAGATAACAACACAAGACTAGACCACAGGACAAAACAACCAGATATCAACCTAGATTGGGAAGTCACAAAAATAAATCAAAGATAAAACACTAAAAATAGGGAAACAGAGATGTCAATATGTAAAAGATGACAACATTAAAATAAAGAAGAGGGACTAAAAAATGTAGTCATAGATCTTTCATATGGGGAGGAAGTCAAGGAGTTATAATGAAATAAAAGACTGGTTTAAACTTAGAAAAATATGGGTAAATATTAAGGTAACCACAAAGGAAACTAACAATCTTAAAACCCACTGCTGTTGAGTTGATTGCGACTCATAGCAACCCTACAGGACTGAGTACACACCAAAATAAGAAAGAAGAAAAACAGAAAGACTCAGCAAATACAAAATCAAAAACAACAAAAAGGATGAAAAAAAAAGTAACAAAGAATGACTCAGCACAGAAAAGTAAGAACAGAGTAACTGTCGACAACACACAAAAAAAGAGATCAAAATGACAGCACTAAACTCATACCTTTCTATAACTACACTGAATGTAAATGTACTAAATGCAACAATAAAGAGACAGAGATGGGCAGAATGAATTAAAAAAAAAAAATCAGCCTATATGCTGCCTACAGGTGACACACCTTAAAGACACACACAAACTAAAACTCAAAGGATGGAAAAAATATATATATCGAGCAAACAACAATCAAAAAAGAGCAGGAATGGAAACATTAATCCCTGATAAAATAGACTAAAAGTAAAATCCACCACAAAGGTTAAGGAAGGACACCACATAATGCTTAAAAGGTTATGTCCTGGAGGACATAACCATAATAAATATTTATGCACCTATTGATAAGGATCCAAAATACATAAACTCTAACAGAATTGAAAAGAGTGATAGACAGCTCTAAAATAATAGTAGGAGACTTCAACACACCACTTTCAGTGAAGCACAGAACACCCAGAAAGAAGCTCAAAAAAGACATGGAAGAACTAAATGTTGCAATCAACCAACTTAATCTCATAGACATATACAGAACATTCCACCAAATAGCAGTCAAGTATACTTTCTTTTCCAACGTACATGGAACATTCTCCAGAATAGACCACATATTAGGACAAAAAGCAAGCCTCAACAGAATCCAGGGCATCAAAATATTACAAAGCATCTTTTCTGACCATAAAGCCATAGAAGTAGAAATCAATAATAGGAAAAGCAAAGTCAAAAAATCAAACCCATGGAAACTGAACAACACCTTGCTCAAAAACTACTAGATTATAAAGAAAGTAAGAATGGAATAAAGAAATTCACAAAATCAAATGAAAAAGAAAACATGTCCTGCAAAACCTTTGGAACACAGGAAAAGCAGTGCTCAGAGGTCAATTTATAGTAATAAATGCACAAACCCAAAAAGAAGAAAGGGCCAAAATGAAAACATTAACCCAACAATTCGAACAAATGGAAAGAGAGCAGAAAAAGAAGCCCTTGGGCACCAAAAGAAAGCAAATGATAAAAATTAGAGCAGAATTAAATGAAATAGAGAACAGAAAAATAATTGAAAGTTAATAAGATCAAAAGCTGGTTTTTGAAAAGATCAACAAAATTGATAAACCACTGGCCAAACTGACAAAAGAGAAACAGGAGAGCAAGAAATTAATCCGAATAAGAAATGAGATAGGTGGATATCACAACAGACCCAAATGAAATTTAAAGAATCACAACAGAATACTATGAAAAATTGAACTCTAACAAATTTGAAAACCTAAAGGAAATGAACACATTTCTAGAAATACACTACCTACTTAAACTAACACAAACAGAGGTAGAACAACTAAATAAACCTATAACAAAAGAAGAGATTGAAAAGATTAAAAAAGTCCCAACAAAAAGAAGCCCTGGCCCTGATGGCTTCAGTGAAGAATTCTACAAAACTATCAGAGAAGAGTTAACACCATTACTACTAAAACTATTTCAGAGCACAGAAAAGGAAAGAATACTCTCAAACTCATTCTATGAAGCCAGTATAACCCTGATACCAAAACCAGGTAAAAACACTACAAAAAAAGAAAATTACACACCTATATCCCTCATGAACATAGACTCAAATATCCTTAACAAAACTCTAGCTAATAGAATTCAACAACATATCAAAAAAATAATTCACCATGACCAAGTGTGATTCATACCAGATATGCAGGGATGGCTCAACATTAGAAAAACAATCAATGCAATCCATCATATGAATAAAACAAAAGGCAAGAACCACACGGTCTTATCAATTGATGCAGAAAAGACATTTGAAAAAGTCCAACACCTATTCATGATAAAAACTCTCAACAAAATAAGAACAGAAGGAAAATTCCTCAACATAATAAAGGGTATCTATGCAAAGCCAACAGCCAACATCACTCTAAATGGAGAGAGTCTGAAAGCATTCCCCTTGAGAACGGGAACCAGATAAGGATGCCGTTTATCACCATTCTTTTTCAACATTGTGCTGGAGGTCCTAGTCAAAGCAATTAGTCTAGAAAAAGAAATAAAAGGCATCCAAATTGGTAAGGAAGAAGTAAAAGTATCTCTATCTGCAGATGGTATGATCTTATACTCAGAAAATCCCAAAGAATCCACAAGAAAACTTCTGGAGCTAATAGAAGATTTCAGCAAAGTATCAGGTTACAAGATAAACATACAAAAATCAGTTGGATTCCTCTATACCAACAAAGAGACCTTCTAAGCGGAAATCGCCAAATCGATACCATTTACAGAAGCCTTCATAAAGATAAAATAACTTAGGAATAAATCTAACCAGAAATGTAAAAGACCTATACAAAGAAAACTATAAGACATTACTGCAGGAAACCAAAAGAGACCTACAGAAGTGCAAAAATATACCTTGCTCATGGACAGGAACGTTCAACATTGTGAAAATGTCTATTCGACCCAAAGCCATCTACAGGTACAACGCAATCTTGATCCAAATTCCAATGGCATTTTTTAATAAGATGGAGAAACAAATCACCAACTTCATGTGGAAAGGGAAGAGGCCCCAGATAAGTAAAGCATTACTGAAGAAGAACAAAGTGAGAGGGCTCACACGACCTGATTTTAGAACCTATCATACCACCACAGTAGTCAAAACAGTCTGGTACTGGTACAACAACAGATACGTAGTTCGACGGAACAGAATTGAGAATGCAGATGTAAATTCATCCTTCTAAGAGCAGCTGATATTTGGCAAAGGCCCAAAGTCCGTTAATTGGGGAAAAGACAGTCTCCTTAACAAATGGTGCTGGCATAACTGGATATCCGTCTGCAAAAGAAAACAAACAACATCCATACCTCACGTCATGAACAAAAACTAACTCAAAATGCATCAAAGGCCTAAATATGAAATTGAAAACAATAAAGACCATGGAAGAAAAAATTAGGGATGATGCTAGGAGCCCTAATACATGGCATAAACAGAATACAAAACATTATTAACAATGCACAAACACCAAAAGAGAAAATAGATAACTGAGAGTTCCTAAAAATCAAACACTTAATGCTCATCAAAAGACTTCATCAAAAGGGTAAAAAGACAATGTAAGGACTGGGAAAAAATTTTCGGCTAGGGCAAATCCAATCAGTGTCTAATCTCTAAAATCTATAAGATACTGCAAAACCTCAAAGACAAAAAGCCAAATAACTCAATTAAAAATGGGAGAAGGATATGGACAGGCATTTCACCAAAGAAGACATTCAGGTGGCTAACAGATACATGAGGAAATGTTCATGATCATTAGCCATTAGAGAAATGCAAATCAAAACTACAATGAGATGCTATGTCACCTGAACAAGGCTGGAATTTATCAAAAAAACACAAAATAATAAATGTTGGAGAGGTTGTGGAGAAACTGGAACACTTATACACTGCTGGTGGGAATGTAAAATGGTACAACCGCTTTGGAAATCCATTTGGCACTTCCTTAAAAAGCTAGAAATAGAATTACCCTAAGATACAGCAATCCCACTCTCTGTAATATATCCTAAAGAAATAAGAGCCTTTACACGAACAGATATACGTGCACCTATGTTCATCGCAGCACTGTTCACAACAGCAAATACATGGAAATAACCTAGGTGTCCATCGATGGATGAATGGATAAAGAAATTACGGTATATTCACACAATGGAATGCTATGCAACCATAAAGAAAAAGGATGAATCCTTGAAATATATCTTAACCTGGAGGAATCCAGAAGGCATTATTGCTGAGGGAAATTATTCAGTCGCAAAAGGACAAATACTGTTTTAGGCCACGATTATAAGAACTCAAGAAAAGCTTTAACACAGAAGAAAACATTTTTTGATGGTTACGAGATTGGGGAGGGAGGGAGAGGGGTATTCACTAACTAGATAAAAAAAAAACAAAAACAAGAATTGTTTTAGGTGAAGGGAAGGACAACACACAAAACATGGGAAGTCAACAAAACTGAACTAAACCAAAAGCTAATAAGTTTCCTGAATACAACCAAACACTTCAAAGGACAGAGTAACAGGGGTGGGGGTTTGGGGACCATGGTTTCAGGGGACATCTAGGTTGGCATAACAAAGTTTATTAAGAAAATGTTCTGCATCCTAGCTTTTGAGTGGCATCTGGGGTCTTAAAAGCTAGCAAGCAACCATCTAAGATGCATCAGTTGGTCCCAACCCACTTGGAGCAAAGGAGAACGAAGAACACCAAAGACATAAGGAAAATATGAGCCCAGGAGACAGAAAGGGCCACATAAACCAGAGACTTCATCAGCACAGCCAGAAGAACTAGGTGGTGCCTGGCTACCAGCAATGACCACCCTGACCAGAAACACAACAGAGAGTCCCTGACCGAGCAGGAGAAGAGTGGGGTGCAGAACTCAAAGTCTAGTAAAAAGACCAGACCTAATGGTCCGACTGCAACTGGAGGGACCCCGGAAGACATGTCCCCCAGAATCTCTGTTAGGCCAAAAATAGAACCATTCCTGAAGTCACTTCTTCAGGCAGATTAGACTGGAATATAGGACATAAAATGATACTTGTGAAGAGCGTGCTTTTTAGCTCAAGTAGTTACATGAGACTAAATGTACAGCTCCTGTCCAGAGGTGAGATGAGAGGGCAGAGAGGGACAGGAGTTGGTTGAATGGACACAGGAAATAGAGGGTGGAAAGGAGGAGTGTGCTGTCACATTACAGGGAGAACAACCAGGGTTGCATAACAATGTGCATATAAATTTTTGTATGAGAAACTAACTGAACTATAAACTTTCACTTAAACACAGTAAAAAAATATGAATCACGAAGTTCCGATCCCATTGTGCATGGGGCTTCCATGAGTCAGGGGCCAACTAAATGGCAGCCAACACCACCACCACCCTATGACTGGAATGTTTCTCCCCTTCCCCCGTCTCGACAAGACCTATTCTTCCTTCAGATCTTCATTCCTCTCAGAAAAATGCTTCCTTTTTTCCTAATACGGAAAGCTTGTTTCCATATTGCCTTATACCTCTTTTTCATGAGAATTACCTGAGAGGTAATTGTTTTGTTCACACTTACCTCCTTCATGATACGTCTAAGAAAGACAGGAAGACTATGTCCGTTGTTTACTTTGTAACGTCAGCAGAGGCGCGCGGTCAGATAGCCCTACCCTTACTAGGAATATCCGATGAATGAACACAGGCGTCGATAAAGGAAGGGTGGGGTTGAAATGCCGGTGATGCAGCTGTTTCGTAGATGTCGTGTGATTCTCTTTTATTTCTCTTTCATTGTTCTTTTATTTATTGTTTTTTATTTATTGTTTCATTGTTCTTTTATTTATCTTTCATTGTGATAAATTTATGTTATTATTCATTTTTCTATTCTCACAAAATGAGAAAAAGTGAGGGAGGAGCTTAAAATAATATTCTAGTGAAAATTACTTCAACTCAAATAAAATTCAACAAAAGTAAGATAAAATTGACTTAAGTAAGTCATAGTATCTTACCTTTGACTGAAAAGGTCAATTTCTTAATCTCTCTAGAAATCTGATCATTATTTTATTAAAAAAAGTAAAATAAAATAAAGGACTCTCACAAAGGACAATTTAATTATATTTCATTTTTGTTATAAAGCCATTTCAGGCATCTTTTGTGTGAGTTGGGGGCAGTTACTAAACTTCTCTGTGACCAAAACCCATAAACCTCATACCTTATAAGGTTTTTAATAGGTTAAAATGAGTCAAAACATTCAATATGCTTAGAATAGTATTATTGTCATTAGTTTAAAAATCTGAACAGTATTGGAAACTCTAGCATTTCAGTTTCTTCAAGATGCAATTGGAACCTTACAAACAACCCATGTATTTAAGGAAAATATGTAATAAATGAGTCAGCAATCACTTTTTAATCATAACGATGCACATACCATTTTCACCATTCCATGCATCAAATTCGTTGGAAGTAGGGCAACTTAAAATTCTACAGTTTTTCTATATATATGTTATAGATAAAATTATCTTACATAGCCTGTTTGGTTTGACTGGCCAGTAAAACAAATACTAAACCTGATTCTTTATAGTGGGAATAAGTTAGGCCCTTAACAAGCCTTCAGTAACAGTTCAGCTGACCAAGCAGCAACCTAATAAAAAGAAAATCTCTTCCTGAGGTGTCTGAAAATCAACTGGAACATAGAATATCCTGAAACAACAGCTGTTCCAGTCAGCAGGACATACTCAAAATGTTAATTCAAGAAAGTCTAATAAAAGCTTAATGTAGGGCCTGTTTACAGAAGTGGAGGTAGGATTAAACTATGCAATAGGGATGATGAATCACCCTGGGACCAGCAAACACTGTACACCTGTACTACCTATTAGCCCAAAGGAGGAATTCAATAAGAGCAGAAGGACTGGAACCTGACACTTGTTGGGAGCAGCACCTGTGGGACTGTAATCCCCTAGGTGGAGGAAAGCAACCAGTGACAAAACTGCAACCTGTCAACAGGTGAAAAGAACAAATCTATCATCTATCTATCTGTCTGCCTATCTATCTATCTGTCTGCCTATCTATCTATCTGTCTGCCTATCTATCTATCTGTCTGCCTATCTATCTATCTATCTATCTATCTATCTATCTATCTATCTATCTATCTATCTATCTATCTATCTATCTATCTATCTATCTATCATCTATCTATCTATCTATCTATCTATCTATCTATCTATCTATCTATCTATCTATCTATCTATCTACCTGTCTGCCTATCTATCTATCATCTATCTGTCTATCCGTCTATCCATCATCTATCATCTGTCATCCGTCTGTCATCCGTCTGTCATCTGCCTATCCATTTGCCTATCCATCCGCCTATCCATCCACCTATCAATCCATCTAATCTATCTACCTACCTACCTATCATCTATCTACCTGTCTATCATCTATCTACCTATCTATCATCTATCGTCTATTCATCTATCATCTGTTCATCTATCTATGTATCTATCTACCTATCTACCTAATCTATCTATCTATCCATCTATCTATGTATCTCTCTATCTATCTGTCTTACTATCTAAGCAGTCCTGGTGGTGCAGTGTTTAGGCTCTTGGCTACTAACTGAAAGGTGGGCAGTTTGAACCCACCAGCTGCTCTCCAGAAGAAAGATATGACAGTCTGCTGCCATAAAAACTGGAACCTTGGAAACCCTATGAGGAAGTTTTACTCTGTTTCATAGGGTTGCTTTGAGTTGGAATCAACTTGACTGCATGGGTCTGTCTGTCTGTCTGTCTGTCTGTCTGTCTATCTATCTATCTATCTATCATCTATCTATCATCTATCTATCATCTATCTATCTATCAACATATCTATCAATCTATCAACCTATCTATCTATCTATTTATCTACCATCTATTGCTAACTCACCAATTCTCTGCTGCTGTCTTCATTGATAAAGTATTAACTGAGGATGGAGGACATGGTGATAACACAGCTCATGAAAGTCAGCCTCCTGTGGTCCGGATCAAAGCACAGAAGACAGCAGCTGAAAATTAGCCAACCCAACAGCCTTAGAGGAAATGTAATTTTAAAGTAGAGTAATCTGATCTTAGTTTTAGTCAGTTCTGTTATTTTTTTTCTACAGTGCAATTTATATAAGAGTGAAACTGAATAAAAAGAAAAAAGATACATACATATGATACTTAATTTGTACGACTCACCTTTTATGACTAAAAATGAGACAAGGATGATTTTATTCTATGTTGTTGTTGTTAGGTGCCGTCGAGTCGGTTCCAACTCATAGCGACCCTGTGCACAACAGAACGAAACACTGCCTGGTCCTGCGCCATCCTTACAATCATTGTTATGCTTGAGCTCATTGTTGGAGCCACTGTGTCAGTCCACCTTGTTGAGGGTCTTTCTCTTTTCCGCTGACCCTGTACTCTGCCAAACATGATGTCCTTCTCCAGGGACTGATCCCTCCTGACAACATGTCCAAAGTATGTAAGATGCAGTCTCACCATCCTTGCTTCTAAGGAGCATTCTGGCTGTACTACTGCCAAGACAGATTTGTTTGTTCTTTTGGCAGTCCATGGTATATTCAATATTCTTCTCCAACACCACAATTCAAAGATGTCAATTCTTCTTCAGTCTTCCTTATTCACTGTCCAGCTTTCACATGCATATCATGCAATTGAAAATACCATGGCTTGGGTCAGGCACACCTTAGTCTTCAAGGTGATATCTTTGCTCTTCAACACTTTAAAGAGGTCCTTTGCAGCAGATTTACCCAAAGCAATGCATCTTTTGATTTCTTGACTGCTGCTTCCGTGTTTGTTGATTGTGGATCCAAGTAAAATGAAATCCTTGACAACTTCAATCTTTTCTCCATTCATCATGATGTTGCTCATTGGTCCAGTTGTGAGGATTTTTGTTTTCTTTATGTTGAGGTGTAATCCATACTGAAGGCTGTGGTCTTTGATCTTCATTAGTAAGTACTTCAAGTCCTCTTCACTTTCAGCAAGCAAGATCGTGTCATCTGCATAAAGCAGATTGTTAATGAGTCTTCCTCCAATCCTGATGCCCTGTTCTTCTTCATATAGTCCAGCTTTTCATATTATTTGCTCAGCATACAGATTGAATAGGTATGGTGAAAGAGTAAGCTAAAACTAACTTGCAAAAGAAACTCAAATTTTTTCTAGTCATAATATTATAAACATGCTTGATATATTGCCCCAGCAGTTCACTCTTTTAGAATGCATGTTTCCCATATGCTGATAAGCATTTACTTTCCTGGACTTTTGGTATTAGTATGGTGATATTTATTATTGAAGCTTATATTATGATTTTGTACAATAGTACTCTTAATTGTTCATGCTTGAAAGCCTTTTCCTTATTGACTGATGCTCAGGATTATCAATGATTAAGTCCAGAACCAATTAGGAAGCAGGCAGACCATCTCTGTACCTTTTCATGATTATTTTGCACAATTCTTCGGGTTCTTTCAAATTCTCGATTTTATGTAACTTTTGGAGGGATTTCATATCAGAGTCAATTTTCGGATAAAAAATCATAGAGTTCTAATTAAATGTTCATGTGTTAAAAAAGAATATACATTTATGATGTATAAAAGGATATATATATGTATATACATTGCTGTTAGATGCTGTCCAGTTATTTCCGACTTACAGCAACCCTATTAACAACAGAATGAAACATGCCCGTTCTTGTGCCATCCTCACAACTATTGTTATGCTTGAGCCCATTGTTGCAGCCCCTGTGTCAGTCCATCTCATTGAGGATCTTTCTCTTTTTCACTGACCCTCTACTTTACCAAGCATATTGTCCTTTTCCAGGGACTGAGCCCTCCTGATAACATGTCCGAAGTATGTGAAACAAAGTCTCACCATCCTCATTTCTAATGAGTGTTTTGGCTGTACTTCCAAGACAGATTTGTCTGTTCTTTTGGCAGTCCAAGGTATATTCAATATTCTTCGTCATCACCAGAATTCAAAGGCATCAATTCTTCTTTGGTCTTCCGTATTCATTGTCCAGATTTCATACACATATGAGGCGATTGAAAATACCATGGCTTGGGTCAGGCACACCTTAGTCTTTAAAGTGTAATCTTTGCTTTTTAACACTTTGAAGAGATCTTTTACAGCTGATTTGCCCAATGCAATGTATCATTTGATTTCTTTCCTGCTACTTCCATGGGCATTGATTGTGCATCCAAGTAAAATGAGATTCTTGACAACTTCAATTTTTTCTGCATTTATCATGATGTTGCTTATTGGTCCAGCTGTGAGGACTTTTGTTTCCTTTATTTTGAGGTGTAATCCATACTGAAAGCTGTGGTCATTTATCTTCATCAGTAAGTGCTTCAAGTCCTCTTCACTTTCAGCAAGCAAGGTTGTGTCATCTGGACAACTCAGGTTGTTAATAAGTCTTCCTCCAATCCTGATGCTCTGTTCTTCTTCATATAGTCCAGCTTCTCAGGTTATTTGCTCAGCATGCAGACTGAATAAGTATGGTGAAAAGATACAACACTGATGGATACTTTTTCTGATTGTAAACCACTCAGTATCCCCATGTTCTGTTCAAATAACTGCCTCTTGGTCTAAGCACAGGTTTCTCAACAGCACGTTTAAGGGTTCTGGAATTCCCATTCTTTGCAATGTTATCCATAATTTTATTATGATCCGCAAAGTTGAATGCCTTTGCATGCTCATTAAAACACAGGTAAACATCTTTCTGGTATTCTTTGCCTACAGCTGTAATATATCTGACATCAGTAATGATACCCCTGGTTCCAAGTCAATTTGGCTTGGGTTTCTGGCAGTTCCCTGTCAATGTACTGCTGGAACCACTTTTGAATGATCTTCAGCAAAATTTTACTTATGTGTGATATTAATGGTATTGTTCCATAGTCTCTGCATTCTGTTGGTCACCTTTCTTTGGAATGAGTACAAATACAGATCTTTTGCAGTCAGTTGGCCAGGTAGCTGTCTTCCAAATTTCTTGGCATAGACAAGTGAACACATTCAGCGCTATATCCCTTTGTTAAAACGTTTTGTCAAGGATTGAATTATGTTCCCCCCAGGCCATGATTCTCAGTATTGTGTGGTTTTCCTCCATTTTGTTATTGTAATTTTATGTTGAGAGTATAAGGGTGGGAACACCACGCTTATGCAGGTCACCTCCCTGATCCAAGGTAAAGGGAGTTTCCCTGGAGTGTGGCCTGTACTATCTTTTATCTCTCAAGAGATGAAAGGGAAGCAAGTAGAGAGTTGGGGACCTCATACCACCAAGGAATCAGCACCGGGAGCACAGCGCATCCTTTCGACATGGGGTCCCTGCTCCTGAGAAGCTCCTGGACCAGGGAAAGCCTTCCTCCAGAGCCCACAGAGAAAGAAAGCCTTTCCCTGGAGCTGATGCCCTGAATTTGGACCTGTAACCTACTAAACTGTGAGGAAATAAATTTCTCTTTGTTAAACCCATATACTTGTGGTATTTCTGTTATGGCAGTACTAGATGACTAAGACACATCTCAACTGTTTTTCCATCAATTCCTGGACACATGCTTTTTTTTTTTTTTTTTTTGTCAATGCCTTCAATGCAGCTTGGATTTCTTAGTTCAGTACCATCGGTTCCTGATCATATGCTACCTCCTGAAATGGTTGAACGTCGGCCAGTTCTTTTTGGAGTAGTGACTCTGTGTACTCCTTCCATCTTCTTTTGATGCTTCCTGTGTTGTTTAATATTTTCGCCATAGAGTTATTCAGTACTGCAATTCGAGGCTTGAATTTTTTCTTCAGTTCTTTGAGAAATGCCGAGTGTGTTCTTCCCTTTTGCTTTTCTACCTCCAAGTCTTTGCACATTTTGTTATAATACTTTACTTTGTCTTCTCCAGCCTCCCCTTGAAATTTCTGTTCAGCTGTTTTACTTCATCATTTCTTCCTTATGTTTTAACTACCATAAAATCAAAAGGATTTTTCAGAGTCTCTTCTGACGTCCATTTTGGTCTTTTCTTTGTTTCCTGTCTTTTTAATGGCCTTTGCTTTCTTCATGTATGACGTCCTTGATGACAATTCACAGTTCTTCTTGTCTTCGGTCATTCGTGTTCAATGCATCAAATCTATACTTGAGATAGTCTCTAAATTTAGATGGTATATACTCAAGGTTGTACTTTGGCTCTTGTGGACTTGCTCTAATTTTCTCCAACTTTGGCTTAAACTTGAATATGAACAATTGATAGTCTGTTCCACAGTTTGGCCCCTGTGTTCCGACTGGTGATATTAAGCTTTTTCATTGTCTTTTCCCACAGATGTAGTCGATTTGATTCCTGTGTATTCCATTTGGTGAGATGGAATTTATGTTGTTGAAAAAAGGTATTTGCAGGGAAGAAGCCATTAGTCTTGCAAAATTCTATCATGCGATTTTGTGTGCCATTTCTATCATCATGACTATATTTTTCAACTACCAACACTTCTTTGTTTCCAACTCTCAAATTCCAAACACCAGGAATTATCAATGCATCTGGATTGCACGTTTGATCAATTTCAGACTGCAGAAATTGTTAAAAATCTTCAATTTCTTCATCTTTGGCCTTAGTGGTTGGTTTGTAAATTTGAATAATAGTCATATTAGCTGGTCTCCTTTGTAGGCTTGTGGATAATATCCTGTTACTGACAGTGTTCTTCTTCAGGATAGATCTTGAAATGTTCTTTTTGACAATGAATGTGATACCAATCATCTTCAAGTTGTCATTCCCAGCATAGTAGACCATGATTTTCTGATTCAAAATGACTGATACCAGTCCATTTCAGCTTACTAATGCCTAGGATATTGATGTTTATGTGTTCCATTTCATTTTTGACATCTCCCAATTTTTTCGAGTTTTGTACTTCATACATTCCTGGTTCCAATTATTAATGGATGTTTGCAGCTGTTTCTTCTCATTTTGAGTTTTGCCACATCAGCAAATGAAGATCCCAAAAGCTTGTCTCCATCCACGTCATTAAGTTTGACTCTCCTTTGAAGAGACAGCTCTTCCCCAGTTGTATTTTGAGTGCTTTCCAACCTGAGGGTCTCATCTTCTGACATTATATCAGATTATATTCCACTGCTTTTCATAAGATTTTAGCTGACTTATTTTTTCAGAAGTAGGCTGCCAGGTCCTTCTTCCTAGTCTGTCTTAGTTTGGAAGCTCTGTTGAAATCTGTCCACCAAGGGTAATCCTGCTGGTATTTGAAATACTTGTAGCAAAGCCTCCAGTATCACAACACCACCAGGCCAAATAGTGCGACAAACTGACTGACATGTGGTGGATACAGATATATATATGTAAAGATCTGAATGCTAACGAAAAATTTTGGCAGTTCAAATTCTCTAGCCTCTCCTTGGAAACCCTATGGGCAGTTCACTCTGTCCTGTAGGGTTGCTATGAGTTGGAATCAACTTGAAGATAATGGGTTTTGGGTTTATATGTGTATGTATGTGTGTATATAGATATATATAGACTTGTATTTTTATGTATATAAATATGTGTGCATATATATGTATATATAAAATATCAAATTTTTTCCCAAGAAAAACGATCATAGCCTAAACCTATATTTAGGTTTGTAGTTTTCTATCCTTTTGGTCTTAGGACACTTTATACATCTAAAAAAAAAAAAAAAAAATTAAAGACTTCCTAAGTGTTTTTTATGTAGTTTAAATCTTTTAATATTTTGTGTTCTGTATTAAAACTGAGAAAATTTTAAAATATTTATTAATTGATTAATTAGAAAATATACCTGCTACATATGAATACCTGTAACATATTTTTGTGGAAAATAAGTATATTCCCCCAAAATAAGAAAATTAGTAAGTATAATGGTATCGTTTTGCATTTTTTAAATTGTTATGTCTTGCTTGATAAAACACGCCTGGATTTTCATATGTGCTTCTCCATTCAACTCATTGCAATATACTGTTTTAGTAAAAATGAGTAAAGAAAATCTAACCTTATAAAGATGATACAGTTGGTAAAGACACAACCACCTAAACCCATGGAAGGTCCTTGGGGACTCTTTAATGTGCCTTTGGACCACACTTTGAGAATTGTTGCTTCAGGGACAGTCAGAGTTGTTGACAATGGAGAAATTGCTCTGATCCCTACTTCCTAGAAACTGGTTCTGAAAGAATATCAATATTCTAAGAAATTTACGTACATCCTATCACTTAATATTTCCCAAAACCTTACAAATAGAGAATGATCATGCTTAATTTATAGGTGCTAAACCTGAGGCAATCAGAGTAATATGGCTAAAACCACAATTCATGAGAGGAGGAGTAGAGATTTGAATCACAAGATGACTGTTTAGCCTCCACATTTTCATTCTAGGCAAGGAAAGTCAGAACTTCCAAAAACCATTTCCCTGAGAAGGTTTACTTTTTACTTGGGAAGGAAATCCTTCACACCAACCTCCGTTTATGAACTAGAAGGTAAAGCTAGGTGAATTGAGTACAGTCATGTGCTTTATAATGTCTGTTCAGGGAATGTCTGATGGCATATACCTCCGTGGTACCATAAGTTTTTTTTTTTTTTTTTAAAGAAAATCAGCTCTCTTTTTGTTTATTATTTCCCCCTAATGGTTTTAAACACCCCAAACTTCCAGAGTGAACAAGCAGCAAGGCTCCAGGGTACATCCTAATCCCTGTAGTATCTTCTGCTATGCCTCCTCTTCCTCCTTCCCAGCCTGCCTTCCCCACCTGCCATGGCTCCTCTGCTTCTGCCATGGGTACTGGCTGGGGATCCAGGCCAGGGCATTCATAGGCTTCCATCTCCAGGTGTTAGTGGTGGCTGCACAACATCAGAAACGGTTGCACCAACAGGGTTGCGGCAGCCAGGGCCACTACCACCAGCCATATTCTGGGCACCTGCACACCCCCTGGTCCCTGTGGCTACCTCTTCTCACCTCCTGTGGGCCCCAGCCCAGCTCCTGGATGTGGGCAAAATCTAGATTAGTGCACCTGGCAGCACTGGCCTCCTGTATCCAGTAGATACAGCTCTTGGGCTTTGTCTAGTAGGCTCCCATAAAGTTTTAATATACTAGGCTTTATGAGGATTAGTTCCTAACTAAAGATTGTATGGAGACTGCCAGAATATAATATGGTGTTGGCGCAAAATTCAAATTGATAACTTCCTATTTCACAGAACATATCTTGGGTGTTAAGTATCATATGCATGTATTCATTTTCTGATAAAGGAAGACGAGAGATGAGTGGTTGAGTGGGCCAAACTAACTTTTTATTCGTTCATTCCTCAGACATTTATTGAGCACCTACTCTGTTTCAGGCAGTCTTCTAGGCAGTAGGAGTACAGGAGATTAAAAAATAAAACAGAAAAATGTCATTGTCATTATAAAGCTTATATTTTAGTTTGATGAGACAGGCTCCTAGACAAACAAGTAAAATACTTTATATGGCTATGAAGGAAACAATAAACATGAAAATAGGATAGAGACAGCCAAGAGGAAGGATGCCATTTTAAAGACTATTGTGAGGGTAGAACTCAATGAAGAATCCCTAGTGGCAGCAATGTTTGAGCACTTGGCTGCTAATGGAAAGATTGGCAGTCGAATCCGCTCAGCAGCTCCACAGAAGAAGGAAGTGGCAATCTGCTCCAATAAGGATTTACAGCCTCGAAAACCCTAAGGAGCAGCTCTATTTTGTCACATGGGCTTGCTATGAGTCAAAGATCAACTAGAAGGGAAATTCAACAACAACAGACCTCAATGATAAGAAAACTTCTGTTTAGAAACTTGGAGAATTTGGAAGATGAAGCCACTTGGACTCCTTAACTAAAAAAAAAAATTTTTTTTTTTTTTTTTTAGGAATATTTCAGTTTAAACCAAAACCAAACCAAACCCTGTGCTGTTGAGTCGATTCTGACTCATAGTGACGGGATCTGTAAATCAACATTCTAAGACTCCATGATATGTTCAATGATAAACTTGGAGTGGAGATGAGCAGAGAGGAGTGAGCTAAGGGTAAGGTGATAGGAGGTGTAGTCAGAGAAGTACAGGCAGATTGAGTAGGAATTTTAGGCCATTGTTAGAACTTTGACTTTTCCTCTGAGATAAAAAATGGAGCAGGCAGAGGGCGGTGAAGGAGTTTGAAAAGTGTCTGCCACACTGTTCCATGCTACAGTAAAAACAACATTTGAAAAAATTTATACACAGTGTTGTTATGTACGTGGTTTCATTTGGTATTCACAGCCTGAGGATAAAATACGTAGATAAGACAGATATCAGTCCCATTTTTATAGGGAGGAGACAAAGCTCAGGAAGCATATGCTACTTACGAAAAATCGAACAGCAAATCGAAATGTTGTACCTACTACTCTAGTGGGGTTTCCACTATACTCCAAACCATATTTTTTTTTCAGTGTGGACAATGCAACTCTACTTTGGATTTTACTGCATCAGAAGTAACGTAAATTTTAGTTCTATTTATTTTTTAATATTCTATTGTAAGTATGTATATAATAAAACATCTGCCATTTCAAGAGCTATTTATTATTTAGTAATATATATGGAGTACTGGTGGCTCAGTGGTAAGAGCTATGGCTGCTAACCACAAGGTCAGCAGTTCCAATGCACTAGTCACTCCTTGGAAACCCTATCGGGCAGATATATATAGTGACATAGTTTGAAATAAAAACAAAAAAACTTAGAAAGTTTTGTTTTCTGGAATTTCTTATGCACTGAGTGAGCTGCCATTGAGGCTGGTGGGATTTCCCTGAGCATCAATTTTATCTTCTCTTTCAATATAAAAACATCTGTGGGAGCAAGAACAGAATAGTTTCTCCACACTGTAGTGACCTGAAAGTTCAAGGAAAACAGCATTAATGATCCTGTCTAAACCAGCTAAATAAAAAGCAAACTCTATTCAGGCTTTTTCTTATAGCTCACTGCTTCAGAGTACACGAATCCTGCCCCATAACACCCCTTCAATTTCAGGCACCATACACAAGTAGGAAATAACTGTCAATCACGTGGAACACTCTGTCAAGTGCCAGCACTCTTGTACAAGTGGTAATTTTGATGCCGCCCTTTTTTATTCCATTCTAAGACTATCTGGTGAAATGGTTGCTATGACATTAGACTTATTTTCTTCCACAACTTTAGAAAGATAATTTCATTGAAATACCTAATTGGCTTAGTGCCTAGATTTAAAAAAAATATAATATATTTTCTATTATCATGAAGTTTATGTATACTTATTGCGAATCATTTGAAAATTCAGAAATATAAAGAAAAAATTTCTCTCATCACCATTAAAAAACAATATTACCATTAGAACGTTAATATAATACTCAGACACACACATGTGTAAGTGCTCACTGTCTTTAGAAGATAGTATATCTTGGTTAACAGTTTTGAATTTGACTTTATTTTTCACCAAGTAAGATACCACAAATACTTCCCATCTCAAGCAATTTATTAGTCTTTGAATATGTGACATTTTAATAGTGGTATGTTGTTATTACTTTTGCCTTTTAGAGCGTTCCAACTTATGGCTACCTTATGTATAATAGCACAAAACATTGCCTGGTTCTATGTCATGTTCATAATTATTTTTATGTTGTAGGTATTGTTTCAACCCATCTCATTGAGAGTTTCCTTCATTTTCATTGGGTCTCAAAGTAGCAGTGGCAAATAGAGATGCTGTTTAGAGTCTTTGGCAGACTCCTTATGGTGAATCACAGCACAGACCCTTAGGATTTTGGAACAAAGCTCTGCCATCCCCTGCAGATAACTACTTTCCTTTTGAGAAACAGTTTTTGGCTAGATACCAGGCCTCAGTAGAGACAGAATGCTTAAACATGGGCCACCAGGTCACCATGAAGCCTCAGCTGCCCATCAGGAAATAGGTATTATCTGACCCATAGAGTCATAAAGTCAGATGTGTACACTAGCAGTCTTCATTAAATGGAAGTGGTATATACAAGATTGGGCTTTAGCAGGACCCGAAAGCACAAGTAAGTTAAACGAGGAAGTGGCCCGAATGCCCGTGATCCTCACTCCTGTCACGTCACCTTCCTTCTCCCAGCCTGCACTGATCGATGGCCTCATGGGGAGTTCCTTATGATCAGTAGATTAAGAAAGAGAAAACTCATGCCTGTTTTATAGATGGTTCTGTGCAATATGTAAGAACCACTCAGAAGTGGACAGTGGCAACACTCCAGCCCCTTTCTGGGACCTCTGTATGGGGCAGTGGTGAAGGGAAATCCTCCCAGTTGCCAACACTTTAACCAGTGTACCTGGTTGTTTGTTTTACTTGGAAGGAGATATGGCCAGATGTGTGATGGCATACTGATTCATGGGTTATAGCCAATAGTTTGGCTGGATGGTCAGGGACTTGGAAGCAACATGATTAAAAAATTGGGGAAAAGGAGGTATGGGGCAGAGGCATGTGGATAGACCTCTATAAAGAGGCCAAAGACATGAGCCTATTTGTGTCTCATGTGAATGCTCACCAAAGGATGACCTCAGCAAAGGAGGATTTTACATTCAAGTGGATAGAATGACATGTTCTGTGCATACCAGCAAGCTTCTCTATCCAGCCACTCTTGTCATTGCCCAAGGGGTTCACGAACAAAGTGACCATGGTGGCAGAGATGGAGGTTATGCATGGGCTTAGCAATACGGGCCTTCACTCACCATGGCTGACTTGGCTGCAACCATTGCTGAGTGCCCCATCTGCCAGCAGAAGATACCAACATTGAGATCCTGATATGGCACCATTCCTCAAGGTGACCAGCTGGCAAACTAGTGGCAGGTTAATTACGCTGGACCACTGCCATTACAAAAAGTGCAATGGCTTGTTCTCACTGGGAAAGACACACTGCATATAGATTTTCCACCCCTGCATGCAATGCTTCTGCCAATACTACCTTCTGGGGACTTACAGAGTGACTTTCCATCCACACAGCATTGTTTTGAATCAAGGAGCTAACTTCACAGCAAATGAAATGTGACAATAGGCTCATGTTCATGGAATATCCTAATCTTACCATGTTCCCTATGATCTTGAAGCTGCCTTGATAGAGCTATGTAATGGCTTTCTAAAGATACAGTTGTTGTACTGAATAGGTGCCAATACCTTGCAGTTCTCCAGGAGGCTGTATCTGCTCTAAACCAACATCCGATATATGGTGCTTTTTCTCCCAAAGCCAGGTATCGAAGAGTGGAAATGGGACTGGCACCACTCACTATAAACCCTAGTGATCCACTTGCAAAAATTTGCTTCCTGTTCCCATGACCCTATGCACTGCCAGTCTAGATGTGTTAGTTCCAAAAGGAGGAATTCTCCTACCTGAAGACACATCACTGATTCCATTGAACTGGAAATTAGCAATGCCACCACCACTTTAGGCTCCTCATGCCTCTGGATCAATAGGCAAAGAAGGGAGTTACCACACTGGCTGAAGTGATTGATGCTGATTACCAAGGGAAAATTGGATTGATATTACATAAGGGAAACCCTGGTGGCATAGCGGTTAAGTGCTAGAGCTGTTAACCAAAGGGTCAACAGTTCTAATCTGCCAGGCGCTCCTTGGAAACACTATGGGGCAGTCCTACTCTGTCCTATAGGTTAGCTATGAGTCGGAATTGACTCAACGACACTGGGTTTGGTTTGGTTTTGGTAATGGAGGTAAAGAAGAATATGTTTGGAGTGCATGAGATCCCCTAAGACGTCTCTTAGTGCTATCATCTCCTGTGATTAAAGTCAATCGGAAACTGTAGCAAACCAATTCTGAAGTGACTGCTAATGTCCCAGACCCTTTAGGAATGAAGGTTTGGGGTACCCCTCCCCAAGGCAAAGAGCCACGACCGACTGAGGTGTATGCTGAGGGCAAAGGAAACACAAAATAAGTGGTGGTAGAAGGTAGTTCTAAATACCAGCTATGACCACATGGCCAGTTGCAGAAATGAAGACTATAATTGTTATGAATATTTCTTCTGTTTCCTTATACATATGTATGCATAAATATATATGTATATATACTTGTATATATATACAT
Source organism: Elephas maximus indicus (assembly GCF_024166365.1). NCBI lineage: Eukaryota > Metazoa > Chordata > Mammalia > Proboscidea > Elephantidae > Elephas > Elephas maximus. The sequence continues at coordinate 134,504,750 of NC_064823.1, read as the reverse complement.
ATAAATAATATTTTGTTTTCTTCCCTCCCTTATTTCATTATTTACTATAAAAAATAAAATGCAAATAGGGTTATGTATATGTATTTCTCAAGCTGGCTACATTTCTCAAGCTGAAAGAACTGGAGAAAAAAAATTCAAGCCTCAAGTTGCAATATTGAAAGATTCTATGGAAAAAATATTAAACAACTCAGGGAGCATCAAAAGAAGATGAAAGGAATACACAGAGTCACTATACCAAAAATAATTGGCCAACATTCAACCATTTCAGGAGCTACCATGAAAGCAGGAACCAATAGTACTGAAGGAAGAAGTCCAAGCGACACTAAAGGCATTAATGAAAAAGAAGGCTACAAAAATTGATGGAATACCTATTGAGATGATTCAAAAATGGATGAGCTTTGGAAGTACTCACTCATCTAAGCCAAGAAATTTGGAAGAGAGCTACCTGGCCAACTGACTGGCAGAAATCCATATTTATGCCTATTTACAAGAAGGGTAATCCCAGCGAATGCAAAAGTTATCAAACAACATTAATATCGCACACAAGTAAAAATTTGCTGAAGATCATTCAAAAGCAGCTGCAGCATATCAACAGAGAACTGCCAGAAATCCAAGCCAGATTCAGAAGAGGACATGGAACCAGAGATGTCATTCCTAATGTCAGATAGATCCTGGCTGAAAGCAAGGAACACCAGAAAAATGTTTACCTGTGTTTTATTGACTATGCAAAAGCATTTGACTGTGTGGATCATAACAAATTATAGATAACATTGCTAAGAATGGGAGTTAGAGTACACTTAATTGTGCTCATGAAGAACCTGTATATAAATCAAGAGGCAGTTGTTCAGACAGAACAAGGAGATACTGCGTGGTTTAAAGTCAGGAAAGGTGTGTGTCAGTCTTCTGTTCTGCCACCATACTTATTCAATCTGTATGCTGAGCAAATAATCTGAGAATCTGGACTATATGAAGAAGAACAGGGAGTAAGGATTGGAGGAAGACTCATTAACAACCTGAGACATGCAAATGACACAACCTTTCTTGCTGAAAGTGAAGAGGGCTTGAAGCACTTACTGATGAAGATCAAAGACCATAGCCTTCAGTATGGATTACACCTCAACATAAAGAAAACAAAAATCCTCATAACATCATGACAAATGGAGAAAAGATTGAAGTTGTCAAGGATTTCATTTTACTTGGATCCACAATCAACACCCATGGACGTAGCAGTCAAGAAATCAAAAGTTGCATTGAATTGGGCAAATCTGCTGCAAAAGGCCTCTTTAAGGTGTTGAAAAGCAAAGATATCACCTTGAAGACTAAGGTGGGCCTGACCCAAGCCATGGTATTTTCAATTGCCTCCTATACATGTGAAAACTGGATGATGAATAAGGCAGAGATAAGAAGAAGAAGACACCTTTGAATTGTGGTGTTGGAAAAAAATATTGAATATGCCATGGAATGCCTAAAGAACGAACAAGCCTGTCTTGGAAGAAGTACAGCCAGAGTGCTCCTTAGATGCAAGGATGGTGAGACTATGTCTCACATATTTTGAATATGTTGTCAGGAGGTATCAGTTCCTGGAGAAGGACATCATGCTTGTAAAGTAGAGGGTCAGCAAAAGACTCTCAATGAGATGGAATGACACAGTGGTTGCAGCAATGGGCTTAAGTATAACTACTATTGTGAGTATGGTGCAGGACCAGGCAGTCTTTCATTCTGTTGTGCATAGGGTTGCTATGAGTTGTAGCTGACTCAATGGCACCTAACAACATCTATGTATGTGTATATGTATATAGAAACTGTATATATATATACTTATACATATTGTTCATATAATACTTTATCTCTAATTAAGAGTGTTTATGTGTTTAAAAGTTTTATGACATGACTGTTCTATTTATTATCTATGTGACTAAAAATAAGATTATGAAAGTAGAAAAATTAAGGGAAATGTGAAAATATACAATTACAAAAATAGGAACAAATAATTACCTCACAAAAAAAAGCCAGTTCAATAAACATATATTTCGTGTGTACCATTTATAACTCACTCTGCTGGGGATTAAGGAAGGGATGTTTGTTTATTTGAATTGAATTAATTGAGCTGACTTGAATCAAATTGAATTGTGGAATAAGGTTAACTAATGTGAAGATAATTCAAAAGCAGGAAACTGCTATAAATTCAAGCCAGATTCAGAAGACGACATGGAACAAGGGATATCATTGCTGATATCAGATGGATCTAGGCTGAAAGCAGAAAATCCCAGAAAGATGTTTACCTGTGTTTCATTGCCTATGCAAAAGCATTTGAGTGTGTGGATCATAAGAAATTGTCAATAACATTGCGAAGGATGGGATTTCCAGAACACTTAAGTGTGCTCATGAAGAGCCTGTACATAGACCATCAGAAAAAGGGGGATAATGTGTGGTTTAAAATAGTGAAAGGTGTGCTGCAGGGTTGTATCCTTTCATCCTACTTACTCAATCTGCATGCTGAACAAATAATCCAGGAAAGGGACTATGTGAAAAACGTGGCATCAGGCTTGGAGGAAGACTTATTAACAACCTTTGATATGTAGGTGATATAAGCTTGCTTGCCGAATGTGGAAAGGACTTCAATCGCTTCCTGGTGAAAATCAAAGACTATAGCCTTTAGTATGGGTTGCACCTCAATGTAAATAAAACAAAAAAACTCCACAGCTGGACCAAAAACCAACCATGATAAATGGAGAAAATTTCGAAGTTTTCAAGGATTTCATTTTACTTGGATCCATAATCAATGCCCATGGATGCAGCAGTCAAGAAATGTATTGCATTGGGCAAATCTGCTGCAAAAGACCTCTTTAAAGTGTTAAAAAGCAAAGATACCACTTTGAGGAATAAGATGTACCTGACTCAGGCCATGATATTTTCAATGCCTCATATGCATGTAAAAGTTGGACAGTGAATAAGGAAGACCAAAGAAGAATTATGTCTTTGAATTTTGGTGTTGGTGAAGAATATTGAATATACCATGGACTGCCAAAGGAAAAAACAAGTCTATCTTGGAAGAAGGACAGCCAGAATACTCTTTAGAAGCAAGGATTTCAAGACTTTGATTCACATAGTTTGGACACTGTCTTAATCATCTAGCACTGCTATAAATGAAATACCACAATGGCTGGCTTTATCAAAGAGAAGTTTATTCTTTCACAGTCCAGTAGGCTCCAAGTCCAAATTCAGGAAAGACTTTCTCTCACTGTTGGCTCTGGAGGAAGGGCCTCGTCTTCCATTTTCTCTTGGTCTGGGAACATCTCTGCACAGGAATCTCAGGTCCAAAGGATGCACTCTGCTCTCGATGCTGCTTTTTTAGTGCTATGACGTCCCCTATCTCTCTGCTCTCTTCTCTTTCTTATATCTCAAAGGAGATTGGCTTAAGACACTGTCTAATCTTGTAGATCTCATCAATATAACTTCCACTAATCCATCTTATTACATCATAGTGATAGAATTTACAACAAATAGGAAAATCACATCAGATGATAAAATGGTAGACAACCATACCATACTGGGAATCATGACTTAGCCAGGTTGACTGATATTTTTAGGGAACATAATTCAAATTATGACAGACATGTTATTGGAGAAGGACATCATGCTTAGTAAAGTGGAAGGTCATCAAAAATAAGGAAGACCTTCAATGAGATGGATTGACACTGTGGCTGCAACAATGGGCTCAAACATAGCAATGATTGTGATGAAGGCACAGGACCAGGCAATGTTTCGTTCTGTTGTACATAGGGTTGCTATGAGTCAGAAACAACTAGATGGTGCCCGATAACAACAATGTGATGGTGGAGTTACAGGGTGGTTCAACTGGTTAAGTGCTCTGCTACTAACCAAAAGGTAGGCAGTTCAAACCTACCCAGAGGTAACTTGGAGGAAAGTTCTGGCAATCTACTTCCAAAAGGTCACAGCCTTGAAAGCCTATGGAAGGCATTTCTGCTCCACACACATCGGCCCTGGGATCAGCAGGAGTCAGAATTGACTCGATGGCAACTAGGTTGGTTTTGGTTTAGCGTTATGGCCACTGTATCAAAATTAGAAAAGAGATATATGAGTTTCAGGAGTGTTTATTGGATGAGAAGAGCAAAGCAGCAGTGTAAAAGTAGTGGTGAGCATGTGTGCACTAATCCATCTTCTTGGCCCTTTGAGTGCGACATAAGAAAATAGCACGTAAATCTCAACAAAGCTTTAAAATAGAACAGTTAATATATTGATTTCGATTTTTCCTCTTTTAATAAAATGAAAAGATTATGTGTTGAATCAACAGGAGACAAGTAATATCGTACTCTAGGATTTTTAAAAGTTGGTTGAATCTAGTTTTACAGGCACAAGTTTATATTAATGCACAGCATAAATGAATTACTCTCAGGCCTTGACAATTGAGTCTACAATAATTATAGAGTAATAAGACAATGAAGAGACTCTGTCAGGTTTTTTTTTTTTTTTTTAGGCAGAGAGGCTTGAGAATACAAGTATTTGAAAACATAGAATACCAATTAGTTTTCACACTGAAGCATTAATAGGTCGAAGGGTTCCATTTTGTCAATTCTGTGGTGAAATGAAGGTAGGAGGGCAACAAAATGCAGCTCACATAGTAGTGCTCCCTGTTGAACAAGTTATGGCCATCATAGCCTGGAAACAGCAAAGTAATTAAAAATCAGTCTTCCTTGCCAGCAAAAAGCCACCTCCAAACTACTGTAGTACAGATGATACATAGGACGAGGTGACTGCATGATTCCTATATTCTATCTGTTTGCTTGGAATTAGGATCCCAAATGTGTATTTATCAGTACTTTAAAAAATAAAAGTCTTACCATCATTTTGTGTTAATTACCATTATATTTATGTCCTTGCTGTTTGATCTCTACCAGCCCTGGAAGGGTCGATTAAACTGTATTTAATTTATTCTGCTTCGTAGGTGTCCAGTAAAATGAACACTGTAAGTAGCTGTGCTCTAAGGTTAATTTGTTCTGTAAAATTGGGCATATTTCTCCAGAGTATTCATTTTTTTTTTTTTTTATTCATTAGTAGAACAACACAGAGAACTAATCTAGATGCTGAAGGATTATTATTATTGCCATATGGATATCTTTGATAAAACTCCAATTGGGATTACCTCCCAGGGCCTGGAAAAAACAAAGTAGATTATGACAAATCTCTACTCTCACATGTATCTTGCAAAAATCACAGATGAAAATGTTGAGAATGACAAGCTGATCAAAACATTAAGAAGCTACTTGCTGCAGTAATTTATTGAAGAGTTTCTCAATGACATTTTGATGTTCAACACATAACTCTAGTAAATACAATTAAGACATAAGTTAAGCCTAATATTCTGCTATGACACTCAGTGCATCTTAACAATTCCAAATGCATTTCCAAGCATCCACTGGCCTTTTGAGACTAAAAATAACATAAAAATTGATTGTTCTAATTAAAAAAAAAAAAAAAAGATGCAGTGCCCTCAAGTCAATTCTGACTCACAGCTACTCTATAGTTTACAAGGCTGTAAATCTCTATGGAAGCAGACTGCCACATTTTTCTCCCACGGAGCCACTGGCATTTTCCAACTTCCAACATTTGTTATCAGTGGATAGCTTTAACCACTGTGCCACCAATAGTAGACAGAAAACATCATATCTTTAAAACATGTTGTTTTGTTAGCTACCATTCAGTTGGTCCCCAACAACTCATGAAGACCCCCTGTGTTTCAGAGTAAAATTTTCCATAGGTGTCTTAATTAGGGCTGCTATAACAGAAAAATGAGAAGTGGGTGGCTTTAACAAACACATTTATTTTCTTACAGTTAGGAGGCTAGAAGTTCAAATTCAGGGCATTGCCTTTAGAGTAAGTCTTTCTCTTTCTGTTGGCTCTAGGGGAAGGTCCTTGTGCCATGGTTTCCTTGGTCATCTTCATGTGGCTTGGCATCTATCCTCCACCATCTCTCCTTGTGCTTCTCTATGCCTAACCTGCTCTTTTATATCTCAGGAGAGATTGATTTAAGACAAACTCTACGCTAAAAAATCATCCAGACCCATTGCTGTCCACTTGATTCCAATTTATAGCAATCCTATATGACAGAGTAGAACTGCTCCACAGGGTTTCCAAAACTGTAATCTCTACCGAAACACACTGCTACATCTTTCTCCTGAGGAGTGGCTGCTGTATTCCAACCATGGAGCTTTTGGTTAGCAGATGAGTGCTTTAACCACTGTACCACCAAGACTCCAAGTGAACCCTATATTAATACTGTTTAATTATAACAAATAAAAACTTATTCCATAATGGGATTATAGCTACTGGTATAGGAGTTAGGAGTTCGGTACAGCTACTTGTGTATTCTTCCCATCTTCTTTTGATGCATACTACACCTTTCAATTTTTTTGCCCATAGAATCCTTCATCATTGCAACTCAAGACTTGAAATTTTTCTTTAGTTCTTTCAGCTTGAGAAATGCTGAGTGTACTCTTCGCTTTTGGTTTTCTATCATCAGTTCTTTACACATTTCGTTATAATACTTTGTTTTCTTGAACGACCTTTGAAATCTTTCATTCAGCACTTTTACTTCACCATTTCTTCCTTTGCTTTAGCTACTTAACGTTCAAGAGCAAGTTTCAGAGCCTTTTCTGAGATCCATTTTGGTCTTTATTTTATTTTTTTCTTTCCTGTCCTTTTAATGATCTTTTGCTTTCTTCATATATGATGTCCTTCCACAACTCATCTGGTCTTCAATCATTAGTGTTCAATGTGTCAAGTCTATTCTTGATGTTCAACCATTTCAGGAGAGCGTATATGATCAAGAACCAAGGATACTGAAGGATGAAGTCCAAGCTGCACTGAAGGTATTGGGAAAAAACAAGCCTCCAGGAATTGATGCATTAAACACAAGCATGGCTGGAACTACGCACTCGTCTATGCCAAGAAATTAAGAACAGCTACCTGGCTAACTGACTGGAAAAGATCAATATACTTGCACATTCCAAAGAAATGAGATCTAATGGAGTGTGGGAATTATTGAATAATATCATTCATATTACATGCAAGTAAAATTATGCTGAAGATAATTCAGAAACAGTTGCCATAGTACATTGACAGAAACTTCCAGAAATTCAAGCCAGATTCAGAAGAGGAAGTGGAACTAGGGATATCATTCCTGATGCCAGGTGGATCCTGGCTGAAAGCAGAGAATTCCATTTTACCTGTGTATTACTGATTATGCAAAGGTATTCAGCTGTGTGGATCATAACAAGTTATTGATAACATTGCAAAGAATGGGAATTCCAGAACACTTAGTTGTGCTTATAATGAACCTGTACATAGACCAAGAGGCAGTTGTTTGAACAGAACAAGGGGATAGTTCATAGTTTAATGTCAGGAAAAGTGTGCATCAGGATTGTATCCTTTCAGCATACTTAACCTGTATGCTGAACAAAGAATCCGAGAAACTGGGATATATGAAGAAGAATGTAACATCAGGATTGGAGGAAGATTCATTAACAACTTGCAATATGCAGATGACCCAACCTTGCTTGCTGAAAGGAAGAGGGCTTGAAACACTTACTGAAGAAGATCAAAGACCACAACTTTCAGTATGGATGGCACCTCAACATAAAGAAAACAAAAATCCTCACCACTAGACCAATAAGCAACACTGATAAATGGAGAAAATATTGAAGTTGTCAAGGATTTCATTTTGTTTGGCTCCACAATCAACACCCATGGTAGCAGCAGCCAAGAAATCAAATGATGTAGTGCAATAACACCTCTCTGCATTTAAAAGTTATTGCCAGAAGCCATATTTTGAATACGAATGTGAAATTTAGAGATGGGTTAGTAATCAATATTCTTTTTATATTCAATTTCTCAAATATATCTTGTAAAAATGTAGAAGGTTAGTCATCTATTGTTTTTCTACCTTGCTGAATATCTGTATGATATTGCTTTCAAAGTATTACAATATTTAAATTGGTTATGTTGCCCAGCTTTCCAAGAACAAGACATTATTAATTAAACCTGATTTTTAATGGCTTTTTAAATTTTAAAAGAGGTCTTTTCTTCTTAACAATCAAACCTTTTATAAGTAAGTTTATATTTTATTTTTGGGTTTTCTGAGAAATGCTATGGAAAAGCAAGGACAAAAAGATTTTTGCAAAAATTTGGATTGATGATGTGATCTTTTTTGGTTACATTTTCGAACTACTATGACTCTCATTTAGTTAACTGTGATGTAAACGAGAAAAATAGGAGAGGATCTGATGAGTTGATATGAGTGCCAGAATTTAGAATTGAGTGAAGTTTATCTGAGTCTAGTTATTTAAAATTTAATTTTTCTTTTGCATACATGACTTTTTTGAAGACATATGATGCCATTATCATCTGAAGCTAGTGAAGGAAAAGTTTTCTTCTTTTGATAGTTCATATCCAGGCATGCGTTACTCTGTTCTCCTGGCAGTTAATTTTGTTTTCATCATATGTGAATTCTTTGTTTGGATATGTTCCTGAAAATAAAGAGCACTGTGTTGAAAACTATCAATAGACATCATTGTCAAATATGATTTACTCATTCTCTAAAAGAATGAAAATATACTTCTAAAAATGGATTCAAACATTAACAGTTATGGTATAGAATACCTGGGATGACTGAAGGAAAAAAAAATTTGTTGTTAATTTTATAACAAAAAGAGTAGTTAGCATTGTTGAACTTTGGAAAAGAGAGAATTTCAGTCCACGTTGACAAGTGTTAATGATTAAATTGTGTCCCCTCCAAAAGATACGTTGAATTCTCAATCTCTGTGCCTATAAATGTGACCCTGTTTGGAAATAAGATCTTACTTTGAAGATGTCATCAGGTCATGCTGGAGTAGGTGGATTCTGATCCCAATTGAGTGATGTCTTATCAAGGAGGAAAACAGGCATAGAGAGTCACACGGGGAGAAGGGAGAAGCCATATGAAGATGCAGCTAAAAGCCAAGGAATGCCAAGAAATAACCAGGGCTGCCAGAAACTGACAGGAGCCTTGGTGGGGCAGTGGTTAAGCACTTGGCTGCTAACCAAAAGATTGAAGGTTTGAACCCACCAGCCTCGCAGGAGAAAGATGTGGCAGTCTGCTCTGGTAAACATTACAGTCTTGGAAACCCTGTGGAGCAGTTCTACTCTGTCCTATAGGAGTGCTTTGAGTCTGAATAAACTTTCCCTAGGCAGAACAGAAAGAGCATGACCCTACCAAACCCCTGAATCAAGACTCTTAGCCTCAAGAACTATGAGGCTATAAATTTCTGTTCTTCAAAGACACTCAGTTTGTGGCATTTTATTATGGCAGCCCTAGGAAACTAAGACAACAAGTAAGTCACCTCTGCTGAGAAACTTTAGCAATATATTAGAAATGAATATTCCCGACATATCATCTCTAAAAAGACTGTCTTATCTAATTGTGCAAGAAATGGTATAGTGATTAAATGTAGCATTCATATAGTATTCCCTGCTGGTGATGTAGTGGTTAAGAGCTACAGCTGCTAACCAAAAGGCTAGCAGTTTGAATCCACCAGAAGCTTCTTGGGAACCCCATGGGGCAGTTCTACTCTGTCCTACAGGGTTGCTATGAGTCGAAATTGACTCAAGCACAACGGATCTGGGTTTGGTTAGGACTCATTTGCAGTCCTAAAGAAATTAAGTTTTGTTACAAATTCAGATCTTGAATGTGTAATAATAATAATAAAAAGAGAATATAAAATCTGCACGGGTGTATGTATGTGCATGTTGAATCTCAAAGTTTCAAAAGTAGCTTGGTCTTGACAAACTTAGGATATGAACTTCCCTTTCTCAGCTAAAATAATTACCCCATGTGGAGTCAGGTTTGATAGCTGATCCCCTTTTGCTCTGTCATGAGGAAAAGCATTCTTTTGGGGTAAGTAGGAAATAATATTCTGTAATTCCCAAAGGAAATTGTATTTGGTAACATCCAACTCTTAATCATAATTTAAGGACTTTCAATCAGCTCTAACGCAAGAATTTTGAGTGGCTAACTCTACACTGTGAACACAGAGCAGACATTTCTGACCAATGAACCTGTGCGAAGTACTCGTGTTAGCTATACGGTGTTACAACCTGCATTTTACTCAGTGACCTAAAACCTTGGCCCATTTGAGGACTTCAAATAGCCCAGTGAGAGCTTTCAATCTTTGCATAACTATGAATTTGATGATGAATCAGACCTCTATTTGTTCCCAAGGAGCTTTTCCTCTGCTTAGTAAGTCCAGAGAGGTAAAACCACAGCCCGCATTTTGGTTAAAATGATAAGAGCAATGACAAATAGTTTTTAAAACAAACTGTAGAAAAATAATTTTAGATTATAGGGAAGAAAAAATGAACTGGGAAGAAATAAAAAAAACAGTGTGGACAAGGCTAGATTTGAACTGGATTAAGATATCTGGAGAGTAGTTCATGATAGAAGACAGAGAAAGGGGTCTGTTCTACACTAAGCAAGAGCAGGAACAAAGAAATGAAAATAGAATATTACCATAGTATACATCAAAGAGGAACTAAGGAAAAATGTTATTAAGTTATATATTAAAATGAGAACTCTACAGAGGCATAGTTATTGTTTGCAAAAAGAAAATAAAAGTGTGTATTGCCTAATTGAGAACTTATCATCTACATTTATTTGTATTTTCCTTTATTAAAAAAAAGGCCATGTTTTTATTGATCATTTTGAGGTTGGATCACGTGAGAAAGCCTTATTAGAGATCAGAGTTAATTTGTATATTAATAGAAACTTTCTTGCAGTGTGTATAATTTAACATACTAACATAAAACAGCTTTTCATTATTACTTCCAACAGTCTGCTGTCTTCCAAGTGCATATTCTTACTTATTAGACTAAAGAACATTGAGAAAAAAATTGCTATCCCTTTGAGAAAATGAACAGGTTGTGGAATTAATTAGGATCTTTATCAATTTTTGTAAGGTCATCATGCATTTGTCTAGAGAATTTCTTTCTCTTTTCAAATAAAATCATATAAAATTCTTAGCCAATTATTCAGTCTTTCACTTGCTATCTTAGCATGTAGCTGCCTGTCACAGTCTTTCATAAATAAAACATTTCAATAAATTCTTCATAAAAAGGGCATTTCTTCAGGAATATGTGAACTCAGGATGAAATCTTGTTTTAATACCTCTCCATTGTTGAAAAGTCACTTACTCATGTAGTGCGATGCGTTAACACAGAGTAGTAGATATGACTTCTCTTTTATCTTTGGTAGGTAAGTGAAGAGTGAACTATCCCCTTTATAAAAAATTCCAGTAGGTCTTAAACATCCTGTGAAAAAAGACAAAAATTTAAGAGCTATTACAGGATTTGTAATGACATCTCTGGGAATCAATTCTTTTTTTTTTTCTGGTGATAGTCTTTTTCACTTATTTGAGAGATTATTTTTAACTTAATTCTTAAAAAAATAAAATAAAATAACCCACATAAATAAATAATTCTGTTTTTGTGTCCTTGGATGTGTCCATTGAGAAGAGACAAGCTGTTTTATTATTATGCACATGTATGTATAAGATCATGTATTTACATTCCACATAACCAGCTAGATTTGGATACTTGAAAAAAATGGAGGAGGAATAACAAACCAAGATGAAAATATTAAACCTAATGAAACACATCTTTTCTCATTTTTGTGTATGTACAGAATAGTTTGAATATTCGTGTCTAAGTCCATGCAACTCTCCAGGATGGAGTTCTATTTCCATTTATATTTTTGAGTGCTAATACAGAATTCAGTAGAGAAATAGAACTGCATTACTGCACGACAGCATCATTGATTATTCCACAATAAAAGAGATTGGTAATGACATGATATTATATGTTTATTCTCTCTGTAACCTCCGTTCCATGAAGTTGCTAGATGAAAAATGGTCTTCCTTATTTTCCTGTTCAGTATCTCAAATATCAATATACAGTCCAAATGTGCATATGAATTTTCATATGTCTTTTTATTATACTATAGACTCCAGGAGAACAGAGGTCATGGCTTTCACCCCTATACTAAAGAGTTCTACAGAATGCTTGAAACGTAGCAAGTGCTAAATATAAAAGTTGCTCTAATAATTTACATCAGAAAGTCAAAGAGCAAAAAGCAATATTGGAATAAAATATTCCATATTACTAAATGTATAATTTAGCAGGTTGGTATGCACATTTTGAAATTGAATATACTTAAAACATATGTACAAAATTATTATAAGGAGAGATAGATAAATTGATAGATAAAATCAGGAATTACTCTCTTAGTAATTGATAAATTAATCAGATTTTTTAAAAAGGAATAGGAACATAGATCTTTTGAACCAATCGTCATGTAAAATGTAACAAATGAATTGCAGAACTCAGAACCCAATAATTAGAGAATTTAAAATCTTTAAAAAGCATGGAACACCTATATATTTGATCAAATACTGGTCTCAAAGGAGGTCTCAAAACATATAAAAAATATGAAATCATGGGGACCAAATACTCTGGCCTAAATGCAATAAAATTCAAAGTCATTGACCAAAGTTTACCTAAAATGTAATGAAGGAAATATTTGGGGAAACAATGGAGATTAATGTCCCAGAATTAACGGTGAAAGATCTCAGGTTGAAAGGGCACATAGTTTGTCAAAGGAAAGAGAGAGATAAATTTACATTTATATATGTTATAATGAAATTAAAAAAAAAATTTAACAGCATCCCTGGATGTAAGAACATAATGAAGTAATATTTTAAAAGTATTCAAGAAATATACGCCTGGAATTTTAATTTTAGATTTAGCCAAACACTTCTCCAAATGGAAGGAAAAGTTAAATCATATTCTCAGGGTTCTAACAGATTCCTGTGATGCTAAGGCAGGTGTGATGTGGGAAAAAGGAGTCAGGGAGACCATGAAAAGTAACATTTTAAATATACATACAGCTCCTAGAGATGGGAAGACACAGCACACCATGAAGCAGGGCCACACAGAGGATTGCACCCAGAGAAAATGTGGAATTGAAGGAGAGGGCTTATGTATGGTAACTAGGATGGGGCTAGCTAGGTTGCAAGGGATTCCTGGAGACTAGGGATTTTGAATAATTTTGTAGCAGGTCAGGGTACATAAGAACTGTCCCTAGTTGTTGGGTACCTGGCCCTGGGGTAATTAGGATGGGTACATAGTGGTCCAGGAATGTGAGAAACTAAGAGGAGAGTGCTTGGTGAGCTACTAAACAAAGAGAATGGACTGGCCTTCAGACAGGGTATAAAAACTGTGTCAAGACAGCAAAAAAGGAAATGGTATTACATACGGGCAATCAAGTACTCAGAAATATTGCCAAAAATGTACAAACGTTGGATACAATTTTAGAAAAGAAATATAACCAGAGAATTCTATAAGAGACACTTGAAGTCAAAGTTTTCAAACTGTTTGAAAAATTTGTGGTCTTAAAAAATACTAAAACTGATACCAATACCACACAAAGGTATTACCGTAAAAAAAAATATATATATATATATATGACCCAGCAATTCTGCTCTTAGGTCTATGCCCAAAATAATTGAAAACAGGCACTCAAACAAGTACATGTTCATGCATGTTCATAGCTGCATTATTCACAATAGCCAAAGGTAGAAAGTGCCCAGTTGTCCATGAATGGATGAACAAACTGTAGCACATACACACCATGGAATAATACTCGGTCATAAGAAGTAATGAAGTACTGATACATGCTACAGTGTGGATGAACCTCAAAAACATTATACTAAGTGAAAGAAGTTGGACACTAAATGTCACATATTGTATGATTTCATTTATATGGAACATCCAAAAAAGGTAAAACCGTATAGTTGGAACACAGGGGTGGGTTTGGATTCATAATGAATGGTTTTGCTGTTGTTAGCTGCCATCAGGTTGACCCTGACTCATGGCAACTCCATGTACAATGTAACAATTGTGATTCGTGGGTTTTCATTGCCTGATTTTTGTAAGTAGGTTGCCAGAACTTTCTTCCTAGTCTGTCTTATTCCAGAAATTCTGTTGAAGCCTGTTCAGCATCATAGCAATAGGCAAGGCTGCACTGATAGTAATATAGTAGTGACTGAAAATAAGGTGTATCCACCAGGAATCAAACCCAGGTCTCCTGCATGAAAGACGAGTATTCTGTCACTGAACCACTGATGCCCTCGTCCTCATGAAAGCAGACACCACAAATTCAATCAGTAATATGTCCCAGGAATTCAAGGCTGATTTACCATTTTAAACCAGTCAGGTTAGTTAGCCATATTAACACAACAAAGTAGTAAGCCATATTATCCACTCAACATTCATTCATGATAAAATCTATCAACTAACTACAAATATAATGTAAACCATATTATCCACTCCACATTCATTCATGATAAAATCTATCAACTAACTACAAACATAATGGTACTTCCTCAATCTAATAAAGGACATCTGAGATAAATCATACAAGTGATGTCATATTTAACTGAAATACTGACTGCTTTCCCTCCAAATTCTCAATTCATTCCAAACTAAGAAAAATGCATGGATGTCAACTTTCATGATTTCTGTTCAACATTATGCTGGATGTCCTAATTAACGCAAAAAGACAAGAGAAATAAATAAAAGTCATAAAGATTAGAAAAGAACAAGTGAAACTATCCATATTATCAGGCAAGATCTTATTTATTTATTTATCTATCTTTATTAAGGAATAATTTACATATTGTTGTTGTTGTGTGCCATCTAGTCAATTTCTACTCATAGAGGCCCCATATGACAGAGTAGAGCTGCCCAATAGGGTTTTTTTAGGCTGTAATCTTCACAGTTGATCCTTAGAAGCTCTATGGGGCAGTTCTGCTCTGTCCTACAGGGTCACTATGAGTTGGAATCGACTCGATGGCAAAGGACTTGTTTTTGTTGTTTAATCTTTGTGACAGCAGGTGATTATGTCTTTCTCCTGTGGATTCACTGTGTGGGTTCGAACCACCACCCTTTCATTTAGTAGCCAAGTGCTTCACCATTGCACCACTAGGGCTCCTTTACATACAATTCAATTTTTTGGACAGTATACTTTTTCTCATTCCCCTTTTTGCCATCCCCTGGTAACCATTAATCTCCCTTGTGTAGGTGGTTTTACCTATTCCAGACATTTTATGCAAGTTGAGTCATGTGTTACTTGTCCTTTTCTGTGTGGTTTATTTTACTTAGCACAATGCTTTCAAAGTTCACCCATGTGGTGGAATGTATCAGAGCTTCATTATTCTTTATAACACAACAATACTCCATGGTCTGTACACCCCGTGATTTATTTACTCATTCATCTGTTCATGGACACTTGAATTGTTCTCACATTTTACCTATTGTGAATAACACTGCAGTAAATATTTAGCTGTTGTTCTGAATTCTTTTGGGAATATACCTAGGAGTGGAATTGCTAGATTATATGGTATTTCTACATTTACCTTTTTAGTTTAAAGTTCAATTATTGATTTGGGCTCTTTCTTCTTTTTTAATGTAGGCCTTTATACCTATAAATATCCCTTTAAGTACTGTACTTGATGAAATTGCATAGTTTTTGGTATGTTTTATTTTCACTTTCATTTGTCTGTATTTTTCATTTCCTCTATTATTTCTTCTTTTATCCTTTGGTTTTTTTAACAGCATTTTGTTTAGTTTCCACTTTTTTTTTTTTTTTTTGGAATTTCCAGTGTCCTTCTATTATTGATTTCTAATTTCATTCCACTATTTTTGGAGAAAATACTTTGTATGATTTTACATTTACTGGGGCTTTTTGTATGACCTAATATAGAGTCTATTGTAGAGAATGATCCATGATCACTGGAGAAGAATGTATAGTTGGGTGAAATATTCTATAAATACCTGTTAGGTCTAGTTTGTTTATAGTGTCATTCAAGTCCTTTATTTCCTTATTAATCTTCTGTCTGGATGTTTGATCCATTATTGAAATTTATGTATTGAAGTCTCCAACTATTATTATAGAACTGTTTATTCCTCCCTTCATCTCTCTCAGTATTTGTTTCACATATTTTGGGGCTCTGTTATTAGGTGCATATAAACCGGAAAAAGAAACAAAAAAAAATTGCCATCAAGTCAATTCCAACTCATAGCAATCCTATAGGTACATATATGCATTTGTAATTGTTATCTCTTTTTGATAAATTGATCCTTTATCATTATATAATATCCTTTCTTGTCTCTTATCATGGTTTTTGACTTAAAATATATGTTTTTCTGATATTAATATAGTCACCCTGGCTCTCCTGTCATCTCCGTATTCATGGAATATTTTTCCTAATCGTTCCCATTCAGTCTGGTTGTATTTTTTAATTATTATTATTATTTAAAATGGGTTTCTTATAAACAATATGTAGTTGGGTCATGTTTTTAGTGGCTTTTTTGTTTGTCCATTATGCCAGTCTGTGCCTTTTGATTGGTGAGTTCAATCCATTCATATTAACATAATTACCAATAAAGAAGGACTTATTTCTGCCATTTTGCTATTTGTTTTTTTAAATCTCAGCAAAAATTAGCTCATCCCTGATAAGTTTTTATACTGCCTTGCCTCTGAGAAGACACTCCAATCTCCCATGATACCCTCCTGAAAGGCAGAAGATTATGTTGTGTACGTGGAAAGAATCCTTTTCCATTTTTAAGGCAGTTTTGTAAATTCCTGACCTCCCTCTCTCCATCCCTGAATGTTTTATTAACTATAACTATGCCTTTCCCTTTAATAATTCCCACAACTTCCCTGGTGCTTACTGATAGGATAAATGAAGGTAATTTCTTAGGGTCATTTCCTAGGTATGCTACTCTCCTGTGGGGTCTTTACAACTGCCTAAGACTCTTCTTACACCTACTTCTCAGTATCCCATGGACTTTATGATTTGAGTCTCTTTCCCAGTCTCTTCAATTTCTTCTTCATCTCCCTTGTCTTCTTGCTCCCCTTTTCCTCTTTGTTTTCTGGCACCCTTTTTTTCCTCTCTGACTTAGTAGGCCAATAAAAAAATAAAGCAACAAATCATTTATAGTATAGCAATTTTAGGGATGTTATTCTCGTTTGAATTAAAACAAAAACAAAAAATATAGCAATAAGTGGTCAAAAAACTGACTTTTTTTTTTTTCCAATCAATGTGTTTTCTACACTTGCCTTATTGATTAGATACTAGTTCAATAGTTTAGATTAATAGTTCAGTTTAAGACGTCAAGATTGCCCACAATATGTATTTGGCCCTCTTCTTGCACAACTATGTTACAGTAAATAAATAAGAATAATAATGCCCTTTTACAGAGAAACTTACATTTTGCTTTATCTATTTTTATAGGACTGACAGTCATTTTTTATTATTATTACATATACTGTTATCAGCTTTGTTCTTTCAGAGATTGTTTAATTCTATTTATTTTTAAAACATTGATACCTTCTTGTCATAATTTCTTGCTTTAGACAATAGAATGAATCCCCAAAGGTCATCTACCTTCAAAACTTTATCATTCTCTCAAAGTCAGTGGTAAGATGACAAATAAATGCAGTACAACATCCTTGACTATATCCTAAAGCTGAAAAAAGAGATCAGCAAAATCTGGTGAAATGTAAATAAAGCCTAGGCTTTAGTCAATAGTACTGCACTAATATTAATTCTATGACTCATCTGTCAATTTGTTGTACTGTGACGGCTTGCCTGTTGCTGGGATGCTGGAAGCTATGCCACCAGTATTAAATTCCAGCAGAGTCACCCATGGTGAACAGGTTTCAGTGGAACTTCCAGACTAAGACAGACTAGGAAGAATGACCTGATGGTCTATCTCTAAAAAAATTGGCCAGTGAAATCCTTATGAATAGCAGTGGAACATTGTTCATTAAAGTGCCAGAAGATGTGCCCATCAGGTTGGAAGGCACTCAAAGTAAGACTGGGGAAGAGTTGCCTCCTCAAACTGAGTCAACCTTGATGACTTCGATGGTGTAAAGTTTTCAAGACCTTCATTTGCTGATGTGGCACGACTCAAAATGAGAAGAAACTGAAAATATCTGTTAATAATCAGAATGTGGAATGTATGAAATATGAATCAAAGAAAATTAAAATTCATCAGAATTTAAATGGAATGCATAAAGACTGATATTCTAGGCATTAGTGATCTGAAATGGACTGGTATTTGTCATTTTGAATTGACAATCATATGGTCTTACTATGCTGCGAACAAAAAATTGAAGAGGAAAATTTGACATTCATTGTCAAAAAGAACATTTCAAGGTCTATCCTGAAGTACAATGCTGTCACTGATAAGACAACATCTATATACCTACAAGGAAGACCAGTTAGTACGACTGTTATTCAAAATTCTGCACCAACCACTAAAGCCAAAGGTGAAGAAATTGAAGATTTTTACCAACTTCTGCAATCTAAAACTGATCAAACACGCATATAAGCTGTTTTGGTACTCACTGATGATTGAAATGCAAGAGTTGGAAACAAAGAAGGGTCAGTAGTTGGAAGATAAGGTCTTGGTGATAGAAATGACACCAGAGATTGCATGATAGAAATTTGCAAGACCAACAACTTATTCATTGCAAATACTGTTTTTCAACAACATAATCAGTGAATGTTCACTTGGACCTCGCCATGTGGAACACACAGGAATTGAATCTACTACATCTGTGGAAATAGACAATGAAGAAGTTCAGTATCGTCAGTCAGAAAGAGACAGGGCCCACTGCAGAATAGGCCGTGAATTGCTTATATGCAAGTTTAAGTTGAAGCTGAAGAAAGTTAAAACAAGTCCAGGATAGCCAAAGTATGACCTTCAGTATACCCCACCAGAATTTATAGACAATCTTAAGAATAGATTTGACCTATGGAACACTAATGACTGAAGACCAGATAAGTTGTTGGGATGACATCAAGGACTTAATACATGAAGAAAGCAAAAGGTCATTAAAAAGACAGGAAAGAAAGAAAAGATCAAAATGGATGTAAGAAGAGACTCTGAAACTTGTTCTTGAATGTAGAGTAGCTAAAGAAAACAGGAGAAATTATGAAGCAAAAGAGCTGAACAGAAGATTTCAAAGGGTGGCTCAAGAAGACAAAATAAAATATTATTATGAAACATGCAAAGACCTAGAGATAGAAAATCAAAAGAGAAGAACATGCCCAGAATTTCTCAAGCTGAAAGAACTGAAGAAAAAATTCAAGGTTCAAGTTGCAATATTAAAGGATTCTGTGGGCAAAATGTTGATTTCTTAAGTAATTTTCTCTCTTTACTTTCTGAATTTTTATTATGACAGCCCTGAGTGTGCCTCTTTTTCCACTGATTATAATTGGATTGCACTGAGATTTTTAGATGTGTTTCAGAGACTCTTCTAACATCTATTTTGGCCTTTCAGAAACGGAAACTTGCTCTTGAACATAGAGTACCTTTAGCAATGGAAGAAATGATGAAGTAAAAGCACCGAACAGATTTCACCATCTCTAAATAGTGGTCTTTTTTTTTTTCTCTCCTTCTACAATTCTGCTTATTTATTTATTTTAATGTGCTTTAGGTGAAATTTACAGCTCAATTTCTCATTCAAAAATTTGTACACATATGGTTTCTTGACATTAGTTGCAATCCCCACAATGTGGCAGCACACTCCCCTTCCCACCCCGGGTTTCCTGTGTCCATTTTTCCAGTTCCTGCCCCTTCCTGCCTTCTCATCTGTTTTGGATAGGAGTTGCCCATTTGGTCTTATATATCTGATTGAACTAAGAAGCGCCTTCCTCATCGGTATTATCTTTTGTTTTATAATCCTATTTACTCTTTGTCTGAAGAGTGGGCTTCAGGAATGGTTTCAGTTGGGGGTTAACAGTCCCATAGATTTGGGAGGTCTATTCTAGAGAATGCTCCATGTGCATTGGGAAACAATATATACTTGGCTGCCGTTGGGTGGAGTGTTCTGTATGTGTCTATGAGGTCAATTTGATTGATTGTAGCATTTAGATCGTCCATATCTTTATTAAGTTTCTTTCTGGATGTTCTATTCTTTGCTGAAAGTGGTGTGTTAAAGTCTCCTACTATTACTGTGGAGCTGTCTATTTCTCTTTTCAACTTCGTAAAACTGGCACAAAGACTTTTTAAAAAATTAATTTGTCTAATGTTCCCATAAAAAAGTTGAATTATTTGAATGTAAATACTTCCATTTTCCCAAAGTAGTCTTAATCTTCATTTAAACCTTCCAAAGCTTTTAATTGAAGTAACTTAAAATAAAAAACAAAGTAAAACAGAACACTGTACTATGCTTACCTCCTAAAAATACCACTGGTATAAAGATTCCTCAAAAGGAGAAAATACCTACGAATGAAATAGCACTTGCACCTGCAGAAGTTCTTTTCCTAGGCTGTGCATTAAAGGGGGACGAGAGAGATAAAGCAGAATAGAACATAATCACATACTGCTAGAGCAATGTTTCCTCTAAATTTCCCATTCATAAGAATCATCTGGAGAACTTCTTAAATGCAAATTCTTTTATCCAATCACCAGGCATTTTGAATTAATCTATTGATGATGGGATCCTGGATTTTTAGTTTTTAATAAGCACCTCAAGAGCTTCTGATGCAGATGGTATGGCAAAAGTCTAGAAACATTAGGGTTCTATTCATGGGATACTGATAAAGGTTGCGAGGTATTTCAAAGAGAAGTTAAAAATAGAATGGGTACCAACTGGTCATGATGGTTCAATAATTTCATCACCAAAACAAAATTTTAGCGCTTAAATTTTATACCAAATGTCTCTTCTTTTAATATCAGGAAGATGTTTACCTGTGTTTTATTGACTATGCAAAGGCATTTGACTGTGTGGATCATAACAAATTATGGATAACATTGCAAAGAATGGGAATTGCAGAGCTCTTAATTGTGCTCATGAGGAATCTATATTTAGGCCAAGGGCAGTCATTCAAACAGAACAAGGGAAGAATGCATGGTTTAAAGTCAGCAAATGTGTGCAACAGGGTTGTATCCTTTCACCACACTTATTCAATCTGTGTGCTTAACAAATAACCTGAGAAGCTGGACTATATGAAGAACAGGGCATCAGTATTACATGAAGACTCGTTAACAACCTGCAATATGCAGTTGACACAACTTTACTTGCTGAAAGTGAAGAGGACTTGAAGCACATACTGATGAAGATCGAAGACCACAGCCTTCAGTATGGATTGCACCTCAACACAAGGAAAACAAAAATCCTCACAACTGGATCAATAAGCAACATCATGATAAATGGGGAAAAGATTAAGTTGTCGAGGATTTCATTTTACTTGGATCCACAATCAACACCCATGGAAACAGCAGTGAAGAAATCAAAGGACTCGTTGCATTGGGCAAATCTGTTGCAAAAGACCTCTAAAAATGTTAGAAAGCAAAGATGTGACTTTAAGGACTAAGATGTGCCTAGTCCAAGCTGTGGCGTTTTCAATCGCCTAATGTATGTGTGAAAGCTGGACAATGCATAAGGAAGACCGAAGAAGAATTGATGCCTTTGAATTACGGTGTTGGTAAAGAATATTGAATGTACCGTGGACTGCCAAAAGAATAAACAAACCGGTCTTGGAAGAAGTTCAGTCTGAATGCTCCTTAGAAGCAAGGATGGCAAGACTTGTGGACCAGTCCCTGATGAAGGACGTCATACTTGGTAAAGTAGAGGGTAAATGAAAAAGAGGAAGACCCTCAAAGAGATGAATTGACACAGCGGCTGCAACAGTGGGATCAAGCATAACAACGGTTGTGAGGATGGTGCAGGACCAGGCAGTGTTTTGTTCTGTTGTACACAGGGTCACTCTGAGTTGGAATCAACTTGAGGGCTCCTACTAACACCACCACCACCACCTCACTCTGAACTTAGAATTTATAATAAACAGGTGGGTTGATCTGCCTTGATGGAGTGGAAAGTTGTGGATGTGAAAGAATGTTCTGCATTCAGTTCTAACATCTCATAGCTAAAATCAAAGGTAAAATAGAGCAAATTAAAGTTTGGGATTAGGTAGTTTCTAAAAACTCAGATATACTCTGTACAGGGTGCAGATGCATAATTTAAGATTATTAGAGTAGTTCTGCTTTAAAACGTGTCATTTTGAAGAACATTTTTAATCAATAGTTTATTAAAAAATATTCCACTTGGTATACTTTTTTCTGGAGTTTTAAATTTTAATGTGACACATATTAATTTGTATTATAGTACCAATTATAATGAAAGACTCCACATGAGGCATTTTCTTATTTTATCAAGTTCTATTTCATGAGATAATTTCTGTACCTTCTGATGTTTAAAGCAGTGTCAGTAAAAAATACAAATAACAAATGCTACTCCAAAATTTCTAAATAGTATGGCATCTATTGCAATTGATGCCCCTGGTTTTACAGCAGTGTCTATGATGACAGCAAGAAGAAATTACATGGCAGGTTGATGTTTAGTGCAACATATATGTCTGCTGACCCTCATTTCCCCAGTGAGAAGTCTCCAGAGAATTATAATAGAAAGATATGGTGAACCAGGTTATCCCTGAGTGGTAGATTCCCTTAGGGTAAGGGATAAAACACACAAGCACCTGTACATACCCTGCACACCACAATTTCATAATTAGTGGAACACTTTGCTAGTCACACACTCTGTCTTGTTTGCAAAAGGTAACTCAATTCAGTTAAAACAATTCAAAATAATTTCTTTGGAAGACATGAAAACTGAGCAGTGGATTAAACAAAGAAAGTATGAGGGAAATCTATAATATCAGGCTGCTATGCATTTTTTATGCATTAGTATCCAAGAAGGAAATAGCATTGTGGCCTTTCAGTGTTAAGGAAGATAAAAATGCTCTTTTGCCTTGCCCCTCATTCTTAACCATCCTGGCTGTTACTATTCACGGCAATAACCTTGCTAATAATAGCCACTAACACATTCATGCCACATTTCTACTTGCAAAATACTCTCATTCTGTTTTGTTTTGTTTTGAATATGCTCTCCCCATAAGAATTTTAACAATTACTTGAGCTGCGCTTTACTCACCACTGAACATAGAAGCCAAGTACTTTACCCAGGGTAACTGAATCAGTGAATAGCTGTAGAGAGATAGAGATATAGTTTTATAGATAATTTTATAGATGTCTAGTTTTACAGATACATATTTTTATATATATAAGCCAAAACAAACAAACAAAAACCCATTGTCATCCAGGCAATTCCAACTCATAGCAACCCTATAGGATAGAGTAGAACTGCCCTATATGTTTCCAAGGAGCGCCTGGTAGATTCGAACTGCTGACCTGTGGTTAGCAGCCATAGCTTTTAACTACTACGCCATCAGAGTTTCCTTTATATAGTTTTAAATATATATATTGTTACATATTTAAAAAAATAACCAAACCCACTGCTTTTGAGTCGATTCTGACTCATAGCGACGCCACAGGGTTTCCAAGGGTGTAAATTCCTATGGAAACCAACTACCACATCTTTCTTCTGAGCCACTGGTTTGGAACCACTGACCTTTCATTAGCAGTCGATCACTTTAACCACTATGCCAACAGGGCTTCTTATATATATGTTGGTATAATTTCAACAGTATTTCTGTGATATATATGTATGTGTATAGCAAATCGAAGGTGCAAATTATAGAACAATATCATTAATATCACATGCAAGCAAAATTTTGCTGAAGGTCATTCAAAAATGGCTGCAGCAGTATATCCGCAGGGAACTGCCAGAAATTCAGGCCGGTTTCAGAAGAGGAGGTGAAACCAGGGATATCATTGCTGATGTCACATGAATCCTGGCTGGAAGCAGAGAATACCAGAAGGATATTTACCTGTGTTTTCTTGACTATGCAAAGGCATTCGACTGTGTGGATCACAACCAATTATGGATAACATTGCAAAGAACGGGAATTCCAGAACACTTAATTGTGCTTATGATGAACCTTTACATAGATCAAGAGGCAGTTGTTTGGACAGATCAAGCCGATGCTGATTGGTTTAAAGTCAGGAAAGGTGTGTGTCACAGTTGTATTCTTTCGCCATACCTTTTCAATCTGTACTCTGAGCAAATAATACCAGAAGCTGGAGTATATGAAGAAGAACAGGGCATCAGGATTGGAGGAAGACTCATTAACAACCTGTGTTATGCAGATGACACAGCCTTGCTTGCTGAAAGTGAGTAGGACTTGAAGCATTTACTAATGAACATCAAAGACCACAGCCTTCAGTATGGATTACACCTCAACATAAAGAAAACAAAAATCCTCACAACTGGACCAATGAGCAACATCGTGATAAACGGAGAAAAGATTGAAGTTGTCAAGGATTTCATTTTACTTGGATCCACAATCAACAGCCATGGAAACAGCAGTCAAGTAATCAAAAGACGCATTGCTTTGGGTAAATCTGCTGCAAAGGGCCTCTTTAAAGTGTTGAAGAGCAAAGATGTCACCTTGAAGACTAAGGTGAGCCTGACCCAAGCCATGGTATTTTCAGTTGCATGATATGCATGTGAAAGCTGAACAATGAATAAGGAAGACCAAAGAAGAGTTGACACCTTTGAATTGTGGCGTTAGAAGAATATTGAATATACATGGACTGCCAAAAGAACGAACAAATCTGTCTTAGAAGTACAGCCAGAATGCTCCTTAGAAAGAAGAATGATGAGACTACGTCTTACATACTTTGGACATGTTGTCAAGAGGGATCAGTCCCTGGAGAAGGACATCATGCTTGGCAGAGTACAGGGTCAGCGGAAAAGAGGAAGACCCTTAACGAGGTGGATTGACACAGTGGCTGCAACAACGAGCTCAAGCATAACAACGATTTTAAGGATGGCGCAGGACCGGGCAGTGTTTTGTTCTGTTGTGCATAGGGTCTCTGTTAGTCGGAACTGACTCAACGGCACCTAACAACAACAACAACATAGCAGACCAGACTAACAACAGCAATACATACATGGTGTTGCTATTGTTATTTGCTGTCACGCCAATTCTGACTCACGGAGACCCAAGTGTACAGAGTATAACTGCTCCATAGGGTTTTCAAAGCTGTGAGCTTTCAGAAGTAGATCACCAGGCTTGTCTTCTGAGGTGCTTCTGGATATTATTTAGAAATAATATCTAGTTTTATTTCATTGCTTTCAGAGAATGGAGCCCTGGTGGTGTAGTGGTTAAGAGCTCAGGCTGCTAACCAAAGAGTCTACAGTTTGAATCCACCAGTCACTCCTTGGAACCCCTATGGGGCAGTTCTACTCTGCCCTATAGTGTTGCTATGAGCTGGAATGGACTCAATGGCAATGGGTTTGTTTAATTTTTATCAGAGAATGTACACTTAAAATTTTTTTTCAAATATTTAACCTGTATTAATAACTTTGTAAGTAATATATATTGCTAAATGTTTTATGGACATTGCACAGTTGTATTGTGCTTTTGTTGTTTTTTTAATGCATAACTCAATATAGAATAAAAAGGTCACTATAGATACATTATTAAAACTGTGGCCATCTTAATGTTTTTATTAGTTAAAACTCATGATGGTGAATTTGATAACATTTTATCACAATATTACAATTGTGATTGGCAATTTAATATAAATTTAGGAAAGTATTGCTTTACCTAATGAGCCATAAATAATAAATTTGTGATTTGCCTTGGTATGTAATTTCTTCTATATAATAACAGTTCATTCTACTTTGTACTATGTTAATATCATATCTCATATTTCTTTTGTCTTAGGATGATAATTCGTTTGTATTTATATATTCAAAAAGTGGGAGCTTAAAGATTTTTTTAAATGTATTACTTTTTACTAATACATAACTAATACAAGTTTAGTGTACAATCTTTGTAAAATGCAGAATTGAGAAACAAGAAACAAGGGCATTGTTTATAATCACAGAACATGTTAATATAAAATATTAAATTTTAGTGACTTTCTAACAGGATATGTTTGCATGTATGTCTCTGTATGTAGGTACATAATTAAGGAAAATTAGCAATATATGTTGACAGTTTTTATTATGTATTCTCATTTTCATGAATTATGTCACATTTTTTAGTATTTAAAAATTTGTTCTGAGAAATGCAGAATATTCCATTGTATTTTATTTGCTTATTTTGGAGTAAATTACTCAACTACTACCCAAATATTGGACATTGTGCCTGGTCCCAGGTTTTCGCTATCATAAATAATGCTGAAATACACATTCTCATGCATAATTCATTGTTTATCCTTCTAATAATTTCCTTAGGATATATTCCTAAAAATGGAACAATTAGGTCAAAGAGTATGATTGTGTTAATGATCTGGATAATTGTTGTCAAGTTGTCCTCCAGAAATTTTCCATACATTGTTATTCTCACATTTCTTTAATTATAAACCATTTTGAGTATTTTCATGTGTTCATTAACTGTTTGTAGTTCTGGAGCTTGTTTGCATAGGTGGAGTTAAACAAGTTGGTAATTTTCTCATTGTCCTTTTTTTAATTTATTGAGTTACTAAGAAGTTAACCTTCTCAGTGGCATACATAGTAAATTATTTTCCAATTTTCCATTTGACTATTAATACTCTTCATTTTGTATTTTTAAGATGTACATCTTTTTAATGTATATACACTTAGATTTTTCCACTTTTTTCTTACTCTACTTTTCTGATTTATAACTATTTCCAAATCATGAGATTATACGTCTACATATATTTTCAGCTAATTAATTTCCGTTTTATTATTTCACCAAATTTACATACATTGAGGCAATTCTTGGAAGCATTCAGGGTTTTCATATGACTACTGTATGAATGAGCAAAGCATGTTATATTCTGACATTTATGGTTGTGTTTGTGTAGGTTGGGGGTAAATTTCTAAGATATAGCCTTATGGGGTGGAAGATGTTGCCTTCATTTTGAATTCAACAAATATTTCTCAGACGTTGTTGTTAGTTGTCATTGAGCCAACTATGACTCAAGGCGACCCCATGTGTTACTGAGTAGATCTGCTCCACAGACTTTTCTTGGCTGTGTGCCACCTTGGAACCTTTCTTAAGCATTAGCTTCCATTTTTATTCACAAACTACCTGTTGAAAGTTAGATCCAGAGTGTTGTAACCATCTTTAAAGTACTATCATTCTCTCAGAAATTTACCAATTTTTTCTTTTCCGATAAAATTGAGTCTGACAAAAAATGAGCATGATAAAAATCTTCAATGTAGACGATAAGACTTTCAATAACTTCAGTGCAGAATAGTGTGATTTTTAGTAAACTTCTGGTATTCCGCATAATGTTCTGACATCTAACTAAAAGCATTTATTTCTCTTCAGCCACCATATATCAAACAACATCTTCCTTTGCACTTTGTCTTTACATCCAGTCTTATAGGAAATTCTTTAAACCTGACCAGTGCCTAGAAACGGATTTAATTCAATGCTGCTGTTGTTAGTTGCTTTCCAGCAGACACCCACTCACAGCGACCTTATTTATAACAGAACGAAACACTGCCTGGTCCTGCGCCATCCTCATAATCGTTGTTATGTTTGAGCACTTTGTTGCAGCCACTGTGTCAATCCATCTCCTTGAAGATCTTCCTCTTTTTCCCTGACCCTCTAATTTACTTTATATGATGTCCTTCTCCAGGGACGCATCCCTCCTGATAATATGTCCAAAGTATGTGAGACAAAGACTTACCATCCTTGCTTCAAAGGAGCATTCTGGTTGTACTTCTTCCAAGACAGATTTGTTCATTTTTCTGGCAGTCCATGGTATACTCCATATTCTTCGCCAACACCATAATTAAAAAGCATCAATTCTTTGATCTTCCCTGTTCATTGTCCCAGCTTTAGCATGCACATGAGGCAACTGAAAACACCATGGCTTGGGCCAGGAGCACCTTAATCCTCAAAGTGACATCTTTACTCTTTAACACTGTTAAGTGGTCTTTTATAGCAGGTTTGCCCAATGCAATGCTTCCTTTGATTTCTTGACTGCTGCTTCCATGGGTGTTGATTGTGGATCCAGGTAAAACGAAATTCTTGACAACTTCAATAGTTACTCTGTTTAACATGATGTTGCTTATTGGTCCAGTTGTGAGGATTTTTTTTTTTGTGTGTGTTGAGGTGTAATCTATATCGAAGCTTGTAGTCTTTGATTTTATCATAAGTATTTCAAGCCCTCTGCACTTTCAGCAAGGAAGCTTAAGTCATTTTCACAATGCAGCTTATTAATGAGTCTTCCTCCAATCCTGATACCTCATTCTTCTTCTTGGATTACTTGCTCAGCATATAGATTGAATAAGTGTGGTGAAACGATATAAACCTGATACATACCTTGATCCGCTGTAATAACTCAAAATGTTATTGATTAGTGAAGCAACTGTTAAATTAAGATGAGAGACACAATCACAATGAACTGGCCTATTTTATGCTAAATAAACTATTTAATAATTAAATTAATATTTATTAGAAGTATTATTTGCCATGATTATCAATTAGCAATTGATTCTCACATATTAAGGTTATTTTTTCTTCAGAAGACTCCCACATATTTAAATATTTATAGTACTTCATAATAATCTGGCCATAATAGCAAGAATTTAGGCATAATTTGTCTAAACTACACGTTGCCCAATCTCTTATTGTTTTTCAGATGCTCCGATACTAATACTAAATGCCAACCTACTTGGAATCTTGTCATGTATTCATCTGTTGTGTTGTTTGCTGCCTGTTCATTATTCTATTTTCTAATGCTCAGGAATCTTATTCTCTATTGCTAAAATGTACATATGTTTTGGTGGTATGACTCTGAATTTTAACTTGAAAATCCCTTTATGTAAGGAGGTTAGAAATATTCTTATTGGTACCTCTGTAGCAGAAACAGCAGTAAAACGATAACACATTCAGGGCCTAATCCTGACTTGAAGCATAGTTCATTAGGTTGTTTATTAGCTGTTTGCTGAGAGCAAAAACTTGAGACATGATCCAGATAGCTAAACTTTGATAAATGCTTGAAGGGATGAAGCAGAACCTGAGGCATGGGAGCTCAATATTGGAGGTACCTTGGCTATATCTTCTACAGGGCAGAAAAAGATTCAGAGAGGAAGGAGGGTGAACCTCTATGAGTTTAAGATTTCTTCATCTTTCAAATAAAGTAGATTGCATGATTTTTTTTTAGATACTTCCTGATTAAGTAGTCTATTTATTTATGAATAGATGAAACAGTAATATAATTCCTCTACTTCGCAGATACAATTTTTCTGCATATTATTTCTGAGAACACAGACCTGGCAGTCCTTTTTACGAGTGGGAGTTGAACCAGAGCCTAGAGCTTTGGATTATTTTTTCATGTCTGAGCATTATCACAACCTAGGCAAAAATTAAGAAACATTTTATTTAGTACACATTTAAAATATCAGGCATAATGGCTTGCATTATTCTATACAATTCCAAAGGGAATAATGATCTTCATCCTTCTCCATTGGCAAAGCAGTCCATGGTGAAAGTGTCTAATTTTGCCTAACCTTCAGGTTATTTCACAAACTCAGGGATATAGTTCAAGCCTTTGTTTTTGTTTTTTGGAAATCTTCATGCCAGAGAGAAGGCATAAGACAGGACTTCTTTTGCAATAGAAGATCTGCAAAAAGTCATCAAGGTTTCACTACTTCCTCAAGATGTATGATTTGGCGGATAGCTCACTAATTATGCTTTATAGAGAGTGTTGTCTTCAGAGATGCCAGTTGATTGTGCCATTTTCTTTCTCAAATATAATGGAAACGTCACGGCATTTGAAATTACCTGCCAATTCTCAGATAATTTTGTGAACTCAAGCTGACATCTATCTAAAGTAACCTGGACACAAACATCTAATATTTTATGAGAACAGCACTCCCAAGTATATCATTGTTTATTTTTTAATAACTAGTAGAGATGGAAAAAAGTCCACCTGCCTCATAGATACATCATGGAAGTAATTCACTTTGGAAAGGCACATTGATATTAGAAGAATTTAATTTGATTTGAGTTTTTTAAATTATTTTACTGTTAAAAGTTTATAAACTTTTATCAATAGCAGCAAGCTTCTTTCAGTCATTAAATCTCATTCCATAGGATCTGAAGAGTCTACGACATCGTGTAAAAATTTCTGTTTCACTGTATATACCACAAAAAATAGATATTTTCCATGTGAAATGTGTTGTCAAAGTTATAGCTTTATATACTGCAATAAAGTCATAATAGGAGAATATGTATTATAATTTCTATTAGCTGTATTCAGTCTTTAAAAAAAACGTTAGATAGAAGAACTATGGAGATACATATTTCGCCCTCTTTAAATGACACATACTACTGATTTTAACATGATTCATTTATTAAAAAAAAAAAAATTTTTTCTTTTTTTATTTAGGCAGATGCAAGTAACTCCATAAGAAATAAAGACTGAATATACTGCAAAGAATCCAAATTTTAGAACTGAAAAGAAACCTGGAAAAAGTTCTGTTCAATTCTCTCATTTTAATTAAGAAAAATATTGAGGTCACCTTGGTATTTCTTTATCTTTGAAAGGAGGGTCAATAAACCTTTTGAGAAGCTAATTTATGTGGGGATGAATGTGAATTATGTGTTTTCAGTAAAAGAAAAATGCAAAAGTGTCTGAAAAACTTGGAAGAAGAGTTGTTGTTATCAGCTGCTGTTGAGTTGATTCCAACTCTTGGACGCCCCAAGAAACAAACCACCAGGCCTGTCTTCCCAGGCACCTCTGAATGGGTTTGAATCATCAACTTTTCAGCTAGTAGTCAAGCGCTAAACCATGTGCACCACCAGGGACTCCTGGGAAGAAGAGTATACATCTTAAATACCTTAATGTAAGATGAACAAAATAATGCTAAAGTAAATAGGTTGTACACATTTTAAAAACCTATTGTGTCTCTTTGGAAAAATGCACACATTTATATAACGCAGAATTTTCACACAACTTCATGGGGTTCTCAGAACCCCTGAAACTCATTTATGATTCCCTTAATTAGTGACCTCTAAGTTGTTAAGCTTCCATTAAGTTATTTATTGAATATTGCACAATTGTTCAAATAAATATTCTAAGGCATTCCGTTGAATCATGCTATCCTGAAAGGCATTTTTTCCTTTACTGCAGACTGGTTCAACTGAGTAACAAAGAGAGGAAAGCAAGCCAAGCAACCTTAATAAACAATAAGATGTGATATCAAAACATAGAAATAATCTAAAGAAGCATGCAGGACAGCAAAATATAGATAAATTGAGAAAGGAGCATAACAGGGAGCCCAGAAACAGATCCAAGAACATATGAAAACTTAATACATAACGTATAGTAGGCTTCCAGTATTATTCTCCCCCTGCGAACAATCACTGCCTAAAACTCCATTCAATGAGTAGTTTTTTCTTGTCCCAATGATATCCCATGCTACTTATCATATGTCAGATTTCCCGCACATGTATGTGCAGACCTATTTTTGGTCTGTCTTTTCTCTTTGTCTATCTTCGTACCAATACCACACAACGTTACTTTTAACCTCAAGGTGCATTTTTATATGCATCTGGTACACCCAGTTCTGGTAACACAACTCTTCTTGTCCTGGTCTTTTTCTAAGGTATCTTAGTTGTGCACTTTTTATTTAAAAAATTATAACAACTTATTAAATGTGATAAAGATCACTATTGGTTTATTTATTAAAGATATTTTATTGATCAGTGAGAGTGTTCTATGATCACCTGGGAGAAACTGACCTTGTATAATGTATAATGTTAAGCCTCCTGAATTATAAGCAGGAGATAACTTTCCATTTACTTAGATCTTCTTTAATTCCTTTTCTTGCAGTTTCATTATTAGATGCATAAAGTTCTTGCACATCATTTGCTAAATGTATTCCCTGGTACAATATAGCTGTTCTTGCTGTTGTAAATTATATCATTTCCGTGCAAATGTTTGTAGATAAATTGACTTTTTATATTTATCTTAGATCATGTCAGCTTTCTAATTTCTTCTATTGTTTATAATAATTCATCTTTGTGTTTGTGTTTCCATGGGGACAATCACTAATAGCAAATAAGGATAGTGTTTTTTTTTTTTTTCTTTCCATTTCTTAGGTATTTGATTTAATTTATTGATTTATTTGGCTGGGTAAAGCCTCCAGTGCAAAATTGAATAGAAGAGGAGATAGAGGGTATTTTGATATTGTTCACCATTTTAAAGCAAATACTACTGCTCAATGGCAATTTACAACAACAAAAACTAACACCCATTTAGGTTGTTGTTATTGATCATTTAGATTTTATAGATACTGTTCATCAAGTTAAGAAGTTTCTTTTCATTAATTCAATTAAAAAGTTATTTCATTGAGTGTCTTCTATGCACAACAAACTCTTCTGCCTGCCTGAGATATATTATGAACAGAATAGGCCAAAATCCCTATCTTCATGAAACTTACTTTCCAGAGTTTCCTAGTTCACCAATAGCTTGCTTGTTTTATTTTGTTTTTTGTAACTATGATATATATTAAATTTCCAAAAAGTTTTCTATATTTATTGAGATGATCTTATACACACATACATACATACCCATTGCCTTCGAGTTGATTCCGACTCATAGTGACCCTATAGCACAGAGTAGAACTGACCCATAGGGTTTCCAAGGAGTGCCTGGTGGATTTGAACCACCAACCTTTTGTTTAGCAGCCATAGCTCTTAACCTTTACACCACCAGGGTTTCCATGTGCATATATACATACGTACATATATTATTATTTTTTTAATAATATTAAGGAAATGATGAAAGTAGACTTATGCAAATAACTGGTAGGGAGCCACAGAGCGTCTTCCAGCATGTTCTAAGTGTAGGTTCAAATACATTAGCACCACCTGTTGGTGTTCCGACCAGGTTTAAATATATATATTAAAAAAAAGAATTGCCAGCTGCTGTTGAGTTGACTCTGATTCATAGCAACCCTATAAGACAGAGTAGAACTGCCCCATAGGGTTTCCTAGGCTCTAATATTTACAGGAGCATAGTGCTATATCTTTCTCCTGCAGGGAGGCCGGTGAGTTCTAACTGCCTACCTTTTGGTTAGCAGCCGAGCTCTTAGCCACTGTGCCACAAGGATCCCTATAAATGTATAGGAAGATAATATATCTTGGGTATATATCAAAGATTTCAGAAATTTCCTGGTTCATAAAAGCCAACATTATCAACCCAATCAAGAGTTATTGACCTCAGAATATTCTAGATACACAAGACCCCAAACTCTGCATACCTGTTTTTCAAAATGGGATTGTATGTCATTTTCCTAGCAGACCTCTTCCCTGTCTACATGCTCCTCCTTCTTAAAAACCCACAAATTTAACTCTTTATTTTTCGTGAGAAGAGGGAGCTGGCTAGGACAAAAAAAAAAAAAAAAAATGGAATAGCTAATCATTTGTCTTATTTTCTTATGTGGGCTATTACAAATTTTACTGATTTATTTCCTATTTTTTGCACCTATGCTCATGGGTCAATTAGGCCTGCAATTATTTCTCTTTCTCTCTTTGTCTCATGTTGGTGATCAAGGTCATGGTGACCTTTTAGAATGAGCTGAAGAATGTTCACTCTTTCTCTGGCAAAGCCCAAAGAAGGTGAAATTGATATGTAATTTGAAAGTTTGTTAGAAATACCTTCTAAAACCTTCTGTGCCAGATAATTTCTTTGGAAAAAAGATGTTAAAATATGGTTTCAATTTATTAAATAATTATAACAATATTCAGGCTTCCATTTCACTTGAGTTGGATTTGGCAAAGAAGATTTTTTTTTTAATATTTTTATTTCATCTAATTATCAATTTTACTGCCATAAAATGATGATGGTATTAGTCTTAGGCTAAGCTCTCTACAGAAGCAAAACCATTAAGAGTATATGTATATATATAGAGAGAGATTTGTAACAAGAAAATGGCTCATGTGGTTGTAGAGGCTGGAAAGTTCCAAGTCCATGGGTCAGACATCAGGCTGGAGGCTTCTTCTGGCTCACATAGCTGCAGGGGCTGACAAACCCAATATCGGCAGGTAAGATGACGGGCTGCTGGCTTAAACCCCAAGACCCGGAGGTCAGATGATAACAAGGTGAATACAGGATCCAGAGCAGAGCAACAGCCAGCAGGCTTTACCAGAAAGTCCACGTATAGTGAATGCAGGCCACACTTAAAAGGAAAATCCCTTTCAACTGATCAGCTGTTCATAACAGTTCTCATCATGGAGGCAATTACATTATATCAGATCTCATCATGGAAGTGATTACATCATTACATAACTGCCAAACTACATCATAACTGCCAAACCACTGAGAATCATGGTCCAGCAAAGCTGACACACAGCCTTAACCATCACAGTATTCTCTTATTACCCTTATACTTTCTGCTACAACAATGATCATGATTTATTTTTATTCCTAGTATTACTGACTAGTCAATTATTAATTTTCTTAGCCAGTCTTTTCAAAAATTTGCCCATTGCTTTTAGTTGATCCATATAATCATCTTTTGGATTTGTTAATTCTTTCTGTGCTTTTTAAAACTTTATATTTCATTGGTTTTTGATTTTATCTCTCTTTATAATTTCTTTGAGTCTATTCTGTCTACATTGTTAAGGTAGAATCTTGGCCGTTAATTTTCAGTATGTCTTCTTTACTAACAGTTATCTAGTGCTGCTATAATAGAAATACCACAAGTAGATGGTGTTAAAGAGAAATTTATTCTTTCACAGCCTAGCAGGTTACAAGTCCAAATTCAGAGCATCAGTCCCAGGGGAAGTCTTTCTCTCTCTGTCAGCTCTGGAGGAAGGTCCTTGTCATCAATCTTCCCCTGGGCTAGGGTCTTCTCTGCACAGGAACTTTGTCCAAAGTACAAAGGATGTACTCTGCTCCTGGCACTGCTTTCTTGGTGGTATGAGGTCCTCCCCTTTCCTTTTATCTCTTATAAGATAAAAGGTGGTGCAGGCCACACTCCAGGGAAACTCCCTTTACATTGGATCAGGGATGTGACCTTAGTAAGGGTGTTATAGTCTCGCCCCAATCCTCTTAACATAAAATTACAATCACAAAATGGAGGACGACCACACAATATTGGGAACCGTGGCCTAACCAAGTTGATACATATTTTTGGGGGACATAATCCAATCCATGAGAGTTCCCCTTAAAACTCCAAATTCACTAAATTCTATAAGTTGTCAAATATTTTCTTTTCAATATTATTCAGTTCTAAATATTTTAAAATTCAGTTATTTTCTCCATAACCTATAAGTAATTCATAAGTTTTCTTAAAATTTCAAATATATTACACAACGTAATTTAACTTTTTTAAATTTTAATTTTTGTTTACAACTTTTAAATTAAATGCATTGTAGTCATAGTCATAGAATATGGTCTGTATGATACTTGTATATTTTTTGTTTGATGCTTGCTCTATATAAAAGTATATTACAATTTCTTTGTATGTTTCAGGTTTATTAAAGAATGTTATTACCTAATTGTTGAATATGTGTACATATAGAATATATCTACACACTGTGTATATATGTATATATATAGAATATATATATTGTGTGCGTATATATATATATATACACATATATATACACCGAAGTTGAGGTAATACATTACTTTTTTTGCTTAAGCAAAACAAAATTGTGTTTCCACCATTTCCTGATGGGAAGAGTAGATTTTCTAATGTCTCTAAACAAATTGTCACAAGTTTGTTGTTGACTTTCTTGTTGTTAGGTGCTTCAAGTTTGTTTACATTCACAACAACCCTATGTACAACTGAACAAAACACTTCCTAGTCCTGCACCATCCTCACAATTGTTACTGTGTTTTAGTCAATTGTTGCAGCCACTGTGTCAATCCATCTCATTGAGGGTCTTCCTCCTTTTCCCTGGCCCTCTACTTTACTAAGCATAATGTCCTGCTTCAGGGACTAGTCCTTCCAGATAACATGACCAAAGTACATGAGAAGAAGTGTCACCATCCTCACTTCTAAGGAGCAGTCTGCTGTATTTCTTCCAAGACAGATTTGTTCACTCTGCTGACAGTCCACGGTGTATTCAATATTCTTTGCCAACACCATAATTCAAAGGCATCCATTCTTTGTCAATCTCCCTTCTTCTTTGTTCAGCTTTCGAATGCATATGAAGCAATAGAAAACACAATGACTTGACTCAGGCTCACCTTAGTCCTAAAAGTGACATTTTGCTTTTTAACACTTTAAAGAAGTCTTTTGCAGCAGATTTGCCCAATGCAATAAGCCGTTTGATTTCTTGACTGCTGTTTCCATGGGGTTTGATTGTTGATCCAAGTGAAATGAAACCTTTGACAACTGCAGTCTTTCTCTGTTAATCATGATGTTGCTTATTGGTCCAGTTGTGAGGATTTTTGTTTTCTTTATGTTGAGGTGTGATCCATACTGAAGGCTGTGGTCTTTGATCTTCATCAGTAAGTGTTTCAAGTCTTCTTCACTATCAGCAACCTAGGTTGTTAATGAGTCTTCCTCCAATTCTAATGCCACTTTCTTTTTCATACAATCCATTTTCTCAAATTATTTGCTTAGCGTACAGATTGAATAAGTATGGTGAAAGCGTGCAATCCTTACCCAACACCTTTCCTGATTTTATGCCATGCATTATCCCTTTGTTCTGTTTGAAGGGCTGCTTTTTGGCCTATGTAGTTTCCTCACGAGCACAATTAAATGTTTTGGAATTCCTTTTCTTCTTAATGTTATCCATAATTTGTTTTGATCATCACAGTTGAATGCCTTTGCATAATCAGTAAAACACAGGTAAGCATGTTTCTGGTAGTCTCTGCTTTCAGCCAAGGTTCATCTGACATCATCAACGATTGCTCTCGTTCCATGTCATTTTTTGAATTCTACTTGTATTTCTGGCAGTTGCCTGTCGATGTACTGCAACTGTTTTTGAATGGTCTTCAGCAAAATCTTCCTTTCCTGTGACACTAATGGTATTTTTCAGTAATTTCCACATTTGGTTGGATCACTTTTCTTAGGAATAGATAAAAAGCGGATTTTTTCCAGTCGGTTTTCCAGGTAGCTGTCTCCCAAATTTCTTGGCATAGATGAATGAGCACCTCTTGGGATGCATCCATTTGTTGAAACATCTAAAGTGATATTCAGTCAATTCCTGGAACCTTCTTTCTTGCCAATGCCTTCAGGGCAGCTTGGTCTTCTTCCTTCAGAACCATTGGTTCTTGATTAAATGCTACCTCCCGAAATAACTGAATGTTGACCAATTATTTATGGTACAGTGACTCTCTGTATTCCTTCCATCTTGTTATCATGCTTCCTGTGTTGATCAATATTTTGTCCAAGAATCCCTCAAAATTGCAACTCAAGGCTTGAATTTTTCCTTCAGTCCTTTCAGTTTGAGAAATGCCAATTGTGTTCCTCCTTTTTGGTTTTCTAACTCTAGATATTTACACATTTCCTCACAATATATTACTTTGTTTTCTTGAGCCATTCTTTGAAATTTTCTGTTCAGCTCTTTTACTTCATCATTTCTTCCATTTGCTTTAGCTACTCTATGTTCAAGATCAAATTTTATAGCCTCTTCTAACTAATATTTTGGCCTTTTCTTTCCTGCCTTTTTAATGACCTTTGCTTTCTTCATGTATGATGTCCTTGATGTCATCCCACAATTCATCTGTCCTTTGGTCATTAGTGTTCAGTGCATGAAATCTGCCCTTGAAATGACTGGATATGCTCAAGATCATTTTTTAGCTCTTATGGACTTGTTTTAATTTTCTTCAGCTTCTACTTGAAATGCATAGGAGCAAATGATGGTCTGTTCCACAGTCAGCCACTGGCCTTGTTCTGCCTTTTGATATTGAGCTTCTCCATCATCTCTTTCCTCAAATGTAGTCTATTTGATTCCTGTGTATTCTGTCTAGTAAGGCCCACTTGCATAGTCTCTGTTTATTTTGCCCCCCCCCCCCCCGTAAGAGCTAAAAAATGAATAGGCCATTGGTCTTTCAGAATTCTGTCATGCAATCTCTGCCATCATTTCTAACACCAAGGTCATGTATTCCAACTACTGGTCCTTCTTTGTTTGCAACTTTCACATTCCAATCACCAGTAAATGTCAATGCAAATTGATTGCATGTTTGATCAATTTCAGACTGTAGAAGTTGGTAAAAATCTTCAATTTCTTTACCTTTGCCATTAGTTCATTTGTGTATAAATTTTTGAATAATATTTGTATTAACTGGTCTTCCTTTTAGGTGTATGGATATTATCCTATCACTGACAGTGTTGTTCTTCAGTACAGATCTTGAAATGCTCTTTTTGACAATGCAGTGCCATTTCTCTTCAATTTGTGATTCCTGGCATAGTAGACCTCATAATTGACCAATTCAAAATGGCCAGTACCAGTCCATTCTAGCTCATTAACACCTAGGATATCAATTCTTATTATTTCAATTTCATTTTTGACAACTTCGAATTTTCCTAGATTTATAGTTTGTACATTCCATGTTCTGACTATTAATGGATGTTTGCAGCTGTTTCTTCTCATTTTGTGTCATGCCACATCAATAAATAAAAGTCCTGAAAGCTTTACTCCATTCATATCAAGATTGATTCCACTTTGAGGAGGTAGGTCTTCCTCAGTCTTCTTTCGAGTGCCTTCCAACCTGAGGGTCTCATCCTCTGGCACTATATCAGACAATGTTCCACTGCTATTCATAAGGTTTTCACTGGACAATTTTTTTTTAAGATGTAGACCACTACGTTCTTTTTCCTTGTCTATCTTAGTTTGGAAGCTCTGCTGAATCCTGTCCACCATGGGTGATCCTGCTGGTACTTGAAATACCTGTGGCATAGCATCCAGTATCACAGCAACACGCAAGACACCACAGTAGAACAAATGGACAGATGAGCGGTCGACCACAAGTTTAATGGCCTAAAACAACATAATTTTATTTTTCTTACATTTCTGTGGATCAGAAGCCCAAACCCATTGCCGTCCAGTCATTTCTGTCTCATAGCGACCTCATAGGACAGAGTAGAACTGCTCCATAGAGTTTCCAAGGAGCACCTAGTGGATTCAAACTGCTGACCTTTAGGTTAGCAGCCGTAGCTTTTAACTACTATGACACCAGAGTTTCCAAAATGAGTCTTAAAGGACTAAAATTAAGATGTTAATAAGGCTGACTCCTTCTGGAGGCTCCAGTGGTGAATCAGTCCCT
Source organism: Elephas maximus indicus (assembly GCF_024166365.1). NCBI lineage: Eukaryota > Metazoa > Chordata > Mammalia > Proboscidea > Elephantidae > Elephas > Elephas maximus. The sequence continues at coordinate 134,465,438 of NC_064823.1, read as the reverse complement.
TAACTCTTCCATATTCTACAGATTACATGTATTCCTTGGTCTGCGGTCACACCACTCCAATCTGCTTCTCTTGTTACATTGTCTTTTGTCTTCTGTAGTCAAATCTCCCTCTGTTGTGCAGTCATAAGGACACTTATGATTACATTTAGGGCCTACCTGGATAATCAGGGATAGTCTTCCCACCTCAAGGTCTTTTGTTTGATCACATCTGCAAAGAATCTTTTTCTGTATGGGGTAACATTTGCAGGTTCCAAGGTTTAAGACCTGGATATATCTGTAGGCCATTGCTTAGCCTAGAGAGCCCTGCTGTTGCAGTGATTAAACTGCTCAGCTGCTGACTAGAAATTCAGCAGTTTAAACCAACCAGCCACTCAGTGAAAAAAAGATGTGGCAGTCTGCTTTTATTAAGATTAAGATTACAGCCTAGGAATTCCTATGGGGCAATTCTACTCTAATTTATAGGTGGCTATTGACTCAACAGCAATGTATTTGGCTTTTTTTAGAATATATGTCAGGATTTACTAATAATTTTAAGTGTACATACAGTCGAGAGGCACATATGAAACAACAAGATGCTTGAGACTTGGAATAAGGCTTCCTTCGCCCTTTCTATCCCTCTTAGACAAGCACTTCTGGCTCAGAATGATAGATAGTTATCTAAGTGAGGTCACTGGGGTATTCTCAAACAACAGGAATAGTTAAAGTAATACCCCCAGAGAACAGTGCAGCTTATATAATATTCCCCAGGGAGCCATGTCTCATAGGTTCTGGGTTTATTTAGTATAAATAATTCTTTATCCAGGGAACATTCTGCTAAAGGTACTGAGAGCAAAAGTTTCTGGAAGAGTAAATCTGCTTTCTTTCCTTTCCCGTAATCATTCCTCCTTCCAGCCCCAATCCCTTAAAAGACTGAATAAACAGCTACCTAAGATCTTTCCATCCAGGGTTTTTACCTTGTATACTAATATTCAGTAATATGCATTACAAATATATACAGTTTTTAAAGTGAAATGATTTCTTTCTGTAATCTGAAGATTTAAAATTTAAGGTAGTTTAATTTACCTTTCCTTGTATGGTTTGCACTTCTGTGTTTTTCTTTATTCATACACACACACACACACATATATATACATAGAAATATATATAACCTCTTTATATCAATTATTTTTTGTTAGAACACATAATGTCAAAAAGAGCCGTTTAAAAAAATGCACAGAACTTAAGAATACACAGCACAACAAATGAACAAATAAATACATAAACACCTATACACACATCCATCCATCCATAAATAGAGATAAAGATAATAGAGATAAAAATGCATTACTAAAACGAAAACTTGAAAATGTGTAGAGTCATGCCATATTTCAATATTGCTAATATGTTAGTCTTTTCCAGATTATATTTATACATTTAAGAAGATTCTAACGAAAACTCCGTTTCTGGTGCATGACAAACTTATTTTGTAGTATACCTAGAAAAATTCACTAGGCTAAAAAGGAAAAATAGGCAAAAGTAAACAAATGAGTACGTGGTTATCAAATACTCAAAGTTGAAAAAAAAAAGCAGCAAATGTTAGATTATGTGGTTATTGCACAAAGATGAACAAATCAATGAAAAGATATCCTCGCTACAAAGGTAATAGAAAGATAGATATAAAGATTTAGAGATAAATATAGATTTAATAATAAATTCATACATGATGGATTTTGCCTTTGAATGTGCTAGATAAATAGGTGATTTATCACTGAATAGTGCTTAGGCAATTGCAAATGTTTAAATATTTAGAAAAAAATAGCATGTTAAGTTTTACATTTGCAAATGCTCCCAAATGAATATTATGACTATCATTGAAAAGCTAATGAAAGCGCTAGAACTTTGCCCCAAAACACAAACATGCATATACCTATAGAAGTGTAATTATAACTTCAGGTGTTTCATGAAATTCCTGTGAATCTCCATCATTAGATGACATTAAGAGATCAGCAGATTTAAACACATAAAGCCTATAAATCTTTACTTAGGAATTACTTCAATGCATTTGCAAAATGTATGACAGATAGCTAGTGAGTTTTCTTTAATTTACACAGAATTGTTACCAAAAAAAAGTTAAATAGGAAAGCCTGGAAACCATCAAGGTGAATTGACAACTACTGATGTTTGGAATGCAAATGTTGGAAGCAAAGAAGAGGGATGTGAAGTCAGAAAGTACGGCCATGGTGTTAGATATGACTGAGGAGATCACATGGTAGAATTTTGCAAGACGAATTTTAATGACTTATTCATTGCCAGTACATCTGAGGAAAGAGACAATGGAAAAGCTAAATATTATCAGTCAGAGCAAGGCCAGAGGCCAACTGCATATCAGACCATCAATTACTCCTATGCATTTCAAGTAAAAAAAAAGCTGAAGAAAATTTTAAAAAGTCCACAAAAGCCAAAGTACGAGGTTGAATAAATCCGACCTGAATTTAAAGACCATCTCAAGAATAGATTTGACTCATTGAACACTAATGACTGAAGACCAGACAAGGTGTGGGATGACATCAAAGACATCATACATGAAGAAAGCAAGGTCATTAAAGAGACAGGAAAGAAAGAAAACACCAAAATGGATATTAGAAGAGACTCTGACACTTGCTCTTCAATGTACAGTAGCTGAAGTGAATAGAAGAACTGATGAAGTAAAAGAGCTAAACAGAAGATTACAAAGGGCAGCTCAAGAAGACATAATGTAGTATAACGAAATGTGCAAAGACCTGGCATTAGAAAACCAAAAGGGAAGAACACACTCAGCATTTCTCAAGCTGAAAGAACTGAAGAAAAAAATTCAAGTCTCAAGTTGCAATATGAAAGGATTTTACGTGAAAAAGGTTGAATGACACAGGGTGCATCAAAAGAAGATAGAAGGAATACACAGTCACTGTACCAAAAAAATTGGTCAACATTCAGACATTTCAGGAGGTATCATAGGATCAAGAACTGATGGTATTAAAGACCAAGCTGCACTGAAGACATTGACTAAGAAGAAGGCTCCAGGAACTAAGGGAATACCAATTAAGATGTTTCAACAAATGGAAACAGTGCTAGAGGTGCTCACTTGTCCATGCCAAGAAATTTAGAAAACAGCTACATGGTCACCCTACTGGAAGAGATTCATATTTGTGCCCATTCCAAAGAAAAGTGATCCAAACTCATGCAGGAATTATTGAATAATATCATTAATACCACATACAAGTAAAATTTTGCTGAAAATTATAAAACAGTTGCAGCAGTACATCAACAGGAATTACCAGAAATTCAAACCAGATTCAAAAGAGGACATGGAACCAGGGATATCACTGCTGACGTCCAATGGATCCTGGCTGAAAACAGAGAATACCAGAAAGATGTTTACGTGTGTTTTACTGAATATGAGAAGGCATTTGAGTGTGTGCATCATAATGAATTATGGATAACATTGCAAGAATGAGAATTCCGGAGCATTTACTATTGCTCATGTGGAACCTGTACTTAGACCAAGAGGCAGTTGTTTGGACAGAATGAGGAGACACTGCATTGTTTAAAATCAGGAAAGGTGTGCATCATGGTTGTATACTTTCACCATACCTGTTAAATCTGTATGCTAAGCAAATGTAAAGAAGAACGTGGCATCAGGATTGGAGGAAGACTCATTAACAGCCTGCATTATGCAGATGAGGCAACCTTGCTTGCTGAAAGTGAAGAGAACTTGAAGCACTTACAGATAAAGATTGAAGCCTTAGTATGGATTATACCTCAACATAAAGAAAACAAAAATCCTCACAACTGGACCAATAAGCAACATCATGATAAGTGGAGAAAATATTGAAGTTTGCAAGGATTTCATTTTACTTGGATACACAATCAATGCCCATGGAAGCAGCAGTCAAGAAATCAAAGGACATATTTAATTGGACAAATCTGCTGCAAAAGACCTCCTTAAAATGTTGAAAAGCAAAGATGTCACTTTGAGGATTAAGGTGTACCTGACCCAAGCCATGATATTTTATATCTCCTGAAATGTATACAAAAACTGGACAATGAATAAGGATGACCAAAGAAGAATTGATGCCTTTTAGTTATGGTGTTGGCAAAAAATATGGAGGACTACACTGTGGATGCTAGAAGAAGGAACAATTCTGTCTTGGAAGAAGTACAGCCAGTTTGCTCCTTGAAAGCTAGGATGGCAAGACTTGTCTTGCATACTTTGGACATATTACTAGCAGGTACCATTCTCTAGAGGAGGACATCATGCTTGATAAGTTATAGGGTCAGTGAAAAAGAGGAAGACAGGCAAAGAAATGGATTGACACAGTGGCAGCAATAATGAGCTCAAATACAACAACAGTTGTGAGGATGATGCAGTACACCCAGTGTTTCATTCTATTGTACATAGAAGAAAAAAAATTTTTTTCTTCATAGATTCACTATGAATTAGAACTGACCAGAGAACACCTAACATCAACAACAGCATAAATATCGCCAAAAGAGACAAATAGTCAAATAAGAAATTATGAATGGACAATAAAACTATAATATCTTCTACTAATAATTCAGAACAGTAAAATAAATAGATATCTTTATTATCAAATTCATAAATTATTTTAAGATTAAGTCCAAGTAAGGATGGGATAAAATAGATACTTGAGTAAATTATTGACTGTCTTTAAATCAGTTCAGCGTTTCCAGAAAAAATAGCAATACATATCTCATTCTAAATTAATTCCACAGTTAGGAAATTATTTGAAAGAAATTTAAGATAAAACTCAAATTTGGCAGCAAACCAAACCTGTTGTTTTCGATTTGATTCCAACTCACAGTGATTCCACGTGTTACAGAGTAGAACTGCTCCATGGTTTTCTTTGCTGTAATCTTTTGGCAAGTAAATCACTAGGACTTTCTCTCACAAAGCCACTTGGGTGGGTTTGAACTGCCAACCTTTAGGTTAGTAGTTTAATGTTTGTGTCACCTAGGGGCCCTGAATTTAGCACACACATATGTTAATCTTAACTTATATTGGCAATAATCTAGAACAACAACAAAAAACCTCTGTTATAATGTTAACTAAGTCAGATAAATAATTTTACATGACATAATAATAAAGAGCTTACATTAAAACAAGTCTTTAAAGATATTGATTACCTTGGAATGTACTCTTGATATTTTGTTTTAAAAAATATATCTTGTGCATAAAAAACAAGGGAACAATGTAAAGGTATATATATACATATATATAAACAGATAATACATACCCACACGTGTTTGTATATATGCACATGTATATATGCATATGCACATATGTATATATGTATGTGCATGTATGTCTTTTTTATAGAAAGAGAAAGAAAGAGAATAAAATGACCAAGTCTTCAACATGGCCAAAAAACACATAAAGGTGCTCAAGTTTCTCAGTTGTCAGAGAAATTCAAATTAAAAGCACAATACAATAACAGTAAACACTAATTCAGAAAGAGCTGTAACATAAAGGTGATAATGACCAAATTCTACTCCATTGCTATGAGTCAGAATCTTCTTGATAGCAATGGATTTTTTTTTTTTTTTTTGGTTTAATGACCAAACATTGGAGAGAATGTGAAAAAACAAGAACTGTACTACTCCTGAGTGTTAAGATTGGTACAATGTCTTGTAAAACTGCAAGATAGTACCCACTAAAACTGAACATCTTGCATATTTTATGGTCCTACATACAGAGGTCAAAGAAATAAGCACACAAGGTTAAAAAATATATTCATAGCAGCACTATCTCCAATACCCCACATGGGAAACTATCTACATACTTTTCAATGGACACCTTTACATTACAGCCACAAGATGGGAATACGATACAGCCATAACAGTGGACAACTTACAACACATTTGATAATATGGCTGAATCCTGAAAGCCTAATGTTGAGCAAAAGAAGTCAGGCCTAAGAGTACATGATTTATGGAGTTACAAAGCAGACGAAACTAATCGATGCCCTTAGAAGTTTGGATAGTGGTTACTTTGGGGTGAAGGTTGGTGACGAAAAGTAGACACTGGGTGTTCTGAGGCAATGGCAGTGTTCTGTTCCTCGAACTGTGTGCAGATTGCACAACTGTTCAGTTTGTGAAAACTTATTAAATTGCACATCAAATTGCTTATATACCTGAGATTTCAATAAAATGTTAAGAAGGCAAAATGTTTATTAATAGCAGTGAGTGCTTTTTTAATTTTTTACATTTATCTTAAAAAACCCATTGCCATCGAGTCAATTCCTACTCATAGCAACCCTATCGAACAGAGTAGAACTGCCCCATACAGTTTCCAAGGAACAGCTGGTGGACTCGAACTGCCAACCTTTTGGTTAGCGGCTGTAGCACTTAACCAGGGTTTCCATGTATCTTAGCCTTCAATTACTTTATAATCAACAGAAACAAAAATAGTATGAAATGTTACACAGAGAATATCACATATAAAATGAAGACTCAAAATAATGTATAAGAAGCTGGTGAGGTTTAGCATAGACAAGAGTGAGTGGATTATTTGTTGCTGTTCGGTGCCATTGAGTCGGTTCTGACTCATAGCGACCCTCTGTACAACAGAATGAAACACTGCCAGGTCCTGGGCCATCCTAACAATCGTTGTTATGCTTGAGCCAATTGTTACAGCCACTGTGTCAACCCATCTCTTCCTCTTTTTCGCTGACCCTCTACCAAGCATGATCTCCTCCAGTGACTGACTCCTCCTGATAACATGTCCTAAATACGCTAGGCGTAGGGATCATAATAGGCTCACAACATGTTTATGTCCAAAGAAGGAAAGTAAATTTGAATTACCAAATATGGACTCAGCACAATTAAAAAGCGAGTCAATTCCCACCACAAGGCCATTTTGTTTTTGGTTGTCTCTACCTGGAATATTTCCTTTACTTTCTCAGGTTTCTGATTAAATGCTACTGTTACAGAGTGACCTTCTATGACAAGTCTATTTATAATAGCACATCCCCCATATCTATTATCATCATTCCAATTTTTTTCTAGTACAAATTCTAACATGATATTCAATAGATTTATTGGTTTGTTTATATCCTGTCTTCTTCCCATTGGTTTTAAACTCCAGGAGGTCACGGAATGAGTATGTTTAGTCAATATTGTATCTTTGACACCTACGACTGTTGCTGACAAGCAACCAGTAAATATTTGTTATATGAATGTATCAAGCTGCTTGCTCAACATTATTTCTTTATCATCTCAAATGCTTCATACATGTTACTCAAAAAAAACTGTTACATTTCCAAAACTAATATCATTGTACTTGGGCTCCCTTTTTCCTAAACTTTGCTTCAACTTGACTAACCATACCTCCCTTCTATTTCACCAGCCAGAAAGTTGGAATTATCTTTGACTCCTGCTCAAGCTCCCACCAATATGTATATTTATTATCTCACAAATCTTTCTCAGATTTATGCTTCATTGTCCCATGGGGTTGCTGTGAGTAGGAATCAACTTGATGACAGCAGGTTTGCTTGTTTTTGGTCCCTATCCCAAAAGGAACTTCACATATGCTGTTTTTTAGCACTGATTTCTCTCTTCCCCATTCCTCCTATTAACATCTCATATACCTATTAAGCTTCTCCCAGGGTCTAAGCCTTTTCTTTGTAGCATTTATTAGACTTGTAATTTCTCATTTGTTTGTGAATTATTTGATCAGACACTCACTAGACTCAAATCTTCAGGCAGATGGGAATCCAGTGTATCTTGTTCACCAGCATAACCCCTGCTCTTGGTAATCACTAAGTATATTTTCAATAAATAAATAAAACCATGAGCAAATGGGCTTGGTTACTGTGTAAAGTTACAGGCAGTCCTTAGGTTATGAACAAGACACATTCCTAAGCATGTCTTTAAGTGGAATTTGTAAGTAAGTTGGAACAGGTCCATACAGTTCTTAGACTCACTTTAGTGCAAGAAAAGTCTGAAAGGCTTTTCAGTGATTTAAAAGCCGTACCTGCAGCGAGTGAAGATGATTGTAATGAAGAATTTGTTGTCAGTAGGGGTTGGCTCAATCGTTTCAAAGTGAGGGCAAATTTACATAATATTGAAGGGCAAGTAGGAGTTATCCATAAGTCAGATGTTTGTAACCCGGGGACTACCTATATATAGATTCAGATTTTTACTCTATAAAAATATTTTTTAATTGCACTAAATCAAAAACTACTGCATTTGGGAAGTAGTATATCAGCCACTTGGCAGAAATATTGCAAAAGAGTATACAAGAACCAGGTAGGGATTACACAGATAAGTTTTATGATTATTCCAACTTGAGGATACTTGAGTTAGCATTAAGTAAATATATATATATATATATAAAATTATAATTATATATAAATTCTTAAGGAAAAAGAAAGAGAAACATTTGCAGACTCGGGAGTGATTGAAGTCATAACTTTCAGAGCACTTGATATGGCATCTGTTTTGTCATCTTGCTGATGAAGTAATTGTACCCAGTTTATATGAATCAAATAAAACATATAATCTTAATCCACCGTATTCATTTAAAATGTTATTTCATTTGCTTTCTGACTCAAGCACATAATCAATAGGTAGGTTGCAAGTGATAATCTGTTGACATGGCCTGTGGTTTTGCTCTGCATTCTGTAAACAAAATAGAAATAAAATACCATTGAAAGTATCAAAATTGATACAACCACAGAACTGGATACATCCCACTTGATGAAAATAACAGAAGGGTATTTTTATTTCATTAAAACTAGTATTAATGTAAGATTTCTCCTTAAATTGTTCTTAAGGTGGTTGAAAAATAAAGTCAGGAAAAAGAGTGACCGTCCAGCTTATGTTGAAGAGGGTGCCTGATGGATAATGTGCAGAAAAATCTCAAGACGGTTGTTTCGATTTCATGTTTTATATTGCAGCCTTTGGGAAGAGTCTTTAAAACTCTCATAGGCAGCATGTGGCAAGTAAAATAAATCCCTATATTTTAAAATGTTGGGTATGAAGGGTTTGAGTCAGGTTGCTTTTCTAAGAAAAAAAAAATCAATAAATATTTTTTATTAATGTGGTTCAGGCTGTTTCCACACTAGGGTTTGAAACAAAAGTGTGTGTTACCGAAGGAAGCATTTTTTCTTTCTTTTTTCTGTTCCAGAAAGCATTTGAAAGAACCTACATTGGCTCCTCAGAGATCAATGAGAGTTTTCTCTCCATATCAAATGTCTGTGCCTTGACTCCCATTGCTGTCAACTGGATTCCAACTCATAGTGACCCTATCGGACAGAGTAGAGCTGCCCCATAGGGTTTCTAAGGAGCAGCTGGTAGACTCGAACTTCTGACCTGTTGGTTAGCAACTGAGCCCTTAATCACTGTGCCACCAGGGATCCTGTTCCTTTACTACGGAAATTAAAACAGCAACAACAGCGACATACTTTATTTATTAAAAGAAGACTGTAGTTCATGTAATCAGATTACACGCAAATTGTAAATCAGTTGGCTGACGGAATAACCAGTGACACTTCTTTTAGCAGCAGAGAATGTGACTTTAATTTGTGAACATAATACATGTCTTATTTACCACATAGAAATTACTTATCTTTCAATAGGTGAAATTATCATTGTATTGTGGGCCCTAAGTCATGGATGAATCATGATATCTCCATAATTTCATTTAGAGAAACTATTAACTTTCTTGAAGTCCATGCCCCTACTAATAATTCCATAAAACCAATTTCATGGACCACTGCCCTCATTGAAAATATGATCTAGAGAGAGGGAGCCGTGTAAACAATTACAGTAAGTCTCTTTTTTGAACAAGAGAGAAGGACATTTAGTAGAAGGTGGATGTGTGGTAAAGGCAGAATTGGAGTCTGCATTGTGGGATAGCTCTGGGAATGACTGGCTCGGGGGGAAAGTTAAAATGAGAAACTGAAAAGCTATTAGAGGTGTCATTTTAGTTTAAGCCTGAATTTGAGCCTTGGATTTTTCTTTACTTAATAATATCCCTAGGCAAATTAGAACTAAACACCAAAATACATTTCGAAATAGCTTAATACTTTATTACTTTGCTAGAATGTAAGCTCAATGAGAGCATGGGTGTCTAACATATAATTTTCTTCCATATTTCCAGTGTCTTGCACACATTTTTTGATAATAAATATTGAACACATGAATGAAACTCAAGTAGTTAAAATGTAATATAAACATTACTTATTAAAAGGCTGTATCTAGTCAACTAAAGCATTTCATTAAGTGGTGATTACAATTTTTAGTTCAATCATTTGCAAGTTGCCCGTATGTTATATTATGTTGTACACCAAGTGTAAATCATGAAATAAATGTATAAATGATGTGAGAAATATTTAGTTGTCCTCTCATAAAGAAAAAAAGAAAGGAGGGAGACATCTCATGAATGCAGTCTATTTTAGTTCCTTCAAGACGTTATTTCATCTGGTGTGATGGTGATAAAATCTAATTCTATTATTGTAAAAATAACTATAGATAATAGTAGTTTATGTTTTAGGAGTACTTACTATGTTTTTGGTACCCCATTAAGAATTTTACATGTATCAATTTAATATTCATGTTGTTGTTAGTTGCCCTTAAGTTGGCACTGACTCCTGGTGACCTTATGTATAACAGAATAACACACTGCCTGGTCATGTGTCATCTTGAGTCCATTGTTGTGGGTATCGTGTCAGTCCAACCACAATAATGTGGCAAGAGCATGGTTTTGTTTTATAGGTGAGAAAACTGTGATACAGTTAATTAAATTGTTTACGGTCACCAGCTATTTAGTGACTGAACAAGACCCTGAAGACAGAGTGTGTACTTCTCGTTACTGTAAGAGGTTACCTTCTAATTAAAGTAACGGTGATGAAAATGACTTGTGTTCATGCTGACAATTGTTGTTGTTAAATCCCTTCAAGTTGGTTCAAATCGTACCAGCCCTACATACAATGGAATGAAACCCCACCCGGTCCTGTGCCAGCCTTACAATCATCGCTATGTTTGAGCCCATTGTTGCAGTCACTGTGTCAATCCATCTCATGGTGGGTCTTCTTCTTTTTCTCTGACCCCTCTACTTTGCCAAGCACAATGTTCCTCTCAGGGACTGACTCCTCCTGATAACATGTCCAAAGTATGTGAGACAAAGTCTCATCACTTTCACTTTTAAGGAGCATTCTGGCTGTACTTCTTCTAAGACAGATTTGTTCATTCTTCTGGCAGTCCATGATATATTCAATGTTCTCTGTCAACACCATAATTCAAAGCCATCAGTTTTTTTCGGTCTTCCCTTATTCCTTGTCCAGCTTTTGCCTGCATATGAGGCAATTGAAAATACCATGCTTGGATCAGTCACACCCAAAGCGATATCTTTGCTATGCTGACAATAGACCGAAAAACCAAACCCACTGCTGTTAAGTCAATTCTGATTCATTGCGATCCTGTAGGACAGTAGAACTGCCCCATGGAGTTTCCAAGGAGTGCCTGGCAGATTTGAACTGCTGACCTCTTGGTTAGCAGCCATAGCACTTAACCATTATGCCACCAGGGTTTCCATGCTGACAATAGTTAAGAATAAATAACATTTATTGAGTGTTTACTTTTTGTGGGGCACTGTACAAAGTACTAAATCTTTTGCATATTTTGTCTTATTTAAAACTCATGAAAACTTTGAAACCGTGTTACTCTTATCATCCCCACCTTACTAATGAGAAAACTAAAGTGTAGTTTGCTCACATTTACCCATCTAGTAAATGCCAACACCCAAAATTTAGTTTGGTTTGAGTTGATGCCAAAATCATTTATTTAGTAAATATGTTCTCTAGGGAAATTGAATGAATTCTTGTAACAGCACCAGTATTCTATACCTTTACACTCAATTGGAGTGCAAAACTAAATAAATCTATCATGGTAAATGTTTTGCTTAATATGAACAGAAAAATCATAACAGTTTAAAATGGAATGCAGACAATGCATTATGAGGGTGATTATTCCATATGCCAGTTTCTTCCAGTGTCAAATACTTCTATATGCGCACACAATGAGACAGAGAAAGAGACTGGTGAGTGTACCTCTAGAGAAAAATAAATAAATGAATAAAACCCAAACCCACTGCTGTGCAGTCGATTCAGACTCATTGTGACCCTATAGGATAGAGTAGAACTGCCACATAGGATTTCCAAGGCTATAAACCTTTACAGAAGCAGGCTGCTGTATCTTTCTCCCAGGAGCGGCTGATGGGTTCGAATTGCCACCCTTTTGGTGACCAGCTGAGGTGGAAACAAAAATATACTTATGTATTTTAGTTTAGATTTTGATGGAGTAAGAAAAGCTAAATGAATAACAGAATTTAAAAATGAAGCAACCATACACAAAACCAAAGAAATTTGTGGTTATAAAAGACCTTAAAGGCTTTCTTATTTTAATACCTTTGATGCTTAAATCAACCCATACTATCTCCTTCAATTTGTTACAAGTTGGTCTGTTCTATTTTCAGAAGGTTGTAATAGTTACAAATGTCTTCCTTATGTTGCATTTAAATCTTGATTACTATAACTTCAAGTCTTTGATGTAATTCTTCCCTTTGGGATAATATAAACCAAGGTTATTCTCTCTTCTCTACTACCATCCCCAAGCTAAGACTTTTCCCTTGAACACCCCAGTTTCTTCAGTCATTAATTTGAGCTGTCACCTTTACTTCCCCTTACTATCTGAGGATTCTATAATTTTATTGTTCTGTACCCAATATATTTTAATTCTACATTTTGATCACACTCCTGGTTGCTAATATACTTTACCAAGTGAATTATATTTTGCATATGGCCCAACTGACCTGTAAGATAAAACAAAGAGGGTGGGGTACAGAACAAAGCCCTGAATTGTTCCATAAAACTATATTCCCCAGAGTGGCGCTGTATAATGTGAAAAAATATCCAAAATTTATTGCAGTCCCTCCACTGAGAGATTATTTCCCCTCTCCTTAAATCTAGACTGGCCTTGTGACTTGCACTGATTGTAAAGGCAACATTGCATGAGTTCCAAACCTTAGCTTCAGCAGGCTATATGTGTTTCCATTTTGCTCTTGAGATTCCTGCCACTGTTGGTTTGTAAAATATGCCAAAGACAAGCTGATTGAAGATGAAACAATATGTGGAGCATAGATGAGCCATCCTCCAGCCACACTGGCTGCAGAAAATAGTCTTGATACACCAGTGAGTTCAGCTTAAATCAGCTGAGCCTGGCCCAGACCAGCAAAACATTACAACTGAGCCCAGCCCAAATTATCAGCCCAAGAATTATAAACTAAATAAGTGTTTGTAGTACTAATCCACTAAATTTTGAGTTGCTTTTTAAGCAGTAAAAGCTAACTGATGTAGACATTAACCAAAACCCTTTCAATGCAATTCATTAATATATTTTTAAAACACGTATTGATAGATTTTAAAGATATTTTAAAATCAGTGTGGCATGCCTATCATATTCTTTTTCCTTGGATTTATAAAGTTATTACTTATTTCAACATCACAATAGATACCCTCTTAATTTTGGTGTTTGCTACTCATATTTCATTTCTGCATCTTTTCCAACTACTTAAATACTTTTTGTCTCCATACTTCAAAGGAGGTGAATAAGCTAAATAGTTATATAGTACACAATATGTGTATCCAAATTTACAGCAAATGTTCCAAATGTCCGTAAGTTATACACGTATGACACACACATCTAGCAAAGATAAAAAAGTAGCCAAAAATCAATTTGCAGTTCTCTGGAAAAATGTACACATCTTTCTTAGAGTGAGAAAACTGAGGTCCAGAAGAATATAAGACGTAAGAAATCTTTAAAACTAACAAGTGGCAAAAATGTGCCTTAAACCTTGGCTTTGATACATGATATTCCAGTGCTCTTCCAGAACTTGTGATTCCGATGGTAGGACAACTTCAGGTTGTCAGGTGTTCCTACATTTTGGGGTGTGGGAGAGCTGTGATGGAAAAAAGCTGGAATTCAGTGAAAATCACAAGATCACACATTACTGTTTTGGTCACCCATTGATCTGAATTCTAACTTATCTAATTTATTCTTTTATCCTAACATAGACTATATTCTCCATGAGGTCTAGGATTGAGGTTTGCTCTGTTTTCTCTTCGCTAACCACTGCACCTAGATCAGAACCTCTCATAGAGAAGATACTAACTAGGTAGACATAGGTTGAATAACAATTTTTTTTATTAAATAACCACTTAATCAATGTTTTTTTTTCCCTAAACTTCTTTGGCATTTGTGTGATTCTGAGGAATAGACCCATTTTAACCAATACATTTTGTGCATACTTTAAATATCTACACATATGCCAGGCTCCTTATTTGGAGCATATTCAGAACAACATGTGATCTTCTCAAATGTTTTATGATATAAATCTGAACTACTATTACAATACTGTACTTAAGAGGTTTAGTCACTAAGTTTAAGTGTAGATACTATTTTCAGCTGACAAAAATAAGAGTTTTTTTTAATTTATTTTTAATGGAGATAACAAAATTAATGTCACTAACACTTTAATGGTACTACCTCTGAGTCCGACACTTTTCTATGATTTCACATATGCTAACTCGTTCAATTCTCTCAGTGAGGAAAGTATTATTATGCCCATTTTACAGGTGCAGAAATTAGCCAGATAGGTTAATTTTTTGTCCCCAAATCACATAGCTTGTAAGCAGTGGGGCTCCCAGACAATAGAGTTGCAGCACCTGTTCTCTTAACTCTAAGTGATGTTTTATTTTCTACAAGAAAGCAATACATATACTGCATTAATACCTGAAGTGTAAAGAGAAGAAACAGTTTTAAATTAGGTTGTGTTATATCTTTAGAAGAATAAAGAGGAGACTTGGTGGTGAAATGAAGTATAATCATGTGAAAGAAGAAATAGATTTCCCCCATTGTGTGACACCAAGAGTTATGACAGAGCTTATAAAGGGGCGCTGCAGAGAAATAAAAAGATATCACACTAAAAAGAACTTTCTAATATCCAGAGCTCTCCAGAGAAAATAGACTGCTTTAAGAATCATAAGCATCCCCTAACCTAAGACTTCCAAATGAGCTGAAGGACCACTAAGTACAGCAGGGAGATTATTAAGAGCAATTGAGTTTATAGGCCACCAACTTTTTAGCCAATATCAGTAATATCTCCTGCAGTCAGGAGATTCTACGACTAAGAATACTGGCACATTAGCTAATGTTTCACACTCTTACTGATCCCTTATATTGCACTTGAATTATTGCTTTTCCTGGAGAAAGAACATTTAAGTTGGTAGCATTATGGTAGATCATCAAAGACACGGCGTTTCTGTCAAATGTTAAGTACAAGAAATATTGTGTTTATGTGTTATGCTTTTTAGTCAAGAATAAAAACCATAAAAATGATTAAACTTTAGGAAAATAGAATCCCTAAAGAAAGATGAAAAACAACATATATCTAAGAAAAGACCTAGCTGATAAGAAGCATAAGGGAAACATTAAATATTTAAAAAATGAAACAAAAACTCATGAAAAGTACTAAAACAATTCCTTATTCTGCCTACCTATCCCCTTCCCTTAGTCACAGGTAATTCAGGTTGTAACTAGATTTAGAAATAAGGATTTAGTGTCTCCTAAGGTAAGCAAATATCAGTCAAGGGGAAAAATCAAGGTACATTATCAGGTACCTAAATAGAAGATACCGAAAGAAGATTAAGGATTTACAGGAAAATTGAAATAACGGGCCTTGCAATAATGAAAAAATTATCCAACAGGTCACAATTGGCTATTAACTTTATTTACCTCCCAGCATCCCTCAAAAGAGGACAGGCTAAAGTTCTTTTGAGCGTTAGTATTTAGGGGGGCAGGATGGTTGTGATGGTTGTGAAGCTCAACAGACGGTTGGCTACCCAGACTTAAGGAGTCATGGAGGTGCAAGATTAATCCCTGAACCCCACTACTAACCCTGCCCAATCTCCTCAAGTTAGGGCAATAAAATTAGCTCAACTAATCAATCTATGCCTGCAATCACTATCAAGGTTCTCAATATCACACCCAGCTACAGGATTCACTACCTTAAATAGGAGCAGGAGACTGCCACCCAGTGGCAACAAACTATAGTCAGAAACATGGCTGGAAATGGAGAGCAGAGTTGGATCTCCAGTGGGCTGGCTGTGCAGGCTTGATTTGGTCATTTTACTAACTTCAAATAAAACCATCCCTCTTTTTTTTTTTTTTTTTTGTATTTGAAAAATTGAAGATCAATTTTCATGTCGGGATCAAGTTTACTGTACTAAAAGGCTGTAGTTTGGAGAAGCCATAGGCATTATCTTGCATAACTTATGGGTTTTCCCTCTTTACACATGCAGTTTAAAAATTCACTACCCAGGCATCAAGACAGAATGCATGAAAATGATAATGATCAACAATGGGGTTTTTGTGTGTGTGTGTGTGTGTCTTTTCAGTTACCACATTAATATTTCTAATACAGGAGCAGAGGAGTTACTTGATGGCTTGCCTTGTGAGGGGTTAAAAAGGCAACATAGAAGTTTTGAATTAAAGTTTATATAATTCAAGAGTATATTAATACAACTTCAGCTGCTTTCACCTCACACTGTGTTATATGTTTTCTTGATATGTGAAGATAACAGTCTCACTATATTCCAAGTTCGCTGGTAAAGAGCACCCTATAACATGGAGGACTTTGACAAACATAAGAACATGTAGGAGATTAGTCATCTAGGAAAGAATTCAGGATGTAATGGCTTATAAGCTTAAGCACTGGAGGATTTTAAGGGACCTTAGCTTAGAAATTCGCTAAGTGATTTTAAATCACTAAAGTCTCATGGTTTAGAAGAATGAATTTTGTGTTGATTCAGACTAGAAAAGCCATGATCAATGGGTATATACATATTCCAGGGAGTCAGATTTTGACTTAATAAAAGGAAGAACTAAATATTAGAGCTGATAGAAAATGAACTGACAAAGTATTGAATCTTCTGTTACTAACCCACTAGAAACACTGAAACGGAAGTTTAATGGTCACTTGTTAAAACAAAAAAACCTGATGCTGACAAGTTGATTCCAACTCCATAGCCACCCTGTAGAATAGAGAACTGTCCCATAGGTTTTCCAAGGATTCGAACTACTGACTATTTGGTTAGCAGCCAAGCTTTTAACCACTGTGGCATCAAGAGTCCAGTAACTTGTTAGATGCAGTTATTTGCTGTGGGTTGTAAATGGAACCACTTTTCCACTATGATCCTGTTTAATTTCAAACTTGTGTTGTTTTCTGAGGGATAGTCCATAAAATGGAACTGTGATTAAAGGAGTTAAATCTACGTGAAGTACAAGTGCAGAATATTTTAGGAGCATAGAGAACAGCACTTCCTTTTCCTGAAGTCAACACAAAAGTAAAAGAAACAAGATTCTGTGGTTGTTGCTGTTGACGTCCAGTCATTTCCAACCCATAGAGGATCCTCCGTACAACAGAACAAAACGCTGCCTGGTTCTGTACCACTCTCGCAATTGTTGCTATGCTTGAGCCTATTGTTGCAGCCACTGTGTGAATCCATCTCATGGAGAGCCTTCTTCTTCCCTGACTCTCTACCAAGCATCACATCCCTTCTCCAGGGATTGGTCTCCAGGGATGATAACTCCAGGGACTGATCTCCAGGGATGATAACATGTCCAAAGTGCTTGAGATGAAGTCTAGCCATTTTTGCTTCTAAGAAGGATTCTGGCTGTACTTCTTCCTAGACAGATTTGTTTGTTCTTCTGATAGTCCATGGTATAGTCAATATTCTTCACCAACGCCTTAAGTTAAAGGCATCGGTTCTTCTTTGGTGTCCCTTATTCATTTTCCAGCTTTCACATGTGCATGAGGCAATTGAAAAACATCATGGCTTGGGTCAGGTGCATCTTAGCTGGGTTAAAAAAGACAGCACTATATGAACTTGCAAGGGCTATATTTTATTTTTACAAAATAAGAAATTAAAATTTGATTTTCTCAAAACCTCATATTGTTGCAGAAGTATATAAAATGCTTTTTACAATTAATGTAACAATTTAACATTAGCTCAATTCATACGAGGGGAACATTAAGAAAATTGCACGGAGGCCAAAGTTTTTGGGTGAAAGAAATTGCCCAACTTGTTGGAATGATTTTGGAGTTATAAGAGTTAAACTTGAATTTTGAGAGCCTTGAATTACCAGGTATATCTCGGGACATACTCATGCATATAATGGGAGCCCCCTTGGCTGCTAACTGAAAGGCTGAAGGTTCAAGTCCACCCAGAGGTACCTAGGAAGAAAGACCTGGTCATCTACTTCCAAAGAAAAAAACATTGAAAACCTTATGGAGCAGAATTCTACTCTCACACACACAGAGTAGCCATGATTCAGAATCATCTCAATGGCAACTAGTAAGAAATGCCTGTAGAGAGATCCTGTGAAACATTATTCATCAAACACTTACTTAGTTGTCCAAGATCACTCACTTCCCATCACCATAGCCAAGTCAGGTGAAGACAACTGTTCAGTGTTCAGAACAATTAGAGAACCCAAGGAAACTGGTTCAAACTGTACCTCCGTTACTAGCGTACTAACGGTATTTGGGTAAATTATTTAAATAACTTTAACTTTTATTTCTTACTTTGGGAAATGCACATAGTGATAGTGCCTACCTAAAAGAATTTTTGTAAATATCAAAATATGTAATTCAAATAAACACACAGTACTTGAGCCATTATAATAAAAATTACTATTCTCAGTATTATTTATGCAATTACTCTGAACTACTATTTATAAAATAAATCAATATCAACAATAACAGAATGTTTTCATAGTTTTGTTTATATGTCTACCATATCTAATGCTGTTCAAATGACTCCAAGAATAAAAAGAGAATAAAGATAAAAATTAGATACCTTGAATATAAAACAGCAATACTCAGGTTTACAAATTGTAGACTTGTCCCTTTCTCTTTTTCTCACTCTCTGTCTTTCTCTCAACCCCGCCTTTTATGTCTGAACCCACCAACAACTGAGCTATAATAGCAACTTTAAAAATATTTGCTGAATGAGAATTGAATAAATGGATTCACTTTTCTTTGCTTTAAATAAATATGGATTGATTGGGCAAATAATCTCAGAAAAAGTCAAGTTAAATTATATATTGGTAAACTAAATAATTCATTTTAGTTTTTATACAGCTCCATTACAACTTTTAGGCCATAATACTTTTTCAATACCATTTAACAGTATAATCAGTGTTTGGTGACAATGAATGAGTGTTCTGTTTTATGATAGTGGGGCTCTATTTTAATCAGTTTTTTCTGAGGTAATACTTCACCTAATACCTCAATGGCTTACAACAACCTGCAAGCATTTCTCATCCCTGGATTTGCTGGTCAAATGCAGATGCTCTTCTCCAGGTTGTTCTATATACCATCATTTATCCACCAAATAGAAAGGGAAGTGGTTGCATGTAGTTTGCTTTTCTTAACTCAGATGACAGTAGACAAAAGGCTAAATCATACTGAGCAAGGGCATTTTAAGCCTCAACCCAGACTCAGCCTATATCACGCCTGCTCACATTCCATTGGTCATAGCAAATCATAAGGCCAAGAAAAATATCTGTAAGACAGGGTGCATATTTCTCCCATGGAGAGGGGTGTGAAAGATGAATATTTTCTTCCCATAAATATGGAGACCTGGTGGCGCAGTGATTAAGAGCCTGGCTGCTAACCAAAATGTCAGCAGTTCAAATCAATCAGCCACTCCTTGCAAACTCTATGGGGCAGTTCTACTCTGTCCTGTAGGATCACTATGCATTGGAATTGACTCAAAGGCAATGGGTTTTTGGGTTTAGAGTCACATTTTATAGGCTTTCTGTGCTATCCTAATAATGTGATGTTTCACGTATTTTTAAATGATATTTTAATGAAAGAAGCAATAAAATATTATTGGTATTAAGCTGTGGTGGTAATAGGACTCTTTGAAATTATATTTTACGTTATGTGTCACGTTATATATGTTAAGTGATGGGAATGAAAAATAACTTCATACAATTAGCCCATGAATATGTCACCTTGAAATTTAATTGTCTGTCTTCATCTGCCAAAGCCAAAGCACATTTGATGTGAAAACTGCAATGTAAGCCATTATTTTTCAAATTTAATTTTTAAAATTTACATTAAATGGTAGCAAGAGATTTTGATTATTATTTTTCCTCCTTTGCTGTATGTAACGTAATAATTCAGGATTAGAATGTTCTGGGGAGTGAAGGTAGATGAGCCTAAGAATACCAACTAGAAAGTTAACTGCCGGCTGTGTCACATCATGTCTATCCAAACCACCTGATGAATCCTAGGTGATGTATGAGCAACAGCAATAGCTAGACTTCAAGGGTTAACAAGGAGGAAGACAAATGGGTCAAAAGATCAATGATTTCCTTAATATTTGTAAACTTTCTACATCTGAAAGTGTATTAATACAGATTTTAGAATTATTAAGATTTGAAATCTGTATCATTTCTAGTGATAATGTGTCCTTTGTGTACAGATTCATTATATCAGTATTGCTAACATGTCATCTCTCTAGATATCTATCTTAATATATATATAAAATATATATTTAGTAGTTCAACTAAAAGTAATTCACTTCAAATTCCATGAATGACTTAATACTCTTAAGTTCTGTTTAAGAAAAGCACATTTTTTTATATATTTATTTTTATGATTTTATATATATTACTATATTCGTCTTCATCGCAAAATATTTCCCGAGGAAATGCATTAATTTTTAAATTAAAAAGAACTCACACTACATGCTACAAATGATATTTTTAATGTTTTAGCATATCTAAAATTTGCTTAATTTTATCTAAAATTTGCTTAATTTTATCTAAAAATTGCATATTAAAATCTTGTGTTCCTTAAGGATGTATAAATGAATGCTATTTCCCCAAAGTTTTTTTTTTTTTTAATCAGTGAAAAACAACAGTTTATAGCTCTTGTATTTTATCCACACACAATAGTATGGACATGAAAGAATAGTTGGAATAGTAGAGCATGGATTCACATCCTGTCTCCATCAATTAGTGTGAGATTATAGGCAAATCATTTATCCTTATCTCTTCCTAGGTATCCTTATCTATAAAATATCTAGGAAAGACTTCTGCATTTCTTATAACATGGAGTTGGGAATCATTGCATATTTTCTGCTGTAAAAAATGGAATAAAACAACTTTACTATTATAACCATATTGTGGGAGGGCAGAGCAAGATGGCAGAGTCCTTGGGCACTTCCATTTACTCCCCCAGCAACTAACCCACTGAAGAAGGAATAAAAACAAGTACAGACTGAGATCTCAGGGCTCAGAATGGCAGCTGAGGTGTTGGAGATTTGGGGTGAGTCCAGAAGCAGGGCAAAACTACTTGATAACATCTGGAGTGCTCATTCATCATAGTCATTTTGAGACAGGGCTGGGCAACACCTCAAACAAGGAACACAGAAAGGGAGCTAAACCGAGGAAGCTGTAACCTGATGTTTTAAGACAATGAAGACTGGTCATGGGAGTTCACCGGCCATGCAATTGGGAGGGGGCGAAGGGAGGCCAAGGCACTGTGAGAAAGTAATATTGAATCTTACTGAATCCCAAGACAAATGGGAGCTAGGACCAGGATGAACTTCAAGGTCAGCAGGGCAAAGTGAATGATTCAGGCAGACAGGCAACACAGAGGGAAATGGCTGGCTCCCTGTCCACAGTGGTATACCATGGGAGAACCTGTGCAGTGAAGACATAGACAGCTTCCCACCTTAACCACAGGAAGATCGTGCCCCACCACTTACATCACCATCTGCAACTAGCTAAACTCCCCCTACCCATGCATATGTACTGAATTCCAGAGATCAAGCATCCAAAACTCCTGAATCAGCACTGAAGGAAACCTAGAAATAAGAATGTCTTTTAGTGGTTCTCAGGAGAAGATACAAAGTTCATGGCTGCCGGATCAATTCTGACTCATAGTAACCCTGTGGGTTGGAGTGGAGCTGTCTCATGGGGTTCTCAGGGCTGTGAGCCGTTGCAGAAGTAGGCTGCTGTATCTTTCTTCTGTGGAGTGGCTGGTGGGTGTGGGCCCTGGCCTTTTGACTGGCAGCCAAGCACTTGGCTGCTATGCCATCAGGGCTCCCAATTAGAAAAAAAATCCCACAAAACCAGAATGCAAAGTTTAAAGTTTTAAAAAAAAAAGAAAACAAAGTGGCCCAAGTTCACCAGAAAAAAGTAAAACACAAAATCACAAGAGAAGAAGTACCAAGTCTATCCCCTGAGATCACCTTTACACAAAGTAGCAGAGTGGCACACAAAAAAAAGGATGAGGACTCTGGTGCACCTGTCACAAGACATGGTATTTTCAGTCACTTCATATGCATGGGGAAACTGAACAGTGAAAAAGGGAGACTGAAGAAGAATTGATACCTTTGAACTATGGTGTTGGCAAAGAATATTGAATAGACATACAGTAGACTGCCAAAAGAATGAACATATCTGTCTTGGAAGAAGGACAACCAGAGTGCTCCTTAGAAGCAAGGATGACAAGACTTCACACCATGTACTTTGGACATATCAGCATGGACCAGCCCATGGAGAAGGCCATAATACTTGGTAAAATACAGGGTTAGCAAAAGAGAGGAACACCCTCAAGGAGATGGCTACAATGATGGACTCAAGCATAGCAATGACTGTGAGGATGGCAAAGGATCAGGCAGTGTTCCATTCTGCTGTGTATAGAGTTGTTATGAGTCCGAACCAACTTGACGACGCCTAACAAATCACTGGTAAGATCTATGCTCTACTTAAAAACCATCAATATGAGACTATAAGGTCAACAATTATTCTAAAGTAAAGATGAGAAGATAAGGGGCCAAGGAAACTGGAGTACTACAAATGGAACAAACAGAACACAATTAAAGAGAATGTTGACACATTGTGATAAATGTTAACTAATGTCAGTGAACAATTTGTGTGGAAATTGTCAAACGGGAACCTAATTTGCTGTGTAAACTATCACTAAAAACTCAGTAAAATATTATTCTTAAAAAATAACCATTTTGTGTATATTTCTGAATATTACTTTTAGATCATAATTAAAAGATTGAAAACATTCAATAGTTTTTAATAAAATTAATTATAAATAATAATTTGATTATTTTCAGTGTTATGAGAATTCAAATCAATTGACTACTAGACATTTGAAAGCCTGAGTTTTTAAAGATTATTTACAATATTTGTAATGGAGATATTAGCAAATTGAATTTCAGAGTAATTAATCAAAATTAAAGAGAGAGAGAGAAAGAGTAATCCCATGAAATAATTTAAGTAAACACGAAAGGAACATTTCCAAAGCAAGTCTGGCAGGCTTCCAAAGGTTTGCTTCAGGAAGGGATTTAATGACTTTTGGAATTTCCTCTAATTTAATCTTTTGTTTAAACAGTTGATGTGTTAAAAAAGAGTTTGGGTAGGACTGGTGGATGTTGAGATCCAGATATATAAATTGAAGTTCTCAGGAGTAATATTGCTCTTGTAAAGAACTGAACGAATCCTTCCTTAGCCTATGATTGACATTTAAGAAATGAGAGTGCATTCAGGGCACTAGAGTAATGGTGTATAAATGGAAATAGGATTAATATAAAAATGCAGTCATGGTGAGGTTTGACATCAAGGCCACCCTAGGCAACCAAAAATAATTCCACAACAGCCTTGAATGTGCTGCTATTTCTACCATCTTAATAGTCAATTTGCTTTCCTGCAATAAAAAGAATTATTTAATACTCAAATAAGGCATTATCACACTGAAATTATGAGTGTGAACTGACATAACTGACAACTGGATATTGACTTAAAAAATGTTCAAAAAGATTCTATAACTCTTGATGACTTGAGAGCATTTAATGCCAGCTTTTTTTCTCTTTATTAATTTCAGTATTTTTACACAATCATATTTCTAGGTATTCCTCCAAATTGATTTGCATTGTCTTAATTTTTTTTTTTTTTTTTTTAAGGTATCAAGAGTATTGACATAATCCTTTAATGGTGGGTGACTTTAGCAGAGAAATTTTTTAAGATACCTGAAAAATGCTGTTATAGATTGAATTGTATCCCTAAAAATATGTATTGTAATTCCAAACACTTATACCAGTTTATGTAATTCCATTTGGAAATGGGGATTTCTTTGTTATGTTAATGAAGTCATATCAGTGTAGGGTATGTCTTAAGTCTTAAGCCATCTCTTTTGAGATATGAAGAGCAGATTAGGCACAGAAGAAGGCAAAGGGGGAAGACCAACACTGATTTGAAGACAACAGCGGCAGACTGGTCTACAAGCCCAGAAACTCCAAGGATGGGTGGATAGAGAAGCTGAGACAATAATTTTTTTCTCCAGAGCCAGCAGAGAGAGGGATCCTTCCCCTAGAGCCAGTGCCCTGAATCTGGACTTCTTGTGTCCACAACTGTGAGAAAATAAATTTTTGTTCATTAAAGCTACCCACTTGTAGTATTTCTGTTATAGCAGCACTAAGAAACCAAGAATAATGGAAATGGTCATATTTATTATAAAACCATATTTACATATGTTCTTGTTGTTAGTTGCCATCCAGTCAATTCTGACTCATGGCAATCTCATGTGTGCATGGTAGAATTGCTCCATAAAGTTTTCAAGGCAATTAAGAAGCAGATCTCTAGGCTTGTCTTCCAGGTGCCTTTGTTTGGGTTCAAACCACAACCTATCAGCTAGTAAAAGCTGAGTGTTTAATCATTTATGCCGCCAAGGGACTCCACTTATTCATGTTAGGGGGTGAAAAAAATCTCAAAAAAGAGGAAAATTTAAAAATACATCTTAAAAACTAAATACAACTTATTTCAACTTCTTTAAATCCAATGGATTATTCCTTTCCATCAAATCTATTTGTAGGTTTTAATTACTCAAGGAATCCCCAGGTAATTACCCTATCAATATTACTATATTTCTTCTGAGAAAACCTGTATGAAATTTGTTTAGATCTTTTCTTGGTTCACCACCAAGGAGTGATACTGAAATATGTTTGGATTAGGCAAGATTACCCAAAATAATACTATCCCCAATCATAACAGCAAAAACAAAATTATAGTCATTTACTATGCATTTGTTATGTGCCAGGCACCATGCTAAGTGTTTTACATATATATTGTCATTTATATTGGTGACTACTCTACAAAGTCGGTCCTCTTATTATCTGCATTTACAAAAGAGGATATTGAGGTACATAGTGTTTAAGTTAGTGACTTTGAATATTCGATCTTAAAACTTACTGTTGTTATTAGGCTCCGCTGAACCAGCTCCAACCCCCAGCTACCTTAGGTATAACAGAACTAAACACTGCCCAGTTCTGCACCATCCACACAGTCTTTGCTGCATTTGAACCCATTGTAGCAGTCACTGTGCCAATCCATCTCATTGAGGGTCTCTCTTTTTTTCATTGACTCTCTATTTTACGAAGTATTATATCCTTCTCCAGTGATTGATCCTTCTTGATAACATGCCCAAAGTAAGGGAGACAAAGTCTTGCCATCTTTGCTTTTAAGGATCATTCTGGCTATACTTCCTCCAAAACAGATTTTTTGTTCTTCTGGCAGTCCATGGCATATTCAATATTTTTCATCAACATGACAATTAAAATGTGTCAATTCTTCCTTGGTGTTCCTTTTCCATTGTCCAGCTTTTGCATGTATATGACGTGTCCTACAGAAATAGGTCAAGAATTTCTCTTTTAATATTTAGGTGTTACTTTATAAAACCATATAATTTTACAGTTTGAGTATGTTTAGGGTCATCTGGATCAATATCTACATTTTTATAATCCTCACAACTGGATCACTGAGCAACATCATGATAAACAGAGAAAAGATTGAAGTTGTCGAGGATTTCATTTTACTTGGATCCACAATCAACAGCCACGGAAGCAGCAGTCAAGAAATCAAACAACACATTGCACTGGGCAAATGTGCTGCAAAGGACCTCTTTAGAGTGTTGAAAAGCAAAGATGTCACCTTGAAGACTAAGGTGCGCCTGACCCAAGCCATGGTTTTTTCAA
Source organism: Elephas maximus indicus (assembly GCF_024166365.1). Lineage (NCBI taxonomy): Eukaryota > Metazoa > Chordata > Mammalia > Proboscidea > Elephantidae > Elephas > Elephas maximus. The sequence continues at coordinate 134,439,279 of NC_064823.1, read as the reverse complement.
TCACATCATATGCATGTGAAAGCTCGACATTGAATAAGGAAGAATCGACACCTTTGAATTGTGGTGTTGGCGAAGAATATTGAATATACCATGGACTGCCAAAACAACAAACAAATCTGTCTTGGAAGAAGAACAACCAGAATGCTCCTTAGAAGCAAGGATGGAGAGACTACTTCTTACATACTTGGAACATGTTATCAGGAGGGATCAGTCCCTGGAGAAGGACATCATGCTTGGCAAAGTACAGGGTCAGTGGAAAAGAGGGAGACCCTCAATGAGGTGGATTGACACAATGGCCGCAATGCTGAGCTTAAGCATAACAAGGATTGTAAGGATGGCGCAGGACCTGGCAGTGTTTCATTCTGTTGTGCATAGGGTTGCTATGAGTCAGAACCAACTCAAGGGCACCTAGCAACCTAACAACAAGTCAGGAAATTTGGTCAAATTATCAAGTGCATCATACATGCTGGCGTAGCACCAATGCATATGAGAATTGATTGCTAACATGCACTTACCTTATATTTTATCAAAAAGTGGATTAACCACTCAGATTTTAATTTAGATTTTTCATCTGTTTTTATATGATTATGTTTCATCAATTCTGATGGAATGCCTATGTAGTACAGTGGATTTTCTTTTATATGTCCTTTCCGGCCCTGGGGTTGTAATTCTCCCAAAATGATTGGCCGGGCAGCAATCTTGCAAGGGATTAGTCAGTTTACTATCTGCATAAGCATTTGCAGGGAATGGTCCGTTTACTCTCCACAGAAGTGATTGGTCAATTTATGAAAGCCATGCACCTTGAAATTGACAAAGAGTTTCACTACATACATGGTAAATATCACAAAGGTTTTTCAAGGCTTCCTGGTCTATAAGAGTCAGGAGAGGAGTGTGTCCTTTGGAGCTGGTAATACTCACTGAGCTGATAACACTGAAGACTGAGAGAAACGGTAGCAAGCACAGGAGAGCCAACAACAGGGAAAAGACAGCATCAGTACAAGTGGCAGGAACTGTGAAACCAGCATATGACAGCAGTGGGCAGATTCAGCCTGCAGAGCAGAGATGGACACCTCTGGGCAGGAGGTCACCCATAGAGCTGGGCGTTTCCAGGTAGGACATTACCAGTGGAGCAGAAGGCATATGCTGATGGGGGGTGTCAGTAAAAGTTTTACCTCCAGAATTGTTCTAATGCTAGCCTAAACTTGGAATTGGCCCAGGGTTGTCCCAAAGCTCCTAGTTGACAGCTGGACCAGTAAGCACAGGGGGCCAGAACCAGCAAAGAAAAGCTGCAGAGAGAGAGAGAGACAACAAATACAGCCATACCACACCTGACCTGACTTGAGGATACACCTGCTGAGAGAGAGAAAGCTAGACACCTGCTGATACCTGGTCCATGGTATGTTCACCTAGTGACACAGAAATGAACATGGGTAACTTGGGAGGGGTGAGTGGATCCCCTTTTAGACATAAGTGGGTTTCTCCCCTACAGTGTTAAGTGGGGTACTTGTAGGGGAAGAGGGGACCAGTTCACCTCAAATTTGTTCTGTTGTTTACTATTTGCTTTCTATAAATAATGTGTTCTAGTTGTTTACTGTTTACCTTCTATAAATAACAATAAAGGCTTTCAATTGCCAGCACTGTGTGTCCTGTGTGTATGACACAATCGGATTGGGTATTAGACTGCTCATTTTAGAAGTCTCATAATTACTTGGGATTTAGAGTACAATCTGTGTATATGCACACATGTACGTACATGTGCACGCAGTTCATCTATCTTTATGTAATTTTTCCTACATCTTTTTTTGTAGATAATATCATATTACTCTATTTCATTTTCTTTCAAGTTTCTTTTAAAAGAAAATCTTCAGAAATTTAGTGGAAAATTTATTAAAATGCAAAACAAATACCTCAACTTTAAAAAAGTTCCATCAGAGAAAAATCAAGTAGAGAGATACTGCAAAAACTCAAAGTACTGTTCTTTCTGTCCTTTTTGTTTTGTTTTCCTTTGTAATATTGAATATCCATTGTAGCTTATTGATGCACATAGATGTAGCTACAAATAAACTTTAATCTTTTTCCATTTTGTGCCCACTGTTAAATATTGCTGTATAGACAACATAATATATATTTCATAATTTCAGCTGGAATAGGAATATTCATGATTACTGCATTTTCTTCTCTCTCATCTACCGTAACATTGCCCTCAGATATCAAGTGCAATTAAAAACCTCTATGGGTTTGTAGTTAAGAAACCTGAGTTGAATTATAGCTGCATGACTTTAATCAAGAACATTAACCTCTCCATGTGGTGTTTCCTCATGTATGTGTAAGCTGTATTTCCTTCTGTAAATGTTATAATGTCTATCACATCCTCCTCAAACATGTAGCTCAAGTAAAACGAATGTAGAAATATAGGTTATTATATATAAATTTATGTTCAGAAAACAATCACCCCATTATTTAACCTTTTGCTATAAGATTAATGATTATTCTCTTTCACTAAAGATAAAACATAACCAAGTTTATCTCAGGGGTATATTAAAAGCAACATTAGCTAAATCACTTATCTGGCTTTGCCTTGGGTATTAGGTGTATGAAGTAAAAGGGTAAGTGCTTTTATGTGAGAATGAAGTATATGAGAAAACAGGGAATTAAAAAAAATAGGCAATATTTAAAACATTAAGTGACAGAAATTAGGGTGATATGTAAATCTACCAGTCAAATTCTAGATAGGTCATGTGTAGAAGCACTTAAAGAGGAATTTTTACCAGTTACAAGAAAAGAAGAAGAGAGAACCACCCATAACCATCTAATCTTTACTGGTGCCATTTTATTTATTTTTTTACTTGCTTAATATTAAATGTTCATGTTTTAAGTGCAATAATTTGCACATGTGGAATACTTAACATAGCAGTACAGAATTAACAGGGATAACTTGTATTTCATGTGTCCTGACATGCATCCTTCTTTTGCCCTGGTGCATCCTCTTCATTCTTCAATTCTCCATCCTTCCTCATCACCCACACTAAGGACTTGCTGCTACTTATCTTTATTTCACTAATTATGATTTCGATTGCCTATTAATTTTTATGTTTAGCTCTGTAATAGTCAACCTTCACAATACGTTGTAAGTACCATGACCGAAGAGGCCATCTGGTTTTTTTTATCATTGTAAACACAGTGTATAGGAGAGTATTTGTAACACTGATTGATGTTAGCTGCTGCCCAGTTGGCCCCAGACTCATGGAAACCCCATATGCAACAGAACAAAACGCTGCCTGATCCTGTGCCACCTCCATGATCAGTTGTGGACTGGACTCTTGTGATATGTGGGGTTTTCATTGGTTGTTTTTTGAAGTAGATCATCAAGCCTTTCTTCCTAGTCCATCTTAGGCTGGAAAAAAGATCAGCCAAAACCTGTTCAACATTATAGCAACATGCAAGCCTCCATTGACAGATGGGTAGTGACTGCCCATGAGGTGTATTGGCAGCAAATCAAACTAAGTATCCCACATGGATGATGAGGCTTCTACCACTAAACCACCAATGTCCCAATATTTGCACATATAAGAAAAGATTGGCATTATCAAGGATTTCATTTTGCTTGGATCCTTAATCAACACCCATAGAAGCAGCAGTCAAGAAATTAAAAGACCCATTGCATTGGGCATATCTGCTGCAAAAGACCTCTTCAACCGGTTAAAAATCAAAGATGTCACCTTGAAGACTAAGGTGTGCCTGACCCAATCCACGGTGTTTTCAATTGTCTCTTATGCATACTAAAGCTGGATGATGAATAAGGCAAACCAAAGAAGAATTGATACCTTTGAATTGTGGTGTCGGTGAAGAATATCAAACATACCATGGACTGCCAAAAGAACGAACAAATCTGTTTTGGAAAGAAGTACAACCAGAATGCTCCTTAGAAGCAAGAATGGCAAGACTACGTCTCACATAGTTTGGACAAGTTATCAGGAGGGATCAGCCCTTGGAGAAGGACATCATGTTTGGAAACAGAGAGCATCGGTGAGAAAGAGGAAGACTCTCAAGGAGATGGATTGACACAGTGACTGCAACAGGGGGCTCAAGCATAACAATGATTGTAAGGATGGGCAGGACTGGGCAGTGTTTTGTTCTGTTCGACATAGGGTCGCTATGAGTCAGGATCAACTTGATGGCACCTAACAACAACAATATACATATATATATATAAACCAAAAAATCAAACCCATTGCCATTGAGTCGAACAGCCCCATAGTTTCCAAGGAGTACCTGGTAGATTCAAACTGCTGACCTTTTGGATAGCATCTGTAGCCTTTAACCACTACACACCAGGATTTCCAATATAGATAGATAAAGAGATAGATGATGATGATAGATGATAGATAGATAGAGAGACTGATAGACTGATAGATAGATAGATGATAGATAGATAGATAGATAGATGATACATAGATAGATAGACAGACAGATGATGATAGAGATACAAGTGTATTTGTATATATACATATATAGGTAGAATTAAAAGATTAATGCCCTCTAAAATTTTTAATATGCATCAAACACTATTAAATCACTCACTCATTCATTATTCTTGAGCACATACTAAGCCCTTGGAACATATTAGCAAATGAAACAGATAAAGAGCCTTACCTTGTTGCACTTATAAAAGGGCAAACAGACCAAAAATAATAAACAATGAATAAAATACTTTATAGCATGTTAGAAAGTGGTAAGTGATTATGGGGGCAGGGAAAAAGCAGAATAATATAATGAGGCTTAGAAATTCTAGATCAGGGACCAAGGTGGGTAGTAAGAGGTAGGCGTGCTACTATATCCATGCCTTGGATTTGATACATGCTAACTGCATGGTCTCATTTTCTAAAGTATTTCTGCACAATTAGACACTTGAAGGAGATTTACTTCAAAATGCTTACAACTATAATATTCTATAATACTATATCTAATCTAAGGTCTCTGGGTAGAATAAATGATTTGAGCTGGGCTGGTAACCAAAAGGTTGACCGTTCGAGCCCACCCAGAGGCAATACAGAAGAAGAGGCCTAGTGATCTGCTTCTGTCAAGATTATAGCCAAGAAAACTCTGTGGAGTAGTTTTACCCTGTAACACATGTGGGGGCCATGAGTTGGAATTGACTCAGTGGCACAGCAACTTATCTAATCTAAGCAACTCTCACAGAGAGGATGAAAAAGTGCTATCAGTGATTGTTTAAAATCTAATACAAATACAAATAGAAGCAGATCAGATTAATTAAAAAGAATCCTGGCCAGTGATGTATGAATAAAACACATTTGTTACTGTTTGAGATTCTGCGATAATTTTATTCACTAATGGCACTTTCTGCATTTGTGAAGGGAAAAATATTGTTAACTATGTCATAGAAACTTCATAGTTATTAAAAATAACACAATGGCAAGCAACAAAAAAATCGCTTACTATGTTCATAGGTCATGAACATGGTAATATTTTATAACGTTCTATATCATAATGCTAGGTTATGTTTATGATGTTATATAATACTGAATCTGCCTGGTTTTCTGAAATACACGATGTGAAGTAAAAAATGTTAAATATATTCACAGTCTGGTTTTAACGTGCTGGATGTACTGCCTGTCTACGCTTTTCCAGTTGGTTCTTCAAACTAAAACTGAACTACTTAAGAATTTCAAATATGACAAATAGCTCTTTGTAGCTGACTTTTGTGTGTGCTTCAGAGAAACACAAGATGAAACATAAATAAAAACAACTCATGGAAACAAGGTTTAAGATCTGACATTTCTAAGCAGCAGGCTTCTTCTGTCCTCAGGGAGATAAACAAAACCACTGAAAACCCCATTAGGTATATTTATAGCCCAGGTTTAATGTCTGGGAAGTAAACTAAGATGCCAGACTGCCAGCCACCAACTTAGGGATGGAAGAAAACAGCCTCTCAGAGTGAGCGTTTTCATCCTTTTCTCATCAATATTCTGAAGATGTGGCACCTTAATCTTTTACACAGTGCAAAGGGAGCCTTCTTGTAGATTACTTTCCATGAAAAAGTTTGTTTTTTTGTAAAACATAGTCCGGGGAAAATTCACTAACCTGTTATCCATTATAGCTACTTCTTTTTGGATGGGATGGGGGTGGGGGCAGTGTTCAGATGTTTCATGGCTCCTCAAATGGAAAAGACACATGTGAATCAATAATCCAGAAGAAAATAGAACAGTGAACTCTCCTATGAAGAACAAGTATAGCTACCGGGAGGTATATGAGAGCTGAAGAATGTATGATAAGATGTTTCAAATAATTGTTGTAGTTATATAAGAAATCTGAAATAGACTTTTCTGTATAACTCTAAGGGGTCAAAGTGGATTATAAAATATAGGAAGAATTTTTCATTTCTATGTCAGCAAAACTTTCTAACAGTCAAAGGTATGGTAAGGAGGAGTTGGCTAACTTGAGGAAGGTATTGAATTCTCTGTCATTAGAGATAAAGAAAAACCTGAATAATCCCTTGAGCAAGTTTATGGTATGGACTGAATTCTGACATAAACTAGATAGTTGGCTTAAAGAAACAAAGCTCTCTGCCAAACTTGGATGGATTTTTCTGATCCTGTGGACTCAATTGGCAATGTTGAACAGGTAATGTGTTTATAAAAGAAGTATTAGTCACTGTCATACTGTGACTTTACCATGTGAAAAGAGAAAAAAGCCAGTAAAGAAGACCGAGGAAAAGCAATGAGTTTCAACATTGGTAGAATAGATGGGATTAAAATAGGTTAAGTAGTGGGGCGGAGCCAAGATGGCAAAATAGACAGACGTTTCCGGTGAGCCCTCTTTACAACAAAAACCCGAAAAAACAAATGAAACGAGTATATTTGTGACAAGTTGGGAGCCCTGAGCTTCAAAGGCAAGCTTAGAAAATGAACTGAGGGGCAGGGGGAGAAAGAGACCTTTTAGAAGTGGAGAGGAGTTACTGGAACTGAATCTCAGGGAGCTCTCAGGCACCATTCCTAGGAGTGGTAGCGGTGGCAGGCTGGAACTAACATTCAGCCGCAGTTCCCTCAGGGAGAAGCAGTCAGCCACACAACCCACTCACACCTCTGGAACCTGAAGAGAACAGCGCTCACGGCAAAAGCTGAGTACTTGCGTACATTTTAACGCATGCCCCCCACCCACAAACCAGCTTCAGTGGCTGAATTCCCTAGGCCTGAGATAGGCACTGTTGAGCACCTACAGCCATCTTCCCAGCCTTGGGAATGGAAAAAAATTGCAATGGAGGGAAAACATAATTTTCTAGCTCCACTAACTGGGGGAGCTCAGGACAGAAGCAGTTCCTGTCCAGGTATAAACTGTCTGTGAACCTTGAGCACCTTTCCCTTCTGCATGGACCTGTGTGGGCCTATTTTGGGAGAATAGACCCTTGTTGGAAGACTCCAACCATTTCAGCTGTGTGGTGGAGAGGTGGGTGTTTGACGTTTGACATTGCTTTGCCTATTAAACAAGATCCTCACCTACCCACATCAGGGACGTAAGGACTGGTAGCTCCACTCAGGTCACCCAGCCACTCACGACAAGGGTCCAAAGATAACTGGTACCTCCCAGTCCTTACAACCAAAAACATTGGGTGCCCATGGTCCCTCTGCAGAACCCACCCACCAGCATGCTCTAGAGACATGGGAACACGTTTTCCTCAGAGACACTAGGGGACGGTTCTCAGCACCCTTCCTTGTTCAGAGAGTGACCCCCTGCTGCAATCTGGTACTGGTATATACACCCATCACCCCTGCCCCTCTAAGACTGTAGGACAGACCCTGTACCACACACTTGATGATCAGCAACCTGGAAACCTGAGCTGAATTCATACAAGGAAACTGAATGGACTCCTAGACTGATATACCTGATAACAGTTGTAGCCAGCTGGGGACAGGACACCAGAGCTCCAAAGGTGAAAATAATCAAGCTAGCTCACTCAAGCAAAACAAAACAAAACAAAGCAAGCAACTATGACACAGTAAACAAGCATAACTAATACAATAGCTTATAGATGGCAAGGAGACAACAGTCAATATCAAGTCACATAAAGAAACAGGCCATGATCACCTCAAACAGCTCTCAAAACAAAGAATCCAGGGATCTTCTAGATGAAAGCGCATTCCTGGAATTACCAGATGCAGAATACAAAAGTTTAACATACAGAACCCTTCAAGACATCAGGAAGGAAATGAGGCAATAAGCAGAACAAGCCAGGGGACACACAGATAAAGTAACTGAAGAAATTAGAAAGATTATTCAGGATAATAATGAAAGTTTAACAAGCTGGGAAAATCCATAGACAGACAGCAATCAGAAATTCAGAAGATTAACAATAAAATTACAGAAGTAGACAACTCAATGAAAGTCAGAGGAACGGAATTGTGCGAGTAGAAGCTAGAATTTTTGAACTTGAAGATATATCGCTTGGCACTAATATATGTGAAGAAAAATCAGATAAAAAAATTAAAAAAAAAAGAGGAAGAAACCTTAAGAATCATGTGGGATTCTATCAAGAGAAATAACCTATGGAGTGATTGTAGTACCAGAACAGGGGGGAATAACAGAAAATACAGAGAGAATTGTTGAAGGTTTGTTGGCAGAAAACCTTCCTGGTATTGTCAAAGATGAGAGGGTATCTATCCAAGATGCTCATCGAACTCCACATAAGGTAGATCTTAAAAGAAAGTCACCAAGACATATTATAATCAAACTTACCAAAACCAAAGATAAAGAGAGAATTATAAGAGCAGCAAGGGATAAATGAAAAGTCACCTACAAAGGACAGCCAATAACAATAAGCTTGGACTACTTGGTAGAAATCATGCAGACAAGAAGGCAATGGGATGACATATTTAAAAAATTGAAGGAAAAAAATTGCCTGCCAAGAATCATGTATCCAGCAAAACTCTCTCTTAAATATGAAGGTGAAATTAAGACCTTTCCAGATAAACACAAGTTTAGGTAATTTGTAAAAACCAAACCAAAATTACAAGAAATACTAAAGGGGGTTCTTTGGTTAGAAAATCAATAATATCAGGTATCAGCGTAAGACTAGAACACTGGGCAGAGCAATCAGGAGTCAGCTCAGACAGGAAAATCCAAAAAAAACAAAGCAAGATTATATTTAAAAAAAAAAAAAAAAACTCAAAACAGGGTAACAGCAATGTTCTTATATAAAACATCAATAGAATAATAAAGAGGGACAAAGAAATGTAATCATACACCTTCCATATGGAGAGGACGATAAAGCGATACAGAGAAATAAAAGTTAAGTTTAAATTTAGAAAAATAGGGGTAAATAATAAGGTAACCACAAAGGAGACAAACTATCCTACTCATCAAAATAAAATACAAGAACAACATTAGTAGCCCTAATACATGGCATAAACAGTATGCAAAACATTATTAACAATGCAAAGAAAAACTAGATAACTGGGAGCTCCTAAAAATCAAACACCTATGCTCATCCAAAGACTTCACCAAAAGAGTAAAAAGACTACCTACAGGCTGGGAAAAAGTTTTTAGCTATGACATTCCCAATCAGCATCTGATCTCTAAAATCTACATGATACTGCAAAAACTCAACTACAAAAAGACAAATAATCCTATTAAAAAATGGGCAAAGGATATGAATAGAAACTTCACTAAAGAAGATGTTCAGGTAGCTAACAGATACATGAGGACATGTTCACAATCATTAGCCATTAGAGAAATGCAGATCAAAACTACAATGAGATTTCATCTCACTCCAACGAGGCTGGCATTAATTCAAAAAACACCAAAAAATAAATGTTGGAGAGGCTGTGGAGAGATTGGAACACTTCTACACTGCTGGTGGGAATGTCAAATGGTACAACCACTTTGGAAAGTGATTTGGCACTTCCTTAAAAAGCTAGAAATAGAACTACCATATGATCCAGCAATCCCACTCCTCGGAATATATCCTAGAGAAATAAGAGCCTTTACACGAACAGATATATGCACACCCATGTTTATAGCAGCACTGTTTACAATAGCAAAAAGCTGGAAGCAACCAAGGTGTCCATCAATGGATGAATGGGTAAATAAATTGTGGTATATTCACACAATGGAATGCTACGCATCGATAAAGAACAGTGACGAATCTGTGAAACATTTCATAACATGGAGGAACCTGGAAGGCACTATGCTGAGTGAAACTAGTCAGTTGCAAAAGGACAAATGTTGTATAAGATCACTATTATAAGAACTTGAGAAATAGTTTAAACTGAGAAGAAAACATTGTTTTGTGGTTATGAATGGAGGGAGGGAGGGAGGGTGGGAGAGGGGTATTCACTAATTAGATGGTAGATAAGAACTACTTTAGGTGAAGGGAAAGACAACACACAATACAGGGGAGGTCAGCACAACTGACTAAACCAAAAGCAAAGAAGTTTCCTGAATAAACTGAATGCTTTGAAGGCCAGTGCAGCAGAGGCAGGGGCTTGGGGACCATGATTTCAGGGGACATTTATGTCAATTGGCATAATAAAATCTATTAAGAAAATATTCTGCTTCCCACTTTGAAGAGTGGCGTCTGGGGTCTTAAACGCTAGCAAGCAGCCATCTAAGATGCATCCATTGGTCTCAATCCACCTGGATCAAAGGAGAATGAAGAACACCGAGAACACAAAGTAATTATGAGCCCAAGAGACAGAAAGGGCCACATGAACCAGAGACTACATCATCCTGAGACCAGAAGAACTAGATGGTGCCCGGCTATAACCGATGACTGCCCTGACAGGGAACACAACAGAGAACCCCTGAGGGAGCAGGAGAGCAGTGGGATGCAGACCTCAAATTCTCATAAAAAGACCAGACTTAATGGTCTGACTGAGACTAGAAGGACCCTGGAGGTCATGACCCCCAGACCTTCTGCTGGCACAGGACAGGAACCGTTCCCAAAGACAACTCTTCTTACATGGGTTGGACTGGACAATGGCTTGGAGAGGGAACCTGGTGAGAAGTAAGCTTCTTGGATCAGGTGGACACTTGAGACTATGTTGACCTCTCCTGCCTGGAGGGGAGATGAGAGGGTGGAGGGGGTTAGAAGCTGGCGAAATGGACATGAAAAAAGAGAGAGGAGGGAGAGAGCGGGCTGTCGGATTAGGGGGAGAGAGATTGGGTGTATGTAGCAAGGTGTATGGAAATTTTTATGTGGGAGACTGACTATCTGTAAACTTTCACTTAAGGCACAATAAAAATTTTTTAAATAAATAAATAAAATATGTTAAGTAGTAAATATGAAAATAAACTGCAAATATTTGGAAGTCAAGACAGGAATTTTTTTGTTTGTTTCCATGATTTTATTAATAGTGAACTTAATAATGGTTGGAAAAAATTGATCACTATTTTATTTTGGTATCTCATGTAAATATACTTTTTTTTTCTTTTTATACCTCCACGTATCTATTTAAAGCTGGTTTTCTTTTTTTTTTTGAGAAAGGAATAAATTCACATGTATATAGGGAGATTACAAGACAATGTTACCAAATTAGAAATGGTTTTAAAAATTTCCTAATAATTACTGAAGCAGAAAAGATTAATTTGAAAATATATGGTCACTTTTAAAGACTCCCTCTATAAGTAATAGTCTTAGACATGCCTAAGTGTTGCTATACTTTTTAAATGGTTTCCAAATTTACTAGAAATTTAATGTTTTTTCTCTTCAATCCAAAGTTATTTCTCTCCAGGACTTATTCCTTAGAATCATTATCTGTGGTTGGAATTAGTATTTGTCTCAGCAACACTCTTAATATACCAAGAAAAATAGCCTAGAGAATTCTACTACCCTATGGACTAAACTAACAGTCCAAGTAAGAATCTTGATAAGTAAGCAAAATTCACATTCAGACAAAATTTACATATTTATTAGCCTTTGTATAAGCAGGTACTTTTACATTTCAACTTTTTATGCACAACTTGCCCATTACTTAAAATTCTGTATGCAGCTGTTATGTGACAACTTTAAAAAAAATGACCTTTTGTTTAGAAAACCGAATAGGAATATAGCATAACAAGACATTTCTCAGCTGAGATGTTTAACAAGGAAAGTTTGGTTCAAATGGTTTTTTGGGCTTTACTTCTGTCTGTACCCTGGGAAAGGCAAAAAGCAAAGATCTGTTTTCTCCTGACTCTATAATGTCAAGCCCTCAGCAACCGGATGTGGAGTCTGATGTAGAAGATTATCAAGCATGCTTTTCCACCTAAGGAAAAAAAATTGCTTATGACGTTTGTCTGTGAACAAAGCTAATCAGCTTTCTGAAGGTTAATGTCTTCCCTCTTTAGTATTCTTATGATCTGATTTGTTTAGAGTATTTCAATTATTTTGTGCTATTCTAGCTTAAGGAGCCCTGGTTGCACAGTGGTTAAGCACTCAGCTGTTAACCAAAAGGTCAGCAGTTAGAATCCACCAGCCGCTCTGCAGGAGAGAGATGTGTCAATCTGTTTCCATAAAGATTTATATCCTTGGAACCCCTGTGGGGATTAGAGTTTCACATTTCAGTAATAATACAACTTCCACGATGCTACTAGAGAAGCCTTTCAAAGTTGTAGGTTTCTTTTGATACTACTCAATAGCACACCTGGGAAAAGCCCATGCCCTTTAGCTCATTGTACAAACGTGTGTGTGTGCCTGTGTATATGCATGCCTGTGTGCCTCTGTGTGTGTGAGTGTGTGTGTATACAATCGGGCTCATGTGTACTTCTTCACCTCCTTTGCAAACCAACCTGTGTTTATGACAGACCACTTGCAGTTCTCAGAAAGTGCAACTATTTCATCCCTTTTTACAACAAACAACATAATTTCCACTTTTGAAAGCCATGGCCCTTTACGGCCAATAGCCTAGAACACAACTACTCACCTTTCAAAATTTATTACAAGTATCTCTCCTTCTAAGAAGTCTACATGGAGCACCTTCCTTCTGCAGAGAGCATCATTCAGTCCCTTCCTTCTAACCCTACTGAAATTTGTAAAGATTTCTATCACAATACTTTTAGCATTTTATTGCACCTATTTGTTTTCATGAGTAGCCCCTTCTTCAACACCAGTGACTCTAAGAATTGAGGATTATGTAAGAATATTTATATTAATGGGACTGAAAAAGATGGTGAAACTTCTACATCAGAGCTTTCTAATTGTTTTACCAGTGGGTGTCTGTCCAAAGAGTGATACTACCAAGAGCCAAAGATGGGGTCTTTTTTATCTGTTTACAGCCACAAAGTCTCAGGTAAACCTGTTGTGTTAGGTATGGGCCAATAAGTTTCCAACTTATAGTCACCCTGTGTAAAACATAACCAAATGTTGCCCAGTCCTGTGACATCATTACAATTGTTGCTGTGTTTGAACCCATTGTTGTAGCCACTGGGTCAATCCATCTTTTTGAACGTCTTGCTCTTTTTTACTGACCTTCTACTTTACCAAGCATGCTGTCCTTGTCCAGGAACAGGTCCTTCCTGATAACGTGTCCAAAGTACATGAAACCAAGTCTCGCCATCCTCATTTCTAAAGAGCATTCTGGTTGTACTTCTTCCAGGATAAATTTGTTCATACTTTTGGCAGTCCATGGTATATTAAATATTCTTTGCCAATACCGTAATTCAAATGTGCCAGTTATCCTTTGGTCTTCCTTATTCATTGTCCTGTTTTCTCATGCATGTGTGGTGGTTGAAAATACCTGGCCTGGGTCAGGCACACCTTAGTCCTTAAGGTGACATCTTTGTTTTTTAACACTTTAAAAAGCTGTTTTGCAGCATATTTGCCCAATGTAATCCATTGTTTAATTCTTGACTGTTGTTTCCATGGGCGTTGATTGTGGATCCAAGGAAAATGAAATCCTTGACAGCTTCAATCTTTTCTCCATTTATCATGATGTTGCTTATTGGTTCAGTTGTGAGGATTTTAGTTTTCTTTATGTTGAAATGTAACCCATAATGAAGGCTGTGGTTTTTGATCTTCATCAGTAAGTGCTTCAAGTCTTCTTCACCTTCACCAAGCAATGTTGTGTCATCTGCATATTATAAACCAAAAAAACCCAGTGCCATCAAACCCTATAGGACACAGTCAAACTGCACCATAGAGTTTTCAAGGAGTGCCTGGTGGATTTGAACTACTGACCCTTTGGCTAGCAGCCGTAGCACTTAACCACTACACCACCAGGGTTTCCATCTGGTTATTAAAAAAAAAAAAAAAATATATTGCAGGCTGTTAATTCTTCATAATCCAAATTCTGGATTATGAAGCAGATTGAATAAATGCAGTGAAAGGATACATCCCTGATGCACACCTTTTCTGATTTTAAACCATGCAGTATCACCTTGCTCTGTGCAATAATAAGATGCTCAATAAAAACTTACTGCATAAATGCATGGGTTGTATTTCAAGAGAACATTACAAAAATACCCTGAGTATGCCCAAACATTTTATTTTTTCTTCTTTCCTTTTGCTAAAATTTTTAATTGTGATATATCAAAAAAGAAAACCCTGCACTCTGGTATGGGTGAAAGAAAAAGACTTTTATTGAGGGATAATATACTTGAACTAGGCAGCACTAAGTAAAACCACAAAGTACTCCTCTGTCTCTATTGAATTAGAGGTTTTTCATGCATATATGACAAAGGAAAGGTAGGCAGATAATGACTGACTCAGCTTCACCTTTGAAATAATTTGAAATGTAAAGGTCAACCATTTGGCTAGGAGTGAGTTTTACCGCCAACATGAATGGCTCCAACCAGTTTCATCTACACACATTCCTCCTAGGAACAAATTGTTTACATCCTGACCTTTAGCTTGCTGGCAATGTATGTTGGCCCCTTCATTCTTACGTCTGACATGAGTGCCTTCAGTTTAAAACTTTTATGTTTACATTTCCCCCTTTTGATTAAGCCTCCCTCAGGGCTACTGATCACCCATGATGGAGTAGCCTTTCTTCTGAAAGGAATTTGTCTGTTTTCTTGAGAAACCTTAGTAAAAATTATTTTCTTTGCTTTTCTGAACTAATAGGCCTCATATTCAGGTTGAATAGGTTTTATGGGGGAACATCTTAACGGACAAGGCCACATTTAAGAAACATTTCTCAGTTAAGGCAGAATGATAGAAATCAAGATAAAACATACACAGGGAGACAAAAGAAGGTGATTAAACAGCACAGTGATTGGTGAAAGCCTGTGAACCAGCATGATTTTATGTG
Source organism: Elephas maximus indicus (assembly GCF_024166365.1). Lineage (NCBI taxonomy): Eukaryota > Metazoa > Chordata > Mammalia > Proboscidea > Elephantidae > Elephas > Elephas maximus. Next base: position 134,424,037 of record NC_064823.1, on the reverse strand, counting down.
AAGGGTCAAGTGCTTCTGAAGTACAGCATTTCATGGATAAAATGTGTTGAACTAAAGTAAAATGGCATTTTATAATTAAAATTGTAGAAACAATGAGGAATATAAAGATTCTAAAATAAGGTAGCAATTTTTTTCACTATCCTTCCCAAGAGGAAAACCAGTTGCTTATAATATCAGTTAAGGAAAAAACAGAATCGCTAAAGTGAGACATTACACGTTGTATATGATTAACAGAGTGTAATATTAGTATTATTGTCAGGAATATAGATACAGCAATAAGATTTTATTATGGCACTGGTGTCTCCTTGGGTTGCAGTGAGAATGTCAAGGGCCATTCTATTTTAGAGTACTACTTTTCTCACCATTGACATTTTGGCATTGATCTCTTGAAGCCATGGACACTGCCATTTAGGGCAGCTTGTTTATATTTGATTAGTATTTCTACATGTGCTGTAATATCTTCAAGCACTACTGGAGGTGAGAATACTGCCACTAGATGATCAATCCAATGAAACACAGATCGAGGCCTTCGAGTTCTTAATATGAGTACATTAGCTGGTCAAAGGAGTTCAGTTAAAATACTTCCTTGAATCCAGCTCAGATCCAGATTGCACCTTCCAATCCAGCCTGATGGGAGCCAGGGCCAAAGGTTGGTTCCACAAAGCCAAAATGTACTCTTAGGGGTTACCCAATAGATACCTGAGTGTCATAAGCAGTTGGTGGTGAGCCATTCAATAGCTTGTAATATTATAATTGATGCACATTCAGATATTGGGAGCCATCTCATAGGTCTGGTGATGGTGATGGTGGGGTTATTTGTATGGATGTGATTAGATTGTTCCCAAGAAACAACTTAACATAGCTTTCCTGATTGGGAGGTAGCTAGAGGAATTCGTCCCACAGTTGTTGATATGAACCTACAATACAAAGTTTTGTTTGTGCTGTTTGTGATTTGGAAGACTCTTTAGCTAGCTTTTCTTGGGTGACTTTATTTAATAAAGTAAATGCCACATTAACATTAAAAGTTAACTTATGGTCTAGGTTTCATTCAGATCTGAAAAAAGGCCATTTATCAATAGAAAATCTATTAATAGTAATTTCCTGCAGTAATGAGCTATTTCTCCATTCTTCTTGTGTCCATAGATCAAGAGCAACCCAATCAGATCCTTGTAGTGGAGAGACCCACCAAGAGAAGCCAGACTGCCTTGAGGTTAGGATGGCACCACATATCCAACAACAATAACAAAAAAACTTGTTAAAATGGTGAGCAGAAGCATCTGCCCAATCTAGGAAAACATTAATAGAGGCATGACTGTAACAAATATAAAAAGAAAAAGAGGTATATTTTCAGCCCTGATCCAGAGTCCTGGGTCAGCCATCTGCTTTAGTTGACATCTGCTTCTGGCCACAAGAGCATTTATATATAACCTTCAATTCTCTCATGGGATAGTTAATCCAAAGAGATGCCTTAGCCTATTTAAACTGTGACAAATGAATCTAAGATACCTTAGGTTGGGTTCTCCAGAGAAGAGAAAACAGAAAAATGTACATAGAGAGAGAGAGAGAAATTTACATCAAGGAAAATCTCATGAGGCCCCTAGAGGCTATACATCCCAAGTTTGTGGTGCAGTAAAGAGGGTTCTCCTGATCCATGTAGCTGCAGGGGCTGGTGAACCCAAAACTGGAAAGCTAAAGAGCAATGGTGCTGCAGGCTGTGAAGATTAATGAATCTCAAGATCGGCAGGCAAGACTGCTGACAAGCTAACAGCCTAAGTCCCAAGAACTAGAAGCTGAATGAACAGGAGCAAGCTTTAGGATCTGGAACAAGTGAAAGCCTTGGCAAGGTGAGCAGGAATCAAGTAGGTGAAGAAGGGTGAAGAGATGAAGGCTGAGGGGGTGATGAGCAGCCATAGGCCTCGTGCCAACCAGTACCACTCAACAGATTTCATCGTGGGGGTGATCACATATCCAGTTTCAATAGGGAAGTGATCACAACATTATACAACTGCCAAAACACTGAGAATCATGGCCCAGCCAAGTCAACATACAATTTTAACCATCGCACAAGGTTTTATTACCTCTAATATGGCTTCACATGGATTGGTGAGGAGAAATAAGTATGATCCTTTCCAAAGAGATTCTAATGCATCTTTTATTTGGTATCTATTCCAATATACATACTCTCCTGGAGCAATGTTAGGCAGACTTTGGGAGTCTAACTTCTGTTCATCAAAGGCTTCTCTAAACTTTGAAAGATATTCTTTAGAGTATTGGACTAAAGACTGCAAATACTTCAGTAATTCAGATTGAACAATGTTAGCGTTGATGCAGGAAACATAAGGAAGGACCATAGGTCTTCCAGTAATTATTTCATGGGGAGATGTTTGGGAGATTTAAATGAGGTGGACATCAGATATAAAAACTAAGAGAAGGATTTTGTCTAAGGCAAATATAAAATTTCACAAATCTTGGCCATTTAGATCTTATTATTCCATTAGTTCTCTTTTGGTCTTTAGTAGACCAAAAGACTGAGGATGATAGTGACATTGTAGCCTTTGATAAATGGGAAAAACTCGACACACTTCTTGAATGGCTTGACCAATGAAATGAGTTCCCAGATCACTACAAAGAGTTTTTGGTGTTCCCCAGGTGTGTATGATGCTTTCAAGAAGTTTCTCTCCTATAAAGGCTGCAGTAGCACAACGGCAGGGGAAGGCTTCTACCCAATGTGAAAATTTACAGATCATTACTAGTACATGTTTACAACCATTTGCTAGTGGAAGCTCAATGAAAATCTAGCTGTAATTTAATCATAGGTCTGGAAGGTAAAGTGTACTGTCCAGGTAGGACTTTAAGGTGTTTTCCAGAGTTATAGCAAAGGAAAATAGAACAATGGGTAGCAACATGTTCAGCTGTCTCAAAAAAAATTTCCCCATCAATATTTTTTAAGGTCTCAATTATGTCATCTTGTCTCATGTGGGAACCTTCACGTAAGGTTTACATCATAGGAACATGCAGGAAATTGGGTGTCATGAATTGAATTTTGTCCCCCCAAAAATGTGTGCATCAATTTGGCTCAGTCACGATTCCCGGTATTGTGTGCTCATCCTCCATTTTCTGATTGTAATTTTATGTTAAAGAGGATTAGGGTGGGATTGTTACACCCTTGCTAAAGTCACAACCCTGATTCAATGTAAAGGGAGTTTCCCTGGGATGTGGCCTGCACCACCTTTTATCTTACAAGAGATAAAATGAAAAGGAAGCTAACAGAGAGTTTGGGACCTCATACCATCAAGAAAGTGCCAGGAGCAGAGCGTGTCCTTTGGACTTGGGGTCCCTGCACGGAGAAGCTCCTAGTCTGGGGGAAGATTGAGGAGGAGACTGACAGAGAGAGAAAGCCTTCCTCTGGAGCTGACACCCTGAATTTGGACTTCTGGCCTACTAGGCTGTGAGAAAATAAATTTCTCCTTGTTAAAGCCACCCACTTGCGGTATTTCTGTTAGAGCAGCACTAGACAACTAGGACATTGGGTAAGACAGTTTTCTTGTTAGGCCCAGACCACAATTTAATGGCAGGATCTTGGAAAGAGTTTGCCTTTTTCCATGCCTTAATTTTGTTTGTTTGGGCTAATTGTTGGTCTTTTAACAGTTTTTCTAAAGTTAATTCATGAAAACTGGAGCTATTCAAAGTCAAATTTGGGAAGTTCCTTACTTTATTTATTATAAGTGTAAAAATAACTTGAGAGGCATCTGGCTTGATCTCCTTATCAGCAAGATTATTTCCTCAAATTTCTTCAGTTTTGGGTGCTCCTTCTGGTTGGTGAACTTGTGTTTTTATCACAGCAATTTCAGAGGGGAATAATAGAATGTTTAGAAGGTCCGCTACTAAAGCTTCATTTTTTATGCTTTTTTTGGAAGAGGTTAAAAATCCTCATCTCCATAACATGCCAAAATCATGTACAATTTCAAAACAATATCCATTTCTATTAAAAGAAAAATTATTAACATATTTTCCTGAAGCAATTCTACAAGCTCTTGTAAGGGCAATTAATTCAGCTTGTTGGGCTGAAGTGGCTTTAGGGAGAGCCTGATTTTCAAGTACTTCAATAAAAGTTGTAAGGGTGTATCCACCTTGACAGTGAAGGCCAGCAGGATTAGGTTTTAAATAGAAACCATGCACAAAACTAAATCAAGCTTAGTTAAAAAAAAAAAAATCTTTAAGTCTTTACAAGGGGTTTTAATTGCTCAGACAAGTCTAGACAATCATATGTAGGATAGTTGTAGAATAACTAATACTATATTAGCTGCAGTTATTCTATGTCAGTTGCAGGAGAAGATAGATATGACTTCTACAGAAATAAGGCTGCCCAAACATTTAACAGAGAGCTGTAATAATTGTAATTTTACTTTGGAAAACTATGTCTACCATCAGCCAGATGTTTTAATAAAGCTAGACTGTTGTCAAGACAGGCCTGCTGCAAGGTTGAGCAACTAGCAAATCATCAATGTATTGCAGCAATGTGGATTTGCTTGTAAACTGTAAAGGTTACAAACCCACACGCAGAATCTGAGAAAAATAGATGGAAGGTTTAAGAAATCCTTGAAAGTCATTACACTCCAGGTAAATTGTTGATTTTCCCAGGTAAAAGCAAACACATACTAACTTTCCTGTTGGACAGAAATACTGAAAGGGTCATTACAAAGATTCACAACTGTAAAATGAGTTGCATCTGAAGGGACATTGGAAAGTATTAAATGAGTATTAGGAGCTACTGGGAGTCTAGGAGTAACAATAAGGTTGATTGCACGCAAACCTTAAACAAATCTTCAGCCCCTATTATTTGTTTGATTTTTTTTAACTGGAAGAACAGGAGTATTACAAGGGCTGGTTGCTACAAGGAACAATTAAGCCTTTAGAAAGGAAATCTTGTGTGTGTGAGCTATTCCTTACTTTGCTTCTCATTGGAGTGACTATTAGGGAATTTTTAGCAGAAGTTTTAGATAAATCTATGAATTTTAATCAGCTCTGCTGACAAAAGTCAGCCTACATCTGTGCATCTGGTGGCCCATAAGTTTTCAGGAACTAGTAAAAAGGTGTTAGAAGGGAGACGACTAGGCCAGGTTGAATTTTGGAGAGGTTTTTTTTTTTTTTTTTTGCGTATGCATATGAGAAGTGCTTGTACATAGCAAATGGTTTCTTTCTGAATGTTGTTTAATTCAGAGCTTGTCTCTGTTGACTTAGGGATATCAGGCAGACACAATAATATTTCCCCCTTTTCATTAAATTGCAAGTAGCAATTCCATTTGGGTAAATTATCTCTTTCCAGTAGATTGACAAGATATCAGAATTGAGCAAAAATGGATGTAAATCTTCGGTAGGACCAAGAGATATTATAACAAATTGAGAATGAATCAATGTTTATTTCTGGTTGGTGACCCCTACTACTTTTAAGATTTTAGTACTCTGACCAGTTTTTTAAATAGGTAGGGTTAATAGTGCACAGGATTACTCCATTGTCGATTAAGATTCTCCATTAATAAGTAAAGTAGTTTCTCCTTGTGGATTAAGAGTCACCACAGGAACAGCCTCAGGAATAGCCTCTAGCAATTTTTCACTCAAGACCTGAGAGTCTTCCAACAGCTCAGTGGCCATTTAATCAATATTTAAGGCTAAATTGTTCTTGGGGTCTTTTCTTTCTGGCTGTTCTAGCTATAGTTGGGCTTACTCTGGGCCAGCAATCATGTGAACAGGCTGCTATAAGTCAGGGAGTCCAGGTTGGTAGACTTCAATGAGGATTTTAAATTCTTCAGAGAATTTGTAGAGTTCCTTATGGAATTTAGGAAAATCTTTCACAATGCTACACAATTCTGAGTGTGTCCACAGGATGAAGTGTTATGAGAGGAATTCTCCATGCCTTTGCTGGGGTGAATTTAAAAGGGCATTTCAGACAAGGGCTTAGTTGTTTTGAGAGATGTGTGTGATGTAGTGGGTTTTTTGGAATAAAAGGGGAGTTCAGATATTTGCTATAAGAGTAGGAGGGCGAAGCAGAATATAAAGAGGTAGTAGCCAGCAAGAGTGCATAAGGTGTGGGAGATGAAATTTGACATTGTAATTCTTTATTCCGCTTAGTTAATTTAGAGAAAGTGTCCTGCAGGGAAGCAATTTTACTGTGTTGATGTTTCTTAGAGGCCTCAAAACACAAATGAAAATAGGGATTCTACTGGTACTGTTTAATCTAGAAGCCTCGGTTCTCTCACTTACTGCACCAAAAAGTTAATGTACAGAAATCAAAAGAACCCCAAATTGGCCACTGATATTCCAAATTGTCTAGAGTGAGGTTATGCCAGGCAGACAAGAATAAAAAGGATAAGGGACCATAATGCTTGTTCATGTAGTGAGTAGGAGTCCCAGAAGGTGGTTCAAAATCTTCTTTAGACACGACATTCCCCATTTTATAATGACAGTAACAACAAAGCAAAATTATAATTGCAAGAACCAAAACAAATCCACAGAAAAACTCAAAAGGCTGTCAATGCAAGGGAGCAGAGCTTGATTTTGAGAGGTTTTTTTTTTTTTTTTTTACCTCAAATAATTCCAGAGAATTTGCAGAAGCAGAGAGCCAAAGCAGCTCAGCAGGTACCTTGCCTGCGTCTGAATGCCCCAGAGATTATCAAAGATATTGCACCTTTAAAGTCACCAGAAATGTCAAAGAAGAAAATCCCACTCTGCTAGGAGTGAAATAAAAAGAATTTCACTGAGGAATAACAGCTCGAGCTGGGCAGTGCTAAGTAAAAATACAAAGTATTCCACCATCTCTGTTGAGTTAGATGTTTTTGTACATAAATAACAAAGAAAAAGTATGGGGTTAATGATTGGTTCAGGTTAAGGTTTGGAGTCTTTGGAAAGGTTTAGAGTCCTTGGAAATGTAAAGGTTGGTCATTTAACTAGGAGGGGAGTGAGTTTTACCCCTTATGTGAGAGGTGCCAGCTGGTTTTGGTTATATACATTCTTCCTTGGAACAAATGGTTCACATTCTGACACATCTTTTTGTAAACAAATGGTATACACCCTGAGCTTTTGCTTCTTGTGAATGTATGTTGGCCCCATCATTCTTATGTCTGACAGAAGTGTCTCTAGTCTGAAACTTTTCTGTTTACAGGGATGCAAAATAATCTTTGTATTAATTTAGATGGACATGGAAGAAAGAGCCATGTGTGATTATGGATATGTGCACGAAGTTGTAATTTGAACATGTGTGCATGTTTATATGGTGTATGTTGCTGTATATTTGTAGATACAGCTGTGTATGAGCTATGAAAGTGTTGGGCCATGCCTGTTTTTCTTATCTGTGTGTTCCCAACTTTTAGCAGAATGTCTGAGTGTACAGTAAATGTCCATGTAAGCAGCAGTCAAGAAATCAAATGACCCATTGCACTAGGCAAATCTGCTGTAGAAGACCTCTTTAAAGTGTTAAAAGGCAAAGATGTCACTTTAAGAACTAAAGTGCACCTGACCCAAGCCATCATGTTTTCAATCACCTCATATGCATGTGAAATCTGGACAATGAACAAGGAAGAACAAGGAAGAGTTTATGCCTTTAGATTACGGTGTTGGTGAAGAATATTTAGTATATCATGGACTGCCAGAAGAGTGAGCAAATCTGTTTCAGAAGAAGTACAGCCAAAATGCTCCTTAGAAGCAAGGATGGCAAGACTTTGTCTCACATGCTTTGGATGTGTCATCAGGAGGGACCAATTCCCAGAGAAAAGCATCATTCAGGGTAAAGTAAATAGAGAAAAAGAGGAAGACCCTCCACGAGAGGGATTGACATAATGGCTGCAACAATGGGCTCGAGCATGACAATGATTATGAGGATGGCACAGGATTGGGTACTATTTCATTCTATTGTACTTATAGTGGCTACATTTCAGAACTGACTTGATGGCACTGGACAACAACATCTGCCACTAACTATATGCCAGATATGGTCCTGCCACATCATTCTCCCGTGGAGGGAGGGACTGGTGGGTGTGAACAACTGAACTTTCAGTTAGGAGCTGAGCTCTTAACTACTGTGCCACCGGGGCTCCATATATATATATATAACATATCATATATACATATTCTGTGGGGTAATTGTTTCTTCATAATAAAATATGAAGATGTTTCAGAAATTTTGATCCATTATTCTTTATTCAATTAGTCATGCCCTAACAGATGTTTTTAAAGTGATAAAACTGGCTTCACCAACCTCATTAACATTCATATTTAAGAAATTACTTTCCTTTAAAATATCTAATGCTAGGACATAGTTAATTGCTATATTATGCAAAATTGCAGGGCACCACAAAAAATTCTAACAGTTTTAGGAATAAAATAAGCAGTACAGTCAGAACTCTGCTCAGGTACTTATTTTATATTTTTAAGTCACAATATTGGCTACATTTTGTTATACTCTTTAATACAAATTTCATGATTTGTTTTATTTCCAAAACAACTTCACTCTCCTTCTTCCCCCTCCCCTATCTTTACATAGAAGTTATTCGATTTATTAGTGAATAATGGCATGTGATATTCTGTTTCTTATCTACTCATACAACCAAAGTTTAAGAGTTACAAAGTAAAGCATAACAAACTTAACTTGGGTGGTAAAATTAGAACTCTGCAGTATGTCTTAATGAATGATAATGTTAATTTTAAATAAGAGCTTAATCACATATTAAGTATAAGATGTTAAGAGTGTTAAGGAAGGTAACACGTGGTACTATCTCTAATTGAACAACGTGCTTATTCAATGATACCATGTATGCCTATTACAGCCTCATCTGTATTCTTTCATGAGTTCACCCATTAAGTTAAAACACATCATTTAGCACCTATAGGATTGGGCAATGTTTTGTTCTGTTGTACATAGTGTAGTTATAAGTCTGAACCAACTTGGCAACACCTAACAACAAAGTGTCAAGTAGGAGTGGAAAACACAGTTAAGTGTTCAGTGACTAAGCCAAAGGTTAGGAGTTCAAGTTCAGAGAGGCACCTAGGAAGAAAATACCACTTCCAAAAAATCAGCCATTGAAAATTTTATGGGGCATAGCTCTACTCTGAAACACATGGGGATTGCCGTGGTTTGGAATCGGATTCACAGCAACTTTTTTTTTTTTTCTTTGTTTGACAGGTGCCAAGTAAAGTTCTAGGTTCTCAAGATGATGCAAGGAGGAGAATAAACAAAGTCCTTGCCCTGGAAATTGCATGTTCTTTTTTTATAGTAACCTGAGTAGGAACAAACCCCATCTTATCCCTGAACTTCATCTTTTATTTTTATACCAATTTTTTGGGGGGGGAGGGTGTCACCAAATTAAATAGATCTCAGCAAGGATTCTTGTTATTTCAATCATCTTTAATCGTGACTTTCCACAGAAGTCTTACCGTTGCCATCAAGTTGATTCCAACTCCTAGCAACCCTATAGGACAGTGTAGAACTGCCCCACACTGTTTCCAAGGAGAGCCTGGTGGATTTGAACTGTTGACCTTTTTGGTTAGCAGTCATAGCTCTTAACCAGTACTGGTCGAAATCAAAATAAAGGATCTACAAAAAATATGCATCTCAGAAGGCCACGTGTACATGTAGAAGTGGGTGGGGCATGCATATCATGTATCTGTAAGTATCTTATGGCAAGCAAAATATGTTTAATCAGGACTGCTGTGGTAGTAAGCGTTGACTCAATATCTTCAAATAGGATCTTAAACGGAAGGGTTTTTTATGGTCTGCTTTTAAGTAATCAAATGTATCAGCAAATAGATTTGTTAGAAACTTATGTTACACACTGAATAAAGTACAAGGAATTCAAACAACTCCACATGTGTCTTTTATTTGCTGCAGTTATGTAACTAAAAGAGAAAGATTTGACCTGAATAATCCTCATGATTAAATCAGTTATATCTTTAAGGCTGTATTTCTAGATCAGTGGTTCTCAACTAGGACTGATTTTGTCCCCAGGGGACAATAGACAATATCTGGAGGAATTTTTGGTTGTCACAACTAGGGGAAGTGGATGCTACTGGCATCTAGTGCGTAGAGGTCAGGGATTCGGTTAAATATCCTAAAATGGACAGCACAATCCCTCTATAACAGAGGGTGAGATACCCTCATTAGATAAAGCATGGATAAGTAGATAAACTATCTACTTATGATGTAATGTTATTCGTCTGTGGGTAGGGTTGCTAGATTTAAAAAATAAAAATACAAGGCACCCAGTTAAATATGAATTTCAAATAAACAACATTTTAAAGAAAATTATTAGTGTAAGTATGTTCCATGCACTATTTGGGAGATCCTTCTCCTAAAAAAAAAAAAATCGTATCCCTGAAATTCAAGTATATATTGGTATCTTGTCTCCTTACAATGAGGTAAAAAGGAACTGAGAGCCAACAGATGTTATAATAGTCAATATTTACAGACATTGACTCTTGTGTATAATGATACAGACCTTACCCTTTTGTTTGTCTGTCAATAAAGCACAGAATACACTTCAATCAGTTATTTGCCTAGGAAAGACTCAGTTAATACAACTGAGGGGTACTTTTGGAGCAGAAAACAAGTAATGAGAAGGAAGATGGCCAATTAAAATTAACAAATTCAAAGAGAATTTTCAGAAAAGTAACAAACTTTTCCAGAGCAAAGCAGCTGCTCTAAAATACCCAGAAAAAAATTGCAAGTAAGTTGCACTTACATGAATCATGATTAATTCCATTATAAGAGGGTTTTGTGATTTTATATAAGTAATATTATAGTAGATTAGACCCTTTCTGAATAATCATTATATAAATGAGACAGAAGATAAATATTAGTTGAAATCTTAAGACACTGTTAGAATCTTAAAAGAGTTGTTCCCAGCCCTTGTTCTATAAAACAAGTGAATCTGAGTGGTGTGAAGAGTGGATATTACTGGTCGCCATGACAAGAAAATGTTTTTGCCTTTCAGGACTGAAACACACATTCCCCTACTCTGTGAGTGTTGCATACAAATGGTTCTTAGCTAAGTACTTCTTGGAAAACTACCCTCAAGAGACTTTCCAAGCCCAAGTTTATGCTCCTTTCACAAATGCCAAACTGCATCCAATGAATGGTTTAGATAGTATAAAGCTTGACCTCCTTGCCCAAAGTTAGGATATGTATGAAGCACCATTCCAGCACAGATACTTGTGAGGTCAGCAAAGTTCTCCTTTGGAATTGCCTTACAGTTCAACAACTCTCCTGCCCATTCCTACTTTTCTCCCACAGGGTTGATCACAAGGGATTTTCCTACCAACCTCTGCTTGCATATATCCACCCCTGAATGATTCCTTGGTACCTGGCATAAAATAGATAGGAAGCAGGGGTTTGTTTTCTGCCAAGTGCTCTGATAGGCAATATGTGAAATTTGTACATTCTTTGCAATACATTTTTAGCAGTAAATTCATGTGTATGTCTACACACACACAATTCTCCTTGTGTATCATAGATTGGGTCACATCTCTATTTCTCTCGTGGGCATAAAAAAAGTGGTTTCTCCAGGGCTTAGTCATTTTTGTGTGGGAAAAAATACAGTATTTTCACCTACATTTCATCTCCAAGTCAATCAAACATTCTTATTTAATATCAGTTACAGACTTCAATACTCTAAGTGGTACTATGTACAATCCCATCTATACAAAAAACAAACCAAATTTGTTTCCATCAAATGGATTCTGACTCTTAGTGTCCCTATAGGACAGAGTAGAATTGTCCTGTAGGGTTCCAAGGAGCATCTTGTGGATTTGAACTGCCAACCCTTTGGTTAGCAGATGAATACTTAACCACTGCACCATCAGGGCCCTATCCAATTTATAGATGACCAAAAAAATATTGAAGAAAAGAAAAAAAAATAATGTTATTATTAATTTCATTTGATGTAACATTTATTATGCAATATGGTTAACAACCCCCACATGTCTGTCAGTTTCTCCTACTGTGGGGCCTTGCATGTTGCTGTGATGCTGGAAGCTATGCCACTGGTATTCAAACACAAGTAGGGTCACCCATGGCTGACAGGAAAGAAAAAAAAAAAAAAAGACAAAAACGGATGTCAGAAGAGATTCTGAAACTTGCTCTTGAGAGCCAAGTAGCTAAAGCAAAAGAAAGAAATGATGAAGTAAAAGAGCTGATCAGAAAATTTCAAAGGGCTGTTGTTAGGTTGTTGTTGTTAGGTGCTGTCGAGTCAGCTCCGACTCATAGCAACCCTATGCCCAACAGAACGAAACACTGCCTGGTCCTGCACCATCCTTACAATCATTGTTATGCTTGAGCCCATTGTTACAACCACTATGAAGACACTCGTTGAGGGTCTTCCTCTTTTCTGCTGACCCTGTACTTTGCCAAGCACGATGTCCTTCTCCAGAGACTGATCCCTCCTGACAACATGTCCAAAGTATGTAAGACGCAGTCTCATCATCCGTACTTCTAAGGAGCATTCTGGTTGTACTTCTTCCAAGATAGATTTATTTGTTCTTCTGGCAGTCCATGGTATATGCAATATTCTTCACCAACACCACAATTCAAAGGCGTCAATTCTTCTTTGATCTTCCTTATTCATTGTCCAGCTTTAGCATGCATATGATGTAATTGAAAACACCATGGCTTGGGTCAGGCACACCTTAGTCTTCAAGGAGACATCTTTGCAGATTTCACCAATTCTTTGATGTGGAACAAAAGCTTGCAAAATTGTTAACTACACATTCGTAAGTAAGACCAAGTAAATTCATATTTACCTTGCCTACTGAGTGATCCGTCACTGTCAGGGCTTGTAAATTTGAAAAGAAACTTTGATTTTGTGGGAAGGTGCTATGGAGCCAGGAAAGAGACAGATGCCAGCCATGCCTAGAAGCTGAATCTTTGATGTGGCAAAAAAATGTGAAATTATTCACTACAGATTACTAGGTAAGATGAAGTAATCCAATTCTCACCTTGCTTATTGGGTAATTCAACACTGAATGTGTCTATAGTGTTGTTGCTGTTAGTCACCATGGAGTTGGCTCCAACTCACAGCAACCATATATATAACTGAGCAAGATATTGCCAGTCTTGTGCCATCTTCATGATCTTCAGTATGTTTGAGTCCACTGTTGTGGCTGTTGTGTTAATCCTTCTCATTGTGGGTTTCCTTGCTTTTCCTAACTCTTTACCAAACATGATTCTCTTTCTCTAGTGCTTAGTTTTTTCTGATGATGTATCCAAATGAAGTGAGCCAATGTCTCTGTATCCTCTCTTCTAAAGAACATTATGGTTGTATTTCTTTTAAAACATAGTGAACAATTCATAAATCCCTTTAGAGAGGCTTAGTGAAAATGGAGCTTAGCCTTGAACAAACGAAAGCACACAGCTAGTAGTGTTCAGGGAATGAGTGTTTCAAATGGCCAAAGGCATGCATGCATAAGTTTGGCCAATACTAAAAATGGTGTGGAAAATCATTTGACTAGAAAACATGTGAACAGTAAACATTCAGGGAGAAAAAAAAAATAATTGGGAAATACTTGACCAGATTTTACAGTTTTCTTTGTTAGAAAGAAGGTTTGCACTTCTGGCCAACACGGCACCACAGACAGAAGCACCATGCTGTCCCTCCACAACGAAGATCTAAAAAACTAAGTAAAACAGCGACAAACTTCATTCCTGGAACCCCAAGCATCAAATGAAGAGATAAAGAACTCAGCCAAACAACGAATGGAATAAGAAACTGACAGAGGACTGAGATCAAGGAGAGACACCTTCTGAGGTTCTTTATCAGCTAACACAGCATGTATTCACCATCATGGGCTCCTGTCGGAGATCGGCTGACAGGGAGCATGGGAAAGCAGCTTCACGGAGGACCCAACAGGAGACAGAGCACACACTAACCAGTGATACATGCTTTCCCACCCCCCCATTCTCTTCCCACTGCTCTACCTCCTAGCTTCCTGGGTGGCTTGGTGCCTCAGTCTGCTGGAAAGTACAGCGTCTGTGCTGCTTGGATTTGCCCTACCCACATCGCAGATCATTGGACAGGGACTATGGGAAAGCAGCTTGACAAAGTTGCCAGCAGGAGACAGAACACCCGATAATGAGTGATATACACTTTCCTACCACCCACCCTTTCTCCCCTCCCCCTTCGGCCTCTTCTGCTTCCTGCCAGCCACAGTCTTTTGGCCAGGAGGCAACTGCTTCCTCCCTAGGTCACTTGGATTTGCCCCACACTGACCAGGTCCCTGAGCTGGTTTTGCTTCTTTCTGCCTCTTTTGGTTTCTTCCGTGCCTCCCACAACCTCCCCCTTCTTTCTCTCAAACACTTGGCTCCACCTGCCATCTTTGCTTCTTCTTGAAAGACTGTGAAGCCCTGCTCGACTGAGGATCCATTCCCCAGTCCGTGACACCATGCTGGTAGGATACCCGGGGCTTTTTTTTTTTTTTTTTGCTGGTTTTGTTTGGTTTTGTTTGTTTTCTTTCTCTTTTCACACTTGGGAGCCCTTTCTAGTCAGGCGGCACTGCACAGCCTAGAAGCCACTGCCCCAATCTTCACAGCTGCATAGGCAGGATACTTGGGGGAGTTTCTTTTTTTTCCCTCTCTCTTTTCCCTGTTTTTCTTCATATCTCAGTTCTCGTCTGTCTATAATTGCCTTCTTTTCCTGTCTCCTGAATACCCTGTGCTGTGTGACATCTATACCCCTTCTAGCCAGGCTATACGGCACCACCTAAGAGACTTCCCTGGTTTTCATGGCAGCACTGGTGGGACAACTGGGGGTTTTTCTTTTCTTCTTCTTTTTTTTTTTCCGAATTTTTATCTAGTTATTGTTTTTTTCTTTTCCCCTTTTCCTTTTCTTTTTTTCCTATTTGCTTCTCTCCATTTCTCAGGTTCTCATCTCTCCACTCCAATGGCAACCTCCTTTTGCACTCTTTTTGGTTGTTTGTTTATCCTTCATTTTTGGCTCCAGTTTCTCTTGCCTGTTTCCCATACCTAAACTAGCTCCATACCTCACAGTCTCCACAGTCTTTCCTGCCTACCTACACCCTACGCTGAACATCACACCTCTAAGCAGCACAGGCACAGCCTACCAGATCCTTCCTGGCACTGATGCCTGGCCCACTTTGTTGGCCCTAGTGCATGCCAAAAACAACCTATCCCAGCCCCTCCCTTTCAGTCGGACCTGCCCTGCTGCACCATAGCCGAGTGACTGGCACTGCCCATTGGACAAGTAGGTGAAAAATATCACTACTACGGATGAGCAAACAACAAAGAATACACAGCCCGTCTGCTCAGACATAACCAAATAAAACAAAAGAGCACAACAAGAAAGACAAATCTACAATCAGGAAATAACAAAAATAGCCACTGAATGTCCTGAACACAGCAGACAATATCAAAATATATTTAAAAAAAAAAAAAGGGAGAGAATGGTACCAGTAGGAGCCCAAAATAAAATACAAAATGACTTTCCAGTAGAAGAAAAGTCACTAGAACTACCTGACAGGGAATTCAAATCTCTAATATTCAGAGCTATCAAGGAGTTGAAGCAAAAAGCAGACAAAAACAAGGAAAAAATAGACAAATTTATGGAAAGGCAGACAAATTCATGGAAAATACAGACAAAAAAAATGGAACAATTCAGGAAAATAATAGAGGAACAAAATTCAAAAATAAACTCATGACTAGAAATCATACAAAAACAATTAGAAATCCAAAAGATAAACAAGATTTCAGAAATGGACAGTGTCATAGAAGGGCTGAGGAGTAGGTTTGAAATGACAGAAGACAGATCAGTGAAATTGAAGACAAGCACTTGGATACAACTATGTTTGAGGAAAAATCAGAAAAAGAATGAAGAAAAGTGAGGAAACACTGAGAATTATGTGGAATACAATCAAAAGCAAAAATTTTCAAGTGATCGGAGTTACAGAATAGGGAGAGAAAATGGAAAACAGGGAGGATCATTGAAGAATTGCTGACAGAAATCTTCCCTAATATCATGAATGATGAAAAGCTGTTGATCCAAGAATCTCAAAGAACCCTGTATAGGATAGACACCAAAAGAAAAACACCAAGGCATATCATAATAAAAACTCTCTAAAACTAAAGAAAAAGAAAAAAATCATGCGAGCAGCTCAAAAGATCAAAAAGTCACATACAGGAGAGAAACAATAAGACTAAGCTCTGAGTATTTGGCAGAAACTGTAGGCAAGAAGGTAATGGGATGAAATATATAAAATCTTGAAAGAAAAATATTGCCAACCATGAATAATATACCCTGCAAAACTTTCTTTCAAATATGATGGTGAAATTAGGACATTTCCTAAACAGAAATTAAGGGAATATGTAAAAACCAAACCAAACCTACGAGAATTATTAAAGGGAGTCCTTCGGTCTGAGAACAAACATTAGACCACAGCCTGAATCTAGGGCTCAAGATTGTACCAGCCAGATACCAATATAGGAAATGAACTCTCAAGGACTCTCCAAAACCAAAAGAATTGCAACAGGGAACCAGAGAAGTTAATCTGCAAATGACAACAACATCAGAAAAATAAAAGAAGGAATAAATGATGTAGTTATAGAACTCTCTAATGGAGAGGGAGACAAGGCAATAACCAAGTAATAATAGACTGGTTCAAACCTAGGAAGATAAGGGTAAATTTCAAGGTAAACACTAAGTTAACAAACCTACTTATCAAGATAAAGAAGAAAAACATAATGTGTCAATAAAAACAAAACAAAAAAAAGAAATGAAAAAGAAATCCATAAATGGAAGGAACTCAGCAAGGAGAGTAAGAGGAACAAAGAAAACATAAGCACCACAAAAAAATAGCACTACATAATAACAGCAGTAAGCTCACACCTATCAATAATTACACTGAATATAAATGGTCTAAATGCACCCATAAAGAGACACAGAGTGACAGAATACATAAAAAAAAAGGCTTCATCAATATGCTGCCTACAAGAGACACTCCTTAGAAACAAAAAGGTAAATTTATTAATTATCAAAAGATCAAAAAACAAAACAAAACAAGCAAATACCTACCAAAAAAGAGCAAGAGTAGCAATACTAATCTCAGATAAAATATACTTTAAAACAAAATCCACCATGAAAGCCAAAGAAGGGCTCTATATAATGATTAAAGGGACAATCTATCATGAAGATTTAACCATAATAAACATTTATTCACCCAATGACAGGGCTCTAAAACACATAAAACAATCTCTAACAGCACTGAAAAGAGAAACTTACAGTCCCACAATAATAGTAGGCAACTTCAACACACCACTCTCAGTAAAGGAGAGAACACCTAGAAAGAAACTCAACAAAGGTACAGAGAGCTAAAGGACACAATCAGCCAACTTGACCTCATAGACACATATAGAACACTCCACCCATCAGCTGTAACATACACATTCTTTTCCAACCCACATGGAACATTCTCCAGAATAGACCCCATCTTATGCCACAGAGCAACCCTCAACAACATCCAAAACAGTGAGATATTACAAAGTTTCTTCTCCACCACAATGCCATCAAAGTAGAAATTAAAAAAAGGAAAAGCAAGGAAAAAAAAAATCAGTTGCATGGAAATTGAATAACACCTGCTGAAAAACCACTGGGTAATAGAAGAAATCAGAGATGGAATAAAAAATTCCTAGAATCAGATGAGAATGAAAACATATCATAACAAAACCCTTGGGGCACAGCAAAAGCAGTTCTCAGAGGTCAATTTATAGCAACAGATGCACATATCAAAAAAGAAGAGACAAAATCAAAACATTAGCTACACAACTTGAACAAATACTGCAGCAAAAGAAGCCCACAGCCACCAGAAGAAAGGAAATAATAAAGATCAGAGCAGAAATAAATGAAATAGAGATAGAAAAACAATAGAAAGCATCAACAAAACCAAAAGTTGTTTCTTTGAAAGGATCGACAAAATCGACAAACCACTGGCCAAGCTGACAAAAGAAAAACAGGAGAGGATGCAAATAACCCAAATAATAAATGAAATGGGGGACATTACAACTGACCCAACTGAAATCAAAAGTATCATAACAGAGTATTATGAAAAACTATATTCCAACAAATTTAAAAACCTAGAGGAAATGGACAAACTTCTAGAAACACATTACCTACCCAAACTAACACAAAATGATGTTGAAAATCTGAGCAGACCCATAAAAAGAGAAGAGATTAAAAAGGTAATTAAAAAAAAAACTCCCCTCCCCCCCCCAAAAAAAGAAAAGCCCTGGCCCAGATCACTTTACTGGAGAATTCTACCAAACATTCAGAGAAGAGCATCCACCAGTGTTACATAAACTATTTCAGAACATAGAGAAGGAAGCAATACTTCCAACTTCATTCTATGAAGCCAGCATAACCCTGATACCAAAAGCAGGCAAACCCAAAAACCCACTGCCGCCGAATCGATTCCAACCCATAGTGACCCTATGGGACAGAATAGAACTGCCCCATAGAGTTTCCAAGGAGCACCTGGCAGATATGAACAGTCAACCTCTTGGTTAGCAGCTGTAGCACTTAACTACTACACCACCGGGGTTTCCAAAGCAGGCAAAGACACCACAAAAAAAGAAAATTACAGACCAATATCTCTCATGAATATAGATGCAAAAATTCTCAACAAAACTCTACCAATAGAACTCAGCATCATGTACACCACGGCCAAATAGGATTCATACCAGGTATGCAAAGATGGCTTAACATTAGAAAATCAATCAAAGTAATTCACCACATAAATAAAAAGAAAGAAAAGAATCACATGATCATCTCAGTTGATGCAGAAAAGGCATTGGACAAAGTCCAACAACCATTCCTGATAAAAACTCTCAATAAAATAGGTATAGAAGGGAAATTTCTCAACATAATAAAGGTAATCTATGAAACTAATGATCAACATTGTTCTTAATGGAGAGAGGCTGAAAACATTCCACTTGAAAACAGGAACAAGACAAGGATGCCATTTATTACCACTCCTATTTAACATTGTGTTGGAAGTCCTAGCTAAAGCAATACCAAAAAAATAAATAAACGAGGCAAGAAAAAGAAATAAAGGACATCCAAATTGGTAATGAAGAAGATAAACTCTCCCTATTTTCAGATGATGTGATACTATACATAGAAAACCCAAAAGACTTCGTGACAAAACTTCTAGAACTAATAGATTCATCAGAGTATCAGGATACAAGATAAACATACAAGAATCAGTTGGATTCCTATACACAAATAAAGAGAACGATGAAAAGGAAATCACAAAAACAATACCATTTATAATTGCCCTAAAAAAATAAAATTCTTGAGAATAAATCTAACCAGGGGTGTAAAAGACCTATGCAAAGAAAACTACAAAACACTACTGCAAGAAACCAAAAGAGATCTACATAAATGGAGAAACATACCATGCTCATGGATAAAAAAATAAGTAGACTCAATATTGTGAAAATGACAATTCTACCCAAAGTGATATACAAATACAATGCAATACTGATCCAGATACCAACAATATTCCTTAAAGAGATGGAAATACTTATCATTAACACTTTATATGAAAAGGGAAGTAGCCCCAGATAATTAAAGCACTATTGAAGAAGAAGAATGAAGTAGGAGGACTCACACTACCTGACCTCAGAACGTACTATACAGCTATGGTAGTCAAAGCAGCCTGGTACTGGTACAAGGACAGACGCATTGGCCAATGGAACAGAACTGAGAACCCAGATGTAAATCTATCCACCTATGGCCACCTGATCTTTGCCAAGGGCCCAAAGTCCATCAAATGGGAAAAAGAAAGTCTTTTTAACAAATGATGCTGGGAAAACTGGATGTCCACCTGCAAAAAAATGAAACAGGATCTATACCTCATGCAGTATACAAAAAGTAACTCAAAATGGATCAAATACCTAAATACAAGACCAAAAGCCATGAAGTTCGTAGAAGAAAATATAAGATCAACCCTAGAAGCACTAATACATGGCATTAACGGGATACAAACTACAACGAACAACACACAAGCTCCAGAGGACAAGTTAGATTACTGGTATGTTCTAAAAATTAAACATTTGTGCTCATCAAAAGACTTCACCAAAAGTGTAAAAAGAGAACCTACAGACTGGGAAAAAATTTTCGCTAATCTCTAAAATCTACATAAAATCCAACACCTCCACAACGAAAAGGCAAATAATCGAATTAAAAAATGGGCAAAGGAAATGAAAAGATACTTCACCAAGGAAGACATTCAAGGGGGCAACAGTCACATGAGGAAATGCTCACGATCTCTAGCCATCAGAGAAATGCAAATCAAAACCACAATGAGATACCATCTCACTCTGGCATTACTGTCATGAATCAATAAAACAGGAAATAACAAATGTTGGAGAGGCTGCAGGGAGAACGGAGCTCTTATGCACTGCTGGTGGGAATGCAAAATGATACAATCATTTTGGTAAACGATATAGTGCTTCCTTAGACAGCTAGAAATAGAAATACCACATGAACCATCAATCCCACTCCTGGGAATATATCTTAGAGAAATAAGAGTTGTCACACAAATAGACATTTGCACACCCATGTTCACTGCAGCATTATTCACAATAGCAAAAAGATGGAAACAATCTAGAGGCCCATCAGCAGATTAATGGATAAATAAACTGTGGTACAGACTTACAATAGAGTAATACACAAGGATAACGAACAAAGATGAATCCGTGAAGCATCTCGTAACATGGATGAATCTGAAGGGCATTATGCTGAGTGAAATAAAAAAAAAAAAAAATAAGTCAACTAAAAAAGGACAAATATTGTATAAGACCACTGTTGTAAATACTCATGAAAAAGTTTACATACAAAAAGAAACAATCTTTGATGGTTACTAGGGAGTGGAGTGGTGGGGATGGAAAAACACTTAATAGACAATAGATAAGTGGAAAATTTGGTGAAGGGTAAGACAGTACACAATACTGGGGAAGCCAGCACAACCTGTACAAGGCAAGGTCATCGTAGCTCCATAGACACATCCAAACTCCCTGAGGGACCGAAGTGCTAGGCTGAGGCCTGTGGAAACCATAATCTCAGGGAATATCTATCTCAATTGGTCAAGCATAGTTTACAAAGAATATGCTCTACATTCTACTTTGGTGAGTAGCATCTGGGGTCTTAAAAGACTGTGAGCCGCCATCTAGGATACTCCACTGGTCTCACCCCTTCGGGAGCAAGGGAGAATGAAGAAAACTAAAGGTACAAGGGAAAAATTAGTACAAAGGACTAACGGACCACATCTATCATGGTCTCCACTAGAGTGAGTGCAGCAAAAGATGCTGTCTGGCTAATACTGACTGCTCTGACAGGGATCACAGCAGAGCGTCCCTGACAGAGGTGGTGAAAAATGTATAACAATATTCTAATTAAAAAAGAAAGACCAGACTTGCTGGCCTGACAGAGACTGGAGAAACCATGAGAGAATGGACCCTGGATACCCTTTGAGCTCAGTAAGGGGGTCACTCCTGATGTTCACCCTTCACCCGAAGATTGAACAGGCCCATTGAAAAAAACAAGACTAAAGGGGTGCACCAGCCCAGGGGCAGGGACTGGAAGGCAGGAGGGAACAGGAAAGCTGATAATAGGGAACCCAGGGTTGAAAAGGGAAAATGTTGACATGTTGTGAGGTTGTTAACCAATGTCACAGAACAATGCGTGTACTGTTTGATGAGAAACTAGTTTGTTCTGTAAAAGTTCACTTAAAGTACAATAAAAAAAAAGAAAGAGAGAAAGAAAGAATGTTTGAGGTGGTTGAACAATAGACAGCAAATATTGTTTCAGCACAGAGAAGCTACCTAACGAAAGGGGTGCTCTAGGAAAAGTAATCCTTCTTTTCTAAAGTAAGATAAATGCTGGCAAGTATCAGCATAAAAAACAAAACAAAACAAAAAACACTTTGCTGTCGAGTTGATTCCAACTCATAGCGACCCTATGTCAGAACAGAATCTCGGAGTATTATCAAAACAATGGGAAGCTTTTTGCTTGATGGTAGAAGATCAGCAGATATTTGTTATTTATGAAGAGAGCGTATTATAACATTTAAAAGGCATAAAATCACTTCCTTGTTCTTCTTTCAGTATTAATTTATAATTTCCACATCATTCTTTTAGAAAACAACTTATTTTTATGAGATTGATTGCAATTTTACAAATTATATACAATTTCCGTAAAATAGAATAGGACTCTCAAAAATTAATCTTCAAAGAGAGATCAGAAGAAAACCTGAGACATAGTTATCTCAGGTCCTTAAGCACTGCCAAGTTCTCTAAATTGTTAAATATGCAATTACACAGTATTTTCTGATTTATGCTCGATTTTTCAAAATGATGTATTTTTGCCTCATGGTTAAGAAAAGACAAATGACTAAATATTTTACAGTGGTACCTATTAAAATGAGGCTTCAATGATGTCAGAAAAATGTGTCCTTGTATTTCAGCACAAAAGAGACAGATGAGAAATGAAGAGTTTATTCAGTTTGTATTTCAAAGCAATCACATAACTGTTTATTTTGTTGGCATAACATTTTGTTACACAATGTTATCGATTTATATCATCTCTACATAAATTATTTTGCATTTGTAAATGGACACTCCCACATATTTGATGTGACTGTCCCCCATACACATATGTCTGTAATGACTGATCTATACATGTCCCTTCATCTAAAGTACAATAAAAATAAATAAATAAATAAATAAAAAGAAGCATTGCATTGGGCAGATCTGCTGCAAAAGACCTCTTTAAAATGTTAAAAAGCAAAGATGTTTCTTTAAGGAGTAAGGTGCACCTGACCCAAGCCATGGTATTTTCAATCACCTCATATGCATGCAAAAGCTTGACAATGAATAAGGGAGACCGAAAAAAAATCAATGTCTTTGAATTATGATGTTGCCAGAAGAACCAACAAGTCTATCTCAGAAGAAGTAAGCCAGAATGTTCCTTAGAAGCAAGGATGGCAAGACTTTGTCTCACATACCTTGGACAAGTTATCAGGAGGGATCAGTCCCTGGAGAAGGATATCATGCTTGGTAAAATAGAGGATCAGTGATAAACAGTAAGACCCTCAAGGACATGGACTGACACAGTGGCTGCAATGATGGCTCCCAGCACAACAGTGATTGTGAGGATGGTGCAGGACCAGGTAGTGCTTTGTTCTGTTGGGTATAGGGTTGCTATGTGTTGAGCCTAACCTTCCCCTTTTATTTTTGTACACCTAATCTCTATATGACCCATGTGAACAAGAACTGCATTTCTTAATTATTTGATCACCATCTCGAGAAGTTAAGCCAGACTAGTGATAAAGGCAAAACTCCACTTTAAATAAATTCTGCTAAATGTAATAACCTTGTCCAGAAGGGAATAGACTAGATACTGGCCAGCACATTCTTTGATGCATCTGATGATCTGAGAATGCCTTATTCCACAACTCAGTTCAAAAGTTAGCACCCAAAATAAATATATATCATTTGCAATCTGTGCTGTTATAAAGAATAACTTTCATTTTCTTAAACAATATTTATCCCATTTAATTAAAGAGTCTGTGTGTTAGTTGTCATTTTTATTTTATTTTACTCTTTTACAAAAACAATAGCCAAAATTATCGGGCCACTGCTTATCATATCCACTTTTCCATAAGTTATTATCTAGAGAATGTCTAAATGAGCAGAATAAAGAGCAGATTTAAAGGAATTATTTGCATATTTACTAGGAACATCCTCATTCGGAGCATAAATTGTGCTGTGTGCCATGAACTTTAGACATCTTTTTTAAATGTCCAGCTAATTTCCATCTTGATTAGAGTCATGTAAATGTTCTTTACTTCCCCTCGTTTTTCAAAGCGTGTTAATGTAAAAAGATGGTTTTTAAACAATTATCATACAGAACATGTTCCATTAGCAGCATCAAGGTGTTTTGTTGCTATAATTGAATAATGAATCGTTTCTCAATTTGTAGGGGCAAAACACCTAATGGAGATAATTGTTTTTTAATTTTGTTTCCCTTCAGATTTATTTTTCTTGAAACTTTGACTCTTGTTGCATCTTATCTATACTATTTGTGTGTAAGATGATGTCTGCTATGCCACAAAGCTATGTATTTAGATTTTATAAGGTTCATTATAATCCATATCTCAGTATTTCAATGGCATTGGACAGATAGAACTGTGACTTCCAGTTGCTAAACCATTTGCACAATTTTGAGAATTGCGAAGTAAGAACTGAAAGAAAACAAGAAAAATTATATATGGAAAAATAAAATTAATATTCCCGACTAATGAATCTGAGTACTACAAGATATACCAAACAATGTAGTGTGATTGTCTCTACAACATTATTCATCAAGAGCCCTTGAAACTTTTCCAGTATTAAACTTCTTAGAGCTTGCTAGCCAAACAAAGCAGGGCTTTGAAGTTTGGACTGTCCTTATGTGGATGAAAATTCTCCTTGGGATACATCATAAAATGTTTATAAAAGTTCATTTACCAAAAGTAATAGTGATTGAAATATAGAAGCTAATTTGATTTTAGCTACCTTTAAAAACAAACAAAACACGCACACACGCACACACACACACACACAACAGGGCCTCATATTGATCAGTATAGTTCTACAGAAGAGCTAGAAATTTACTTTCAATGATGAGGGTTAGGACTCCACTTCCAAGCCACAAAATCACACACACATACACAAAAATCCAAACTGAACAACAGCCCCTATTGGGGGAAGGGGAGGAAAGCCATTAGATATGAATCATTGTTATTCATATTACAAAATGATGTCTTAATTCAGACAAGGTTTTTTTTTTTTTTAAGGTTTTAAACATTTTCCCCTTCATCAGCTTGATTTTGACCCATTATTGAAAATAATTTAAAAGAATAATGTCATTATTTACATACTCAAGAAAAAGAATATCCTTTCCTCCCCTTGAAAGCCATTACACACAAGGAAGATACATACTTGAAAAGTACAGACATCTATGAAAAATTCCTTACAATGCGGATGCCAATATATCTCAAAACATATTTCTGAATTCATTTGACATTTAAAATAAAGGTTTCTTTTTAAATCTAATGTATGAATTTTTGTTAAAAATAACTCACGTGAATTAACACTACCATTTATTCAATTCTATTCAAAAAATAATTTGAGGTTAATTATTCACCTTTCATGAATAGTTTATGTGTACATTTTCTTAGACTTTTCCCTGGGTATGGCCAAGTATACATCCTCTTCTTTTTGGAATGGCACAATTTCTCTGTGAAAGAATGTCTTATCCAAATTTAGGAAGTCTCATTTAAAAAAATTTAAAAAATCCTTTGTCCTGGGCTCTAGGTTGATAAGAGGGAAAGCTATGGTATAGGTTCTGTGCTCAGAGGTCTTACTTTCAACGCAGTCTATTTAGTAAAATGTTGCTATAACTCTTTTAAGACTCCCTGGGTGATGCAGTTAACAAGCTTGGCTGCTAATTGAAAGGTTGGAGGTTTGAGTACACCCATGTTCTCTGCATTGCAAAAAAAAAAAAGAAAAAAAAGCTCAGGTAGAATTATATATATATACATGTATATATATGTATTTATATATATATATATATATACATATATAGCCAAAAAAACAACCAAACCCATTGTCATCAAGTTTATTCCAACTCACAACGACCCTATAGGACAGAGTAGACCTGCCCCATAGAGTTTCAGAGGAGCACCTGGTGGATTCAAACTGCCAAACTTTTGGTTAGCAGCTGTAGCTCTCTTAACCACTACACCACCAGGGTTTCCATATATATATATATATATATATATATATATATATATATTTTTAATTTATAACTGAAACAGGGCAAGGATCCAATCTGAAAATGTTTGCTCCAGAGTTTGGAATCTCAAGGTATTTCTCTAAGCAAATGCGTTCACGTGGTAGTTGTTTAAACTGATTACCCTTCCTCTAAATTCAGTACTTGGTAAAGTTATTAGATGTTGCTGCTTTATGGTTTTAATCCATACCATGACCACGTCACCCGTTTTGACTGTGCTGAGAACAGAAAGCTTCTCTAGCCTAGGTTTCTATCCTTGTCCCAAGATTAATTATCGTGCCATATCAACATGAGAGCAGTTCAGTTTAATTAGCTATATGGCTTTACAGGCAGCTGGGTCAAGTCTTTCATTTTTCTGCACAAAATTCACGACTTTAGAGATGCAAGCTTTTTCCAGATGGAAATTATTTCTGGCCATTCCAAGGCGGGGGAGGGGGGAGTAATCTAGCAAAATAGGAGCATAAAATAGACACAGAATATTTAGTAATTTCATTTCAAATTATGGAAATTATGATTGCATGAATGGTAAATCCATGATATTCCTAAATAACAAAGATGTTAATTGATTTGAAATTTGAACAGAAGAGTTAAACAATAGGTACAATCATTATCTATGTTTAGTGATATTAAGAAAAGGAAAGAAAACATGAGTATTTTAATATGCTTTTGGAGATAGTTATCTAGGTATTGAATGCCTTTATTGACAGTTCTTTGCCGCAGCATTGACATAGCTACCAAACAATGCATTCACGGTTTGCTTTCGATTCACTATTTAATCTCAGTTCCTCAAGTTATTATGCATATGAATTAAAAAAAAAAAAAATGCATGGTGACCAAATAATTATATAAAAACTTTAACATTTATAGCTCTTAACACATATAAATCATATACGATTACTAAGTAAATATACAGACACAGACACCATATAGACACGCACACATACGTGATCTATGTATGTTATGCTATAATAGTAATATATACGTATTATGATCTATGAACATTAGCTTAAGAGTTTTAGACCATCATTTAGAGACCATTCAGTGCTTTTTACATTTTTCAGTCAAAGATCTCTTTGAAAAAATGATGACAGCTATAGGCCCTGTTCTCCTTCGGTTTGCCTATGATTTTTTTATTCCCAAATCTTTATCTTCCCTATACCCTAAGTCCATCTATAGAAATAAACACCAGATTAAGATATTTCCATATTGAATCACTTGGAAGACAAAAATATTGAGTCTATGGTGTTTCAGCAGTACAATTGCTAGAGATACCACCAAAGTAAAAAATAAACAAAAAAAGATCCACAAAAACATGAAAAAAACCAAACGAGTTGCCATCGAGTCACTTTTGACTCCTGGTGACCTCATCTGTTACAGAGTAGAGCTGCTCCATAGGGTTTTCTTGGCTGTAATTTTTACAGAAGCAGAGTGCCCCATCTTTCTCCCACTGTGCCACTGAGTGGGTTTGAATCATCAACTTCTAGATTAGTAGCTGAGTGAAAATCATTTGTACCACCCAGGACCTTCAAGATACCACCAAAACTCTATCAAACAGGGGGGCATCACTATTCCTCTACATTGTGGTCCATAAGGATTTGTCTTGGTCTGTATACCACCTTCCATAACTACACAGTAAAATCATTACCTATCTCATGCAAATTTCACACTACATAAGGTAAAATCTCCCTCTAAATACTCCACTCAAGATTTATAATGAGATTTTTGTTTGTTTATTTGTTTTAGCAGAAATCCCTCATCTGTTTGCATAATATCATTAACCAAGGTCACTGTGATTTTTTCTTGCTTACTAGGTTAAAGTTGGAACCCTGGTGGCACAGTGGTTAAAGAACTTGTCTGCTAACCAAAAGGTTGGCAGTTCAAATCCACCCAGCACTCCTTGGAAACCCTACGGGGAAGTTCTATTCTGTCCTACAGGGTCACTATGAGTAGGGATTGACTTGGCAGCAACATTGTTGTTTTTTAAATTAATATTATTTATTTGGTTATTGTTTTTATAGTATATTATTGTGAGTATTTTCAAGTCAATTTTGGGTAACTTATAATTCAGGATAGAGGTGGTTATTTAATGTTTTATCCTTGTATCTGATCTTTATCTTGTCTAATGCACATTGTTTTATCTTTACAACCTATTCACTTCCCCTTGTCAGTTATTTGCATGGATTTAACAACATTTCAGCCTTTGGTCAAATCTCCTTTTATCTTAGTTTTTCTTAACCTTAATCCTTTTTCCTGTGCTAAGTCGGTAGTTCTTCCTCTGCTACATTATTTTATTCCCCATGAATTTATCTCTAATCACAGGCATTTCTTCCTGCCTAGAACCACACAGCCCTGTGTTAGTATTCATACCATGCCATGTGGTTCTCACATTCAGTGGCTCAGCATTTATATTAGCATTCTGCACCACACAAATACATTTTCTCAGCTAACTGCTCTTCTTATAAGTACTTAGCCTAAATGAGAGAGATTGTCTGTACAAAAATTTTTGTGACAAATATCACTGTCAATGATATGTTAATTTTTTAATCATTTGGAAGACAATATTATAACTTGTCAGTGGGAACAAAAAGAGAATAAATTGGACTAGAATTCAAGTATTTACTACCTTTTACCTGAACCATCTGATTTCCAGATTTTGTGTTTCTTCCTTTCTTAGTTTAAGGCCTTTGATTCACACCTATAATGTCAGCTCCAGCATCAACACCTGCCTTAAAAAGCCAGTTGCTGTCGAGTCGATTGGTGGTTTAAAGACGTTTCTAAACCAACAGTCTAAACACAGCGTCAAATATCTATTGTTATAACCCTGACATTGATACTTCATTCTGATTTTACTGGTTGCTGATTTACTGGCTTCTAATTCTCAAAATAACAACATACATAATATCTTTTTATTTCCAGGATCTTATTCATGCCATTTTCTCCTCACCTAGCTGCTTCCCATCTTCTATTTCTCTGTGAGGGACAATCTTGATACTAAAACCCAGCTTGTTAAATTTGGGACCATGTCACCTAATGGCAAGGTTTCTTATCAGTAATGCCTGTCCCTGGATTTGCCAGAACTCTGCTCTAAGACATGCCGGGGGCTCCTGCAATGCGGGGTTGGGTTACATAAGCACACGTTGTCTCTTCCTTCGTCCTATGAGTAACACAAATGCAGCTTATGTGAACTTTTCATACTTCTTGGGCTAATTTCCCTGGAGACTATGGAGTTACAGGGAGGAGAATTAACTCTAAGCCCTCCTGGTTATCCTTTGTCATCCTAAATTTAAAAAGGCTTTATTTGAAAATGGAGTCACTGCAAAAGGACGGCAGTTCAAGTCTACCAGCTCCTTCTTGGGTTCCCTATGGGGCATTTCTACTCTGTTCTGTAGGGTTGCCATGAGTCAAAACTGACTGGACGGCAACGGGTTTGGTTTTGGCTGGGTGGTACAAACTGCACACTCAGTTGCTAACCCAAAGGTTGAAGGTCTGAGTCCACCCAAAGGTGCTTTGGAAGAAAAGCCTGGTGATCTACTTTTGAAGAATCAGTCATCGAAAACCCAGTGAAGCACAGTTCTACTCTGACACACATGGAGTCACCGTGAGTTGAAACTGACTCAAGGACAACTGTTTTTACTTTTGGTTTTGGGTTTTTTTTTTTTTTTTTAATTGTTTTAAAAACAGCTAAGTCTCTGCTGTATTCCTTAGGATTTCTTCTCTTATGTTGTATGTGTGGTACTCACCGTTCATTTGTTTATATGATTTCCTCATTTAGTCATCTACCGCTCTCTCTTTTTTTTTTTTTTTTTCTTGTTGGCTTTTGCATCTCAGTTGCTTTCTAACTTATTTTCCTGCTCATGTAAATTAAGCTTCAACTAAATCATTCATTCATCCACACACTCACTAACGGATTCGTTTAACAAATGTTTAGTGAGTACCATATGCCTGCTTTGTTAAAAGCACTGGGGATATAGAAGTAAATAAGACTGTTTTCACTGAGCTTATATAAGACAGACTATACAATAAATAAACATTTCAATAATTTATGCTTGCAATAATTTTCAAGAGCATAAATCAGCTTGATGTGATAGAGACCAGAGACTGACTAGAGCAGGTAAAAAGCTGTTTTACATGGAATGGTCAGAAGAGTCCCCCTATGGAGGTGGTTGATAAACTCTTTGATGAAGTAAAGAAGTGAACCATGCAAATGTATGATCAGTGTTCCAGGAAGAGGAAAGTAAAAACAAAGACCCTGTGGTGGTAAAGAATTTGGTCATTAAAACAAGAAATGCTTCGTGGCTAAGACAGAGTGACTACAGAGAAACTTAGATATGAGGTGAGTTTGGAAATGTTATAAGGATCTTGTAAGCTAAGACTCAAAATTTAAATTTTGTTTTGAATTAAACAGATAATCAAAATGGCGTTTTAAGCTGGTAATTTCAGTTGGCTTGCTTAATTAAAAAAAAAAAAATACTGGCTGTACCAAGAAGCTTTGTAATTCTGCATTATTTCAATCAATCATACAGTATTGATTTAGGGAGATATTGCTAATTTCATTTTTGGAAGGAGAAAACAAATAAACTGAATGAGGTTAAGCAACTTCCCCAAGATCACACAGTTAGAGAAAGGCAGAACCAAAAACCAAACCCACCGCCGTTGAGATGATTCCAATTCATAGCCACCCCATAGGGTTTCCAAGGCTGTAAAGCTTTGCAGAAGCAGATTGCCACATCTTTAGCCAGCAGAGCCACCAGTGGGTGCAAACCACCAACGTTTTATTTAGCAGTGATTGATTTAACTACTGTGCCATTTGGATAGCAGAGGGGAGAGAGAATCTCAGATCTGTTTGACCCTTTAGTACTAGCTTTTTCCTCGATATTACGTGACACAGAGAAATAAAGCATCATCTTAGCAAAGAGCAGATGTACACATTAAGTTTCTGTTGCCTGTTGCAAGAGAAAGGAGGGCCTGCGTGGTTTACCTGTAAACCTGTGATGTCTGGTAGGTATTAAAAAGATGTGCTATTGGCCAACCGCTAAGGGGCAGTGATGCACAACAATCAGCGCATTGTGGCCCTGAGCAGTGCGTCATGGCAGCTACAAGTCCATTGCAAGGCAAAGAATTGAATCCTCTTGGTTTTATTTCTCAGTAGAGAACTGGAGCAGAAACAAAGCAAAACACTTTGTCTCTCCCCAGGATCTAGTTATACCTTTTACTAAGACAAACACATCGCATCCAATTCTCTTTGCCCACTGCTGATGAGAGTGGAATACATTTAGAGAACCAGTCAGAGTAGCCAAGTAACTGTCATGCACACAAAAAAAGGTGGCTTTGTTTACAGATCTCTTTCTTGTCTTTACCCACAGCCCAGTGCTCATAGAGGCAAGCAAATTAACTTCTAAGACGTAAAACTGTTGTCTTTTGGTGACTGAAGTTGAAGATTTCAAATGGACTATTTGACTACTTGGGCCTTACTAATTAGTAATTAGTGTATTGGTAACGAATGCCCTCTGAGGTCTTTCAGATCTAGATTCTTTGCACAATATCCTGAGACATTGCTTTCTGGCTGGGCAAGATGGGACGCAAGGAAATTACTGTTATAAAGGGAGTAGGGGGAGCAGGGGATTCTTGTACTACCGTTGACACACTATATTGGTCTTGAATGAAATCCAACCATTACTGAGACAGATGGGGGAGCTCTGAGACTCTCGATCCCAGAACTGCATCAGCTCTTGCGGATGCTGCTGCAAACACTGACAATAGCTACAGTCTGAAAAGCAGGGTTTACATGCCTGAAATAAATTGTTTTGATTAGAACCTTTAGGAGAGAAAGTCATAAGGTACAGTTTTATTGACTACTTGCCAAACAACACAGACTCGTGCACTGGAAGCTTGTTTTGCTCTTGTAAGTCAAGCACCAACTAGGCTTTTATTTTCTAAGGTTATGGAATTTGAGTATAATATATTACCATTTGCTCTGAATTGTTGCACACATGGCAAACTAGGAAACAGCATTCATTCTCAAGTATTGTCGACCTCTGTATGTTTGTTTCCTTTTAGCTAGGCGGAATCTAATTGTGTATAACAAAGACGGATTTGATTTCTTGGTAATCTATTTAGTGTTGTGGCCAACAAAGTGAGTTCAAAAAGCTGCTGTTTGGCTCTAAAGGAACAAATGGTAAAAGGATAAACAGATAACTAGCTATATTAATAACTCCTTCTCTCCTTTTCTCCTTCTCCCCTGAAGCATATTTTCCCCTGCAGAGAGCTATCTTTTAATCTCTTGCTATTTTTCCCAAACCTGACAATTCAGTGTAATCAACCACACAAAATGTGGAGAAATTGTTGTAAAATGCAAAGTGAGAAGCCAGCCCCTCTTTTGTTCTGAAGCTGGACCTGTGTTGCATTATCTTCCAAGGAAGCAATTCATCGCGGTGTTCTTTTCTCAACAAAATGCACGGAGACCACTCTTCTCTCTCACTTTTCTGGCTGCTTATACGGGTTTCAGCTTTGGCTCTTATAAGCAGAAGTGAGCATATACAAGGTTCATTATGTGCGCTACCTATAATGAGACCATCTTGGTGTGTCTATCGTGCCTATATGGAAATAAAGATCTTGCCTAGAGGGAATTGTACACGAATGTTTTCTGTGGAAACCTACAAATACTTTAATGAGGATATAAATCTAAGGACAGGGAATAAAAGGAAAATCATATATATATTAAATGACCTACTTTATTACAGGTACTATATTGCATGTTTTACGTCTGTTATTTCATTTTATGTTAAATTTACCAAAACACAACAACACACACGTATCTACTGCTCTACCTATTCAGTTTGAACTTTAGTTCATGGATCTTTTGTTATTTACTGACACGACTACACTCTAATTTGTGTCAGATTAATTAATCAATTAATAAAAGGGATGTAGAATGTGATGTCTGCCCTGTAGGATTTTCTAATCCATTCAAGAGATATGAATCATTGCATTCAATGGTCAGCTAGGAAATGCTAAATGTCAAATGATTATTAAAGCTATGTAATGAGAGACCATTTAAAGGCCAGCTATTGCTAGACAAAAAGAACAATAATTTATTTCATATAACAGCTACCTATTTTAAAACAGAACATGCATTAATTAAAATGACAACACCAGTATATGTGGCTAACATCTGACCAAGAACACTCTAGGATTCATAAATTGTTCTTAATATGTGCTGACACCACCAAATTCTAAAATGGTGAGATCCAGGGTCTCAATTTTTAATAGCTAATGTGAATGACAAGTTGCCTAGCTTTCAATTTATACGCCATAGGAGAGCCGAAGGTGGAACTGAATCTGCTAGAATCTGCACTGTGGATCTGGGGGTTAGTGCTGAAGTATAGAACCACGAATTATTTTTTGAATACTCAGCCTGCATTGCCAGACCCTCACAGCACATTAACTGTAAAATATCTGTCATTTTTAAAAAATGACATGAGCTCAGCATTGCTGGAGTTAATATCATAAAGATTTTTTATTATTGTCATAATTACTAGAAAAAAACATGGAAATAGCATATGAGATTAGCAAATCCTTTTCTGTATGTTTGAAATGACACATGTGATTGTACGGGTTTTACTTACCTAGACAAGTGACCTTATCCGATCAGATCTTGTTGAGAACTTGAGGCTGTTGTATGAGGCAGGAAAAAGCTGTAGATCAGTTATACTGGAAGAGTTAAATCGTGGCCTGCTGCTCTGAAGCAGCCAGCAGGGTCATAGGCATTGAGACAAATGGAGCATCATTTATTACCTCTGTCTCTTCCAGAGTGTTTTGAGAGGAGGTATTGGCAACAGATTTGATCTTCTGTTCTCTGAGGACATGCTGTCACTGGTATTATTTACTCTCTGAGCAAAAAATCCTTATAAATTATAAAGGCTCTCCAGACAGCCATTTATAAATTTAGTCAGAGATGATTCCCCTGCCTTTTTCAATTATCCCTAAATTATATTGAGACACTGTAACATGCTAATCCTGTACCATATTTATTCCAAAAATGCAACTACAGTAAGCTTCCAATCTAAAAGAAGTGACAGCGAAAAAGATAAATTAGCTCATAACATATTAAACTATTAATCTTTCCTTCTAAAATTTTATAAGTGCTGCAAGAGATTCTAGGCCATCCTATATGCCAAGACCCTTCATTGCTCCCTGTTGACAAAATATGCTATCAAAGTAACCAGTAATCACAGAATGTTAACACGAAATAGGATCTTATCTCTAAGGCATAGACTCTGAAGACAGAGCGACCCAAGTTTGTGTTCTGGTTTGACCATTTACCAGATATGTGCTCAAGAGGATATTTTAACCTCTCTAAGGCCATTTTTTCAAATGTAACATGGAATAATATTAACATGTCTCTCATACAATTACTTTTAGGATAAAACCATAAAGTAGGTATAAATAACATAGACAAGCCTAGATATAGTGATTTTTCAGTAAATGACAACCATTAATGATAGCCCACCTCTCCTTTCTTTTTTAAATAAAGCAATGTAATATGAAAGAATTTAAATAACTGTCAAGGATCACAAAAAGAACTGGGATAGCCTCAGGGTTTGAGCATGTGTTTCCAGTTTTGGATCACCTTCTATTAAAAGCTTTGCTGCAGACAGTTTATTTTATATAAGACATCTGCCTTAGTTTCCTAGTACACACCACAAGTGGGTGGCTTTAAATAACAGATGTTTATTTTTCACAGTTCTGGAGGCTAAAATTCCAAATCATGGTCTCCGCCATGCTGATGTCTTCGGCGGGCTTCTCTCGTTTCTGATGACTGCCAGAAATCCTTGCCATTCCTTCGTTTGTGGATGGGTTCTCACATGGAATCTGTTTTCCCCCTGTGTTTATGTCTCTGTGTCTTTTCTGCTCTTTTCATAAGGCAACTCTCAGAAGTAATTAGTTTTAGGATCCACCCTTCTCTGGTATGACTTCATTAACATAACAAAATAGCCCCCTATTTCTTAGTAAGGTCCTATTTACAGGTACCGGGGTTAGGACTTCCACATATATTTCAGAGGAAGCACAAATTCAATTCAAAACAGTACCCAAAGGTAGATAATTCCCTGAGCACTTTCCTTGCTCATTAGTAGCAATCCTACCTTTTTTTTGGCCATTCCAAGTAAGGATTTAGAACAGTAGTGGCCCTTGACCTCTGGAGATTGCCTTAGAGAATCCAGTGGCATTTTAGGTTCAGTTCAAACTGATTTTACGCTTGGACATGGTAGTGTTGGAAATGGATGCTGGATGAACTTGAGCTGCCTCAGAAATCAATACACAACAGGATACAACTGATGTTAATAAGCAAAGTAAAGGACCCTGGAGCAGGGGTGAAGAGGAGTATAGCTTCAATAAATTGAAAAAATAACATTTTCCCTCCAGAGGTGGGACGTGTGGAGGGAGCCACATGCTGGGACTTCCATTTTATTTAGCTTTGCTTTGTCCTTATAATGATATCCCATCTCTATATATAGTCTCTATATAGTACATATAGTTTCTCTCTCTCTATATATATCTAATACAAAATCAAGAACATGAAAACAATTCAGTAATTTTGTACAGAGACTTGCCACAATATCTTATTACTCAATCCAATAAAAACCAGAGTTTTAGCTCAAATATACTGCTATCTCAACAACTTCATTTTCCTTCAGTATGGTGTCCATTTTCCAGTGATCTTAACAACGATCTTACACATGTATTGCCCATGCAGCAGTGACTTTGTACCGTGAGCCTAGCCATGCTGTATAGATGTGTCACATCAGTTTAGCTTTAATGAGCTTTACATACAACATAAAAGGTGATTTCTCTATCTGTTCATGCTGTTGCAATTTAATGCAATAAATTAGAATTTAAAAGCTTTACCTTTATGTTCTGCTTTATATTTTTCGTAGTTTTGCACATTTGAAACTCATCCTTCCCCAAGAAGAAAAAAAAAATACTGGGGGAAGATATGTTTCCTATACCAGTATCATTTCAAACAGAGTATATACTTGTCATATCTTTTCAAAACCTCACCAGAGGAAATGATGTAGTTTTATCGCAATTGCTCTTAGTGAAGCACTTTGGCTTGTCCTGATTGCCTCGAAACTCCTTCTCTCCTTCCCTCAGCACATCAAACACTTCAGACAAGCAAAGGCCCATGAGGACAAACTACAGTGACAGTTTTAAATGTGACATCTATGTTGTATATCTCAGTCTTTCTTCCTTCTTCCTCTTGGCACATACTTAGCATAGCCGACATCTAGAGTTATATGACTAGCTGTGCAGGGTTTAATACCAATGGCTAAAACATTTATTCATTGTTGCCTCATTTTGTAGTAAAGTTAAAAGAATGCCCATGTGAGAAGGTAATATGAAGTAACTATTATCCTCTTAACTCTGACAGTCAAGCTGGGACCACATGGTCAAAACTGAAAATAATCAGACAGTTCATCTACCTCATCCCAAACCTGCTTGGAAATCTCAAGAGGTTGTTGTGATTTAAATTCCAATAGCTAATAATAATGCTTTTAGTAGAACAAAACCTGGCTCTCTCTCTGCCCTCATACTCACTTTTCCCCACTGGAAGAGATGGTTGAGATTGAGAGAAGGAAATAAACAAGTGAGACCCAACCTTTTCTCATCTCTCTGACACATCTGCCAGGAAGATACCACACACTCCCGGTGTCTCCTTTCTTGAAGCTTTACAAGGGCAGGACTCCAGAGAGAAGTCATGCAGGTTCTTGGCTTAAGGCTGCACAAGGTCAGTTCCAGGGTATCATATGAGCAAATTCACATAGCTAGCCGACTGAGAGACATAGTCTCCAGTTCAGTCTTTATAAGTATTTGTGGTGCTCTTTTGACCTCCATCTGTTTGGTCCCTGGGTCTCTTAATTGATTCCCAGCCTGAGCAGAAAAAAAGACACTCTCAAGTCGTAACAATAGCTCACGTTTATTGAGATTTCATTTATTCAAATTTATAAATTTATATTGCTCATAAACCCCACTGAATTATGACTCAGTGTTTCACAAACACTGAATTAATTTTTTTTATAGCAAAGTTATAGTTTTCATTATATTTCTAATAGCTTTATTAACTTTTCATTACTTAGATATGATTGAACATTAATAAAATCTCAAGCAATGATCATAGAGAGGAGATTTAAGTGACAGCAAATTTGAAGAAATGCAGAAAAAAATCAACTCAAATGAAAATCTAAGCTTACTGGAGGAATTGGAACCTAAGCATGTAAATTACCCTTTCTGTACATTTTAATTATGTGTCGCCAACAGGAAATTGCACTACTACCCAGATTTTTGGTGAGAAAAGTAAGTTTTTCAACCTTTAAATATTATTGGAAATTTTCCTAAGATAGCTTAGAATCATTATTCACGTATTTCCTTGATTCTTAGTAAATTCAGACATAGAGAAAGACAGTGTCTTCTACATAATAATTTAGTGTCAGGTCAATATGGAAATAGAGCTGTTGCAAAGGATGGTAAATGTGTCTTTCTTTAATAAATAAATGAGTGAATCAATCAGGGAGTAAACTGATTTCCTTACCTGTAGCCACAAGTGATTGATCTTTTTCAAGAACATATATTTAGGGTATTTTAGCTTTCCATTGTTTTTTTTCACCATTGCACTTATTGCATTGTACTTATTATTGTAAAACCCATTGCCCTCAAGTCAATTCCAACCCACAGAAACCCTATAGGACAGAGTAGAAATGCTCCACAGGGTTTCCAAGAAATGACTAGTGGATTCAAGCTGCCCCAACCTTTTGGTAAGCAGCTGAGCTCTTAACCACTGTGCCAACAGGGCCCACTTATTAAAGTATTTATTATAATTATTACTTTGAACTTAAATGGAACCTCACCACTCATCCAAAAAGCAAAAAACAAAACAACAGCAACCAAAAAAAAAAAAAAAGAGAGAGAGAGAAAGAAAAGGAATTTTTAGAATCCCTGATTCCCTGTTACATGTTTTGTCCTTCAAATATAAAGTGATACATTACCTGTAGGCCAAGTTCCTTGAGATCATTTTCCATTTATGAAAATCCAAGCATGCAAATATCCCTGTGCTCTCAGAAATGCAAGTTCAATTTAAGTTATGTCACTGAGGAACAAAGGCAATTAAATCAGCCTTCCCTGTTCTCCACGACGCCTTTCTCCTGACCATACTACTTTACTGAAAATTTGTCTCAAAAGTCGTATCAGGAGAGTTCAAGATCAAACTCGTATGACACCATCATAAGCCTCACTTCAGCTCTACAAGGTGAAGGCTTGAGTAAGACTGACTTTCCTTATTTACTTTTAACTCTGATGACATGCTTTCCTCAGGAGCCTGGATCTTTGTTGACACTGATGTTCCCTCACCCAAATACTAAACTTTCATTTACACTTGAAATGTCATTGAGGTGACCTTACATGATGACTACACCAAACGAAACCAAAAAACCAAACCCTTTGTCTTCGAGTGGATTTCAACTCATAGGTACCCCACAGGACAGAGTAGAACTGCCTCATAGGGTTTCCAAGGAGCGGCTGCTGGATTTGAACTGCCAACATTTTGGTTAGCAGCTGTAGCACTTAACTAAACAAAATTGCTTACTATTACCTTCTAGTTTACTTTTCCTGATTCTCTTCTTTTCCATTTTAGAATTTTAAGCCTGGGAAGAATCTTTAGCAGGACTATAATAATAAATCTTTCTTTTTTATTTAAACCAACCATCAATTTTCTGGCTTGGAACTTCTACAGAAATAACTAATTATTAATTATTTTCTACTTTGTTCATTATAAGAGTTAAAGAGTGATTCCACACCAAAAAGTTACCTAAAATCACTGTCTCATTTCATGAATAACATGCAAGCATTTTGTAGTTAATACAGGTGTAATCATTACCTCAAATGAGAAAGTTACTTAAATAGAATTTGGGAATGGTACCTAAGCAATAAGGTCCCTAGGTAGCACAGTCTGCCCTAGACTGTTAACCTAAAAGTTTAGCAGTTTGAGCCCACCCAGAAGTACTATGGAAGAAAAAACTGGTGATTTGCTTCCATTAAGATTACACACAAGGAAACTCTATGGAGCAGTTTTTCTCTGTAAAATATGTAATTGACTGAGTAAGAATCGACTGGAAGGCAACTAACATCAACCTAAGCTCTCTGCTTAAGGTAGCAAAACAAAAGAGAGGACAATTTCAAAATCTAGATTGATAGCCAGGAATAATCTTCAAATTCTCTTCTGAGTG
This sequence comes from Elephas maximus indicus, assembly GCF_024166365.1. NCBI lineage: Eukaryota > Metazoa > Chordata > Mammalia > Proboscidea > Elephantidae > Elephas > Elephas maximus. The sequence goes on along the minus strand of NC_064823.1, from coordinate 134,384,874 downwards.
CCTTGCACTTAGAAAGGATCATTGTCCAGGTTCTGTGTCCAGAGCTATTATCTACAGAACATGCCAAAATGCCTCACACCCATTGGCATTTGTTGACTGATGTATCCACTAATATTTTCCGTTTTTTTTTTTTAATCTTTCTCGAATATTTTGATGAGATATATTTACTCCCGGTGGCAACAGTCTGAGAGTACTTGTATGCTTTCTCTAATATCTGGAAGGTGATTACAAAATATGAAAAAAAAAGAATTAATCAAATACCCAAAACGTACCCACTGATTGCAAAACTAAGGAAGGAAATGGGCAAAATTTAGACACGAAAAGTGGCATTATTCTGGTGGATTTATGAATGAGAAAGTGGCTATTTTTATCAGATAGCTTTATGTGGATTTTCATTTTCCTTTTTTAAGGAAATCAAGGGCAACATCCCTTAGATGGTAATGAGCAACCATAATACTGAGAATAGGTATTCACACACAGAAAAATGTGAATAAAATTCTAAGCACTACTCTGAGTTTGAGATCGAAGAATGCTGAAATGCTTAACTGTCACTTTTTTTTTTTTAAACCATTTTCAGCCAACCTGTGCAAAATAGCAGGAAGAAATGTCAACCTACAGTCAGTGTCCATCAGACTATGGCATAATGCAAGTATTAGTAAATGTATTTAGAGCCCCATGGGGAATCACTTGGGGCTTTGACACTTTATTTATTTTTGCACATACGCTAAAATAAAAACATTAAATGAAATTCATGCAAGTGTCCATTTATATATTTACAAGATTCCAGTTGTTTGGGGAATGATGACACTAAAGGACCAAGAAAACAGTAACAGGTTTTTAATGATGAGATAAGGGGTAAGAGCTGACCTTCTCCACAGGACCATACTACCTCGTTGGAATGTATTCTTTCACTTCCTCCTCTGAGAGGCTGGGCCTAATGGGTGCAGGAATGGTTGACAGTTCTGAATTCACACAGTTAGAGGAGGAAGATAGTTACTTTTCTGTCTTCTGAAGAGATGGTTCTTTCAAGCAATAGTTTTAGCAATCCACTTCAATTTGAAGGAAATGAGTTTTTATTATTACTTTATAAACAACTAGGTTGTCCTCAGAAATACCTTTAGCCTGTCAATGGGAAAGGTCCGTTTAGGGTTCAGCCAAGGCGTAAAGAAGGTTTTATAGTCACAGGAGATCCTTACCTTTCAACAGAGCTACTTCCCCTGCTTTACTTTCCCAGGTAATTCCCAGGCTCCCTCTTAGAGTTGTATTGTTTGAAAATCATTACTGTTACTAATGGTATGAGAATTGTGATTTAAAACTTGACTGTAACCACTTCAAAGCACTAAAGTCAGTGCTAATGCCACCTCAGTGACTAAAGGAACACCAAGTGAATTGAAATGTTCTCTTGTTAATGGAAATTAAATAAATAAATAAATCCTACAACTTCAGGGAGAGTAACAATGACTCTTACAGTGCTGAAAACAGCAGGGAGCTCTCCTGTACATACAAGTTGAAATAATCATGTCTCAATCATGTTAGGAATGAATTTCTATTAAGAGTTGATTTAGGTCTTTACACTGCAGGCTTTTGGGCTCTCAAGAGGAATTAAAATATTTCTCTGGGAAATGTGGGTACCATTAGATAGAGGATATCTAAATGGCCTGGGGTACAAGTATGACACGTTTCCTAATATGTCAGAACAGAATTAGAATTTGACATTAACCTCCAAATGGGACTAATTCAGAAACCCATTTTTTAATCAATTTGGTGATTTCCATATGCCTATTTTTATATCTCTTCCTGTCACCCTAATTTGAAGTCATTTTGACAAGGGTGCTATTTTGGGATTCCATTTCTAGTCCCTCTCTACTCCTTTGTGTTTTTTGGCTTTTAAATTTCAGTTGTAATCCCTACAAGATACGAGAATTATAGGTGTACCAGATTGTGCTGAATACACAAGCAGAGTTCAGGAAATGCTGTTTCTTTTAAATATATAATTCATATCATTCCACTAATTAACTGTGACCTCAAGGTTACCACAGTAGCTTATCTCACTCTAGATCAAAACTCAATATTCTGGAGGGAGCGGAGCTCTTGCTAGAGTGACATAGATGGTTTAGGTATTAAATGAATATTAATACATGGTGATAAAAATATTAATGAGAAGAAAAAAACTATATTGGTTAAAAGGGAGCAAATAATCTCTTTTAACTTAAATTTAGGTATTTATATAATAATAAATTACATACTACAGTCACAGGAAAGGAAAAAAAAAAAAAAACCTTTCCTTCTCTTTTTCCAAGAATATTCGGTCCCAGGACCAGAGAGTCATATGAGGTCTGGGAGTTCCATCCCTTACTGAACAATCCCTCCACATATTCTCTTGCCAGTCTAATTCTGAAACACATCACCTTTAAATTGCATTGTCAAGAAAGTAAATTTCTGCACATAAATTAAGCTGTTGCATTAAGTATGATAACCATTATTTTAAAATAGCATTGTGTCAACCCTCCAATTTTCATAAAGATACATAGAAAAACTTTCTCATTTTTATTTATGAGATCTTGGAAGAAATAATTGTTGCATTATAAGGATCATGGTAGCTAAGGTTTAGATTTATAGTACATGCATATATCTTTCCAAATGTAGAACTCTTGCACAGTGTGATATGCGCTTTGGGCATGAGTCAAAAAGAATTTCCAAATTGTATATTGGCATGTGGAAGGGGAGGGTGGATTATCAGTGATATTGAGATATTAATTATTCAGTTTTACTGCCACGCATCATGAATAATATATATGACATTCCACTGTAGAACAGCGGTTTCCCATCCTATAAACATGCATAGGGACACCAGGGCATTAATAATATAATTAATTGATCCTGGAGCTTTGTATGAAAACTTCATCTTCATCAAGCTTAGTAGGACAGGTCTGTGTTTTCATCTACCTCTGGTGTTGGCACAGTGGGAAGCATAAGATGGAGTAAAATCAACCGTGGCAAAGTGGATTAATTCTGTTGGGAGAGAAATCTTTGAAAAGAGTTGGACTGTGTTCTGTACCAAACTAAAGTGGAGAAGATGAGCTTTTTATTTTTAACGATTTTTTTCCTTTTTAGTTTTTTTTCTTCTTTTCTTCCTATCTTCTTTCCTTCCTTCTATCCTATTCTTTCTTTTAGCCAGTAATGTCTGCCAATACTCTGCATCACAAAGCAATAGATTGTAGTGGCTATGAGCTCAGTCTGTAGGGTAATTCAGAGCGAAGCTCTACTACCTCCTAGCTTTGGGATCCGAGAAATATTACTCCTTTAATAATTACTTTGCCAGAAAAAAAATAGCGATAATAATACCTAAACTAATAGGTGGAGATGAAGACTAAATTAGGTCATTCTTGAGAAAATACTGATTAAAAAGATTATTGTTGCTATTGTTATTGAAGATGTGGCTGAGTTTCTACATGCCATTACAGGTATTATGAGAAATAGTAAGGATGAAATAGCTCTTCAGAAAAGAAAACATAATTTGTAATTCAAAAAAAAAAAAAAAAAAGATGGTAAAATTTGATAAGCATTTGTTCAAATATATTAAAGATCTATAGGAATATAGTGAAAGAAGCTATGTTTTCATGCTCCAGCATATTGGCACACACATCATAAAAAATATGATTATTGAAAAAGATTCGGGTTCCTACAAAAATGGCACAAAGTAGGAGTTCCTGGTTCCCTCCTCAAAACTCAGCTCTGAGGAAATTAAAGGCAGGAGGGAAACATGAACTCCAAGAACTATTCAATCAAACGATAACAATAAAGTAAGAATAAGCAAACAACAATGCAACTAAGAAATCACTGGGAAGATAAAGTCTGTCTCAGACTGATGTGATTATACAGTGGATGATTTCAAACTGTAAAAGTAGACACCTGGATCCTGAAGAGAGAAGATACCAAAAACAAACTAAACTTGTTGATGTAAAGTCGATTTCGACTCGTTGTGACCTTATAGGACAGAGTAGAACTGCCCCATAGAATTTCCAAGGAGTGGCTGGTGGAGTCAAACTGCTGATATTTTGGGTAGCAGTTGAGCTCTTAAGCACTATACCACCAGGGCTCCAGTGAAGAGAGAAGATAGGTTGGAGAAAATGTTTTAAATTTTGTTTCTAACTTAGCTCCCGGTAGCCTGGTTCCTTCAGAACAAACACACACAACAGTAAACGTAGACTGTCTGTGGTACTGTCCCTGAAGCTATATCAGTGCATCAAAAAAGCCATGCAGTTGTGTGGAGTTGGAGAAAACAGGTGTGGTTTGAGTAGCCCTTAGACATTACTGCTCCAGCCCTGACCAAAAGGGTTTCCTGATAGATTGACAGAAAATGGAAATAAGCAAGTTAGCTAACACTGTCACAAGAAAAGGGTCTGACTTTGACATCTTACCCAACCAACACTAGCAAATCGTATCTGTTAACTCTAAGGCAACGTAAGCCCGCAGGGCAAACACTAGATAGCTGAGGAGGACATACAGTGTAAAAGAAATTGAACAACGTAAACATTTGAAGCAGAATTATTGCAACAGGCTAAACAAAAATTTAAAATAAGAAAATCAAGCAAGATACTGGCAATATAAAATAACCAAATTAAAATATTATATGTGCAAATATAATTGTAATAAAAAATAGGTGGGGCTCATAATAGTAAGAATGCAAAAAAGAAGAAATTAAAGAATTAGAATACCCAATAGAGGAATTCTCCCAGGCAGCTGAAGGAAAGAAAGAAGTTGTAAAATATGAAACGAAGCTAAAGACATACACGTTGCTGTAAAAAATTTAACATAGTGCACTTACGAAAATACCTCTTTGGGGAGTGGGCAGCTGGCAAACAAAAATTAAAGGCATGCAGTAACTTGAGTAAAAATATGGTATTAAGATCAAAACGTAAAAATGAACAGCTTTTTCTATACCAGAGATAATTAACTAAGACAAACTACAAATTATTTTTTTGAAGTCCAGATGATAAAGAGATGGGATTGAATAAAAGGTGCAAGGTCAGACATGTATGCACAGGAACTAAAATACCACATATCAAAAGAAAAAGAGCAGATTTTTCAATCTATAAAAATTAGCTCACAATAAGAAAAATGAAACTATCTTTACATAACACCAGTTGCACTTCAATTGGGTTAATGATCTGGATGTAAAGGTCAAACTATAGAGTTAGTAGAAGAAAATATGGAAAATATCTCTGTGGCCCAGGGGAAAGGGATTCTTATGTAAAACTTCAAAAAAAACCCAAAAAGGGTTTAAGCACCCACTAATAAAGTTCTAACTTTTTTTTTTTTAATTTAATTGCATGACAATTAGCAACTTCTTGCAATGAAGAATGCTAGAGACAAAATTATTAGAAAAATGACAGAATGGGAGATAGTATATACATATTCAATACTGGCAAGAGACGGATACCCAGAACAAAAAAGGAGGGCCTGCAAATCAACAAGAATTATATAATAGTCACAATAGACAAATTAGCAAAGGAGATGAATTAGTAATTTATGAAAGAAAAATACTAAAATAGCAAAAAGCATCTGTTATGGATTGAATGGTGTCCCCTAAAAGACATGCTGAAGTCCTAACCTCCTGTACCTATGAACTTGATTTAGTTTGGAAATAGAGTCTTTGAAGATGTTCTCAATTCACAGGAGGTCATACTGGAGTAAAGGAGTGGTTAAGCACTCTGCAGCTAACTGAAAGTTTGGCAGTTGGAACCCACCAGCTGCTACACGGGAGAAAGATATGGTAGTCTGCTTCCATAAAGATTACAGCCTTAGAAACCCTGTGGGGAAGCTCTACTCTGTCCTACAGAGTTGCAATGAATCGGCAATGGGTTTTTTTAATACTGAAATAAGGTGTACCTTAATTCAATACAAGCGGTGTTCTTATAAAAAAGAAGACCAGGTATGGAGAAAGACAGGAAGAAGGAGATCATGTGACGAAGGAAGCAGAGATTGGAGCGATGCATCTACAAGCCCTGGACAGCCAAAGATCATTGGTTGTCACCAGGGGCCAGGAGAGAGGTATGGAACAGATTCTTCCTCAGAAACCTCAGAAAAAATAAACATGGTTGATTTCTGACTTCTATCCTCCAGAATCGTGAGTCAGTATATTTCTGTTCTTATAAGCCACCCAGTTTGTGCTACTTTGTTACAGCAGCCCTAGGGAACTAATATAACATATGAAGAGAGATGCTCAAACTCATTAAAAATCGGAACTGTGAAAATGAAATTAGTTTATACTTAATCCTTTGGCAAAACTTTTAAACCTGGATTATGCTAAATATTTGCATGGATGTTAGAATTTAGCAACTCTCAAATACTTGTGTTGGGACAGTAGACTATTCTGGTCAGCAATCTGAAGTACACAATACACAGCACCCCACACATCTGTCAGTTTGCCATAGCTTGGAGACTTGCATGATGCTATGATGCTGGAAACTATGCCACTGGTATTCAAATACCAGCAGGGCCACCCAGAGTGGACAGGTTTCAAATGAGCTTACAGACTAATGCAGACTAGGAAGGACATCGTGCTCTACTTCTGAAAAAAAATTAGCCAGTGAAAGCCTTATGAATAACAGCAGAACATTGTCTGATATAGTTCCAGAAGATGAGCCCTTCAGGTTGGAAAGCACTCAAAAGATGATTGTGGAAGACTGCATCCTCAAAGTAGAGTCAACCTTAATGACCTGGATAGAGTCAAGCTTTCGGGACCTTCATTTACTAATGAGGTATGACTCAAAATGAGAAGAAACAGCTGCAAACATCCATTAATAATCAGAACATGGAATGTACACAATACGAATGTAGGAAAATTAGACATCATCAGAAATGAAATGGAATCCATAAACATCAATATCCAATGCATTAGTGAGCTGAAATGGACTGGTATTGGCCATTGTAAATCTGACAATCATATGGTCTACTATGATGGAATAACAACTTGAAGACAAACGATGTTGCATTCATCATCAAAAAGAACATTTCAAGATCTGTCCTGAAGTACAACACTGTATGGATCGGATAATATCCATACACCTATGAGGAAGACTGAAGAAGAACTGATGCCGTTGAGCTATGGTGTTGGTGAAAAAAATGTTGAATATACCATGGACTACCAAAAGAACCAACAAATTTTTCTTGAAAGAAGTACAGCCAGAACATTCCTTAGAAGCGAGAATGGGGAGACATCTCACACACTTTAGGCATGTTAATAAGACAGACCAGTCCCTGGAGAAGGAAATTATACTTTGTAAAGTAGAGGGTCAACAAAAAAGAGGAAGAAATTCAAGGAGAGGGATTGACACAGTGGCTGCAACAATGGGCGAAAGCAGAATAACGATTGTGAGGATGACTCAGTGTTAATTCTGTTGTACATAGAGTTGCTGAGTCAGAGCCAACTCGACAGCAACTAACAACAACAAGGAAGACCAGTTAATATGGCTATTATTCAAATTTACACACCAAAGCCTAAGAACAAAGATGAAGAAATTGAAGATTTTAACAAACTTCTGCAGTCGGAAATTGACTGAACATGCAATCAGGATGCATTGATAATCACTGGTGCATTTCAGTTGGTTCCAACTCATAGTGACTCTGTGTACAGCAGAAGGAAACACTGCCCGGTCCTGCACCATCCTCATGATCACTGTTATGTTTAAGCCCATTGTTGCAGCCACTGGGCCAATCCATTTAATTAAGAGTCTTTCTCTTTTTTGCTGACCCTCTACTTTATCAAGCATGATGTCTTCCTCCAGGTACTGATCCCTCCTGATAACATGTCAAAAATATGTGACACTTAGTCTCACCATCTTTGTTTCCAAGGAGCATTCTGGCTGTACTTCTTCCAAGACTTCTGGCAGTCCAATTTTACCAATATATTGTATGCCAATTATACTCACAAAGCTTTTTTTTTTTCTTAGTAATAAATGTAGAAAAAAATATAAAAGTACATTTGAAGAAAATCTCATAGCATCATTTGAAGAAAATCTCATAGTATCAGGGGAGGCTTTTATTTACCTTAACCAAATTCACAATTAAAGCACAACACAAGACCTGACTGATATGTTTGAAGTTCAAACTAGGCATAATAAAACACCTTTGCAGGTCAATGTTTCTAAAGTCTGATGTGCTCCCATTAGCCTTTCCCCCTTAGAGAATACCAGGGCAAAACCTCTCTCCCCCTAAGATAGTATTTTGTTTACCTGTATACTCACACTTTCTGAAGCCCTCAGGACACGAACATAGGCTCTCTATTTGATAAAAATGTGTCAGTTGAGTCTCATTGTCCACAAGAAAGAATAATTTCAATTTCAGCTTAACTGCTTTTGTAATCAATCTAATTTTAACTATCTGTCTCCTTCCTATCTGACAGGTAGGAAAGTCAACTTTGGCCATGGACAGCAACAAGAAAACTTTGGGAAGTTCCCTAGTATAATTTTCTAATCATGAGTGTATACTGGTTCTCTCCAGGAAAACTTCCAGTTCATTTTATGTTGTTTCCTCAGTACCCACTGATCTGTTGCTTCTCTGCCTCACAAATCTTTACCAAGACTGGGAATCATGTAACCGTTCTTCTTGGAGTTCCTGTTACTTGCCTGGAAACCTGCTAGTGGGAACTAAGGAAGGACCTCATTGATTGTCCTGGAGTCCCTCGGTGGTGCAAAAGGTTTAACACCTTCAGGGACTAACCAAAATGTTGGAGGTTCAAGTCCACCCAGAGGTACCTTGGGTAACAGCCTCGGCCATCTACTTCTGAAAAATCGGCCACTGAAAACCCTACAGAGCACAATTCTACTCTGACACACGTGGGGTCATCATGAGTCAAAATCCACTGGACAGTAGCTGGTTTTTATTGATTATACTAACTATAGAACCGCACTATAATCAGCCTTCTCCAGTCTCCTGATCCTATTTTTGGTCTGAAGGAAATCCTTCTCTGTCCACCTCTCCTTCCATCTACTCTTCCTCCGGGCAACCTGGACTAACTGCTTCATTAGATTTTGGTTTTAGGAAATGAATACCAGATAAAGAGGGTGTCTTGCAGACAATTTCTGCTTTTTCCTCCTGCCAAAAACTGTCTTCATTAAGAAAACGAAGCTCAGAGTTTGTTACATTCAGGGCTGAAGGAAAGGAGAGGGGAAATCACAAGAAAAAGAAGTAAATTGATACCTCAAAAATTTTCACAAAGATATAAAGTGTTCAATGTCCAAAAAATATTTGCTAAAATATTTTCATTCATTCAATTCAATGAACAAACTTAATGAAGACTGATGCCTTACAAAACCCTGTGCTTACCAATACTCAGCATCATGAGCAAGACCGTTAAAGGCAGCATTTACTCTTACAGAGTTTAGGTTATAACAGATAAAAATCTAACGCAAGGCTGTGAACATACTGTGTGCGTGTGTGTGTGAGAGACAGAGACAGAGACAGAGAGAGACAGAGAGAGAAACCTAACCTGCGTCCTGCAGGAAACAATATGCTTTTAGCTTATATTAACTGAGTGTTGTCTCAGACACTGTATTACATTATCCTCACATTAGCCCCTATAAGGAAATATTTTAATTATATTTCTATTAAAACTTAACTTATTAAAAGTTAAGTGATTTGACAAAAACACAAAATTAATAAATGACAAAGATAGAATTTAAAATCAAGTTGTTCATTCCTTTCTCTAATTTAATTCTCATATTATCCTGGTGTTACATGGTTGAATCAACAGAACTGGATTCAGTGCCTGGCATGGTAATTTGGCACACAAGATGTACTTTTCTATAAAATGGGCCTAGCTAATTAGGTAGCCACTATGCTTAGTACTCTCATGGGTAACCATGTCCACATACACAAATGGTTTGGTAAACCAAGTTGATTTTAACATGGCCAATTCCCTGGAGAAATTGTGAAAGTATTGTTAAATCGTGGTGATGGTATTTTTCTCTTAAAAAATTAAAATGTTTTGCCTACCAGGTGAAAATCCAGACTTAATATTACTGAAATAATCAGATTTAGGTAAGACAAAACTCTGAAGGGATTTCTGAAATTATTTTGTTGTTGTTGTTAATTCTTTATTAGCATTCACTTCTTATGTGGTATTTTTGATATGTGAGCAAGAGCTACAGATGCAAAAATTCCTAGGTATAAAAGCTATTCCAGACGGTAATAAGTAGGATTTTCTCTATGCTACGAGAAAGCCTAGTGAGGCAAAATTAACAGTAATGCGGCAGGTGCCTTCAGTTTGCCCCTCCATATTCCTTCTTCATCCTACTCCTCCTTCTTTCTTGCTCTGGGGGACTGACCCACAAACAGGGCACCTGGCCTTTTAGGAGTGGGTTTATTGGGCTGAGTTTGTTGATTCCTAGCTGGAAAACAGAGGCAAGGAGGGAACAAAAGGAATGGGGTAGAAAAGAAGAAAAGAAAGTGAAGTCAGTGTATTATTCACTTTACCACCAAGTGCTCAACTAGTCGCTGAAAGATGGGCTGAAAGAGGCTCCTCAGAGCACAGGCCTGGTGATCTGCTTCTGGAGGGTCACAGCCTTGAAAACCCTATGGAGCAGTTCTAGTCTGCACACGTGAGGGCGCCACGGGTCAGAACAGACTCAACAGCAACTTACAACAACAACTTTCTAATGAGAGCAACTTAGACTGCCTACCCCAAAAAATCCACTGCCGTCCAGTTGATTCCAACTCATAGCTACCCTATAGGACAGAGTAGAACTGCCCCATAGAGTTTCCAAGGAGCGCCTTGGTGGATTCGAACTGCTGCCCTTTTGGTGAGCGGCCATAGCACTTAACCACTACGCCACCAGGGTTTCCTTAGACTATGTCCTTTTTTTTTTTTTTTTATTCTGCAAGATTCTCTTTCTTTCCCGCATTTGGAAATTCTTCCTTCCCTTGTCCCTTCAGGCTTTAGGGTAACAACAGTCCTGCTCTTAATAGTCAAGGATATTGCACTATCCCATTCCTTCACTTTCCTATACTCATCCACACCTTTATAATTAATCTCTCTGTAAATAAACCCTTTTCAAATTATCCCAATTTGAGAATGCCATCTGTTTCTTGTTTTGAGCTTGATTAATAAAAATTCCTTGTGTAAGCTTCCAGAAATTTTCTTGCATGCTAAAGCTTATATGTATATATATGCACTTTTTTCTTCTGCACAATTACTAGCATTCTCTGGATATCTTGATTTTTTTCACTTAATAGCATATCTTGTAGATTTTTCCATATTAGCACACGGAGAGTTGCCATGTTGAAATCATCTTAAAAAGAGTGTAACATTTGAAAGACTAACAGATGAAAATAAATGAGTATTACCTGTAATGGAAATGCTTTAAGTCATAAAAGGAGTTTAATTCACTCCCCCTGCCCCCCATAACTTAAGAACCTATTGAATGAAAATTTAGCATCACACCAGGTTTGTAGATTATTCTTTTTTTTTTCTTTGAAAGAAAATCACTCTTCTTTTCCTCCAATTCCATGAGTCAATGATTGTAGGTGAATCTTTGCGTAGCTACCTGAGGAAACCTGAGCTAATTTACCCTCTCAATAAAGAATGTGTATCACATGAAAGTGGCAAATATCAAGGAGCAGTATCATTTTAAGTGTGCCTCATTACCACTAGGATGAAGATTGAATAGTTCACATTGAAGCATCACAAAACCACTGCTCATATCACTAGTAATAGGTCTTTATAAGCCAGGATTGACTCAATGGCAGTGGGTTATAGACCACAGTGGTTTATCCTTTAAGCAGATTTAGGAACATTTGTGAGGGGGATAGGGGACAAGTGGAAAAACGAGAGAACATTGAGACCATCTTGTGATTCTATGTATTAGCTTACTTGTTAGGTGCTGTAAGGTTCATGTTGACTCTAGAGACCCAAAGTGGGTGGCTTAAAACGACAGAAATTTATTCATTTCCATTTCGGGAGCTAGAAGTCTGAATTTACCACATTAGCGGGCCATGTTTTCTCTGAAGTCTCTAGGGGAAGATAATTCCTTATCTCTTCCTGCTTCTGGTAGCACAGTTGTTCCTGGGTTTGTATCAGAATAACATCAATCTCAATCTTCACACAGCCATCTTCTCCCTTGTGTTTGTCTGTACCTGAGTCTCTTATCTTTTTATAAGGACACCGGTCATATTATACTGGGGCCCACCCAGCTCTAGTAAAATCTCATGCTAATTTAACAATTAGTTAAAAGACCTTATTTCCAAATAAGCTCATATTCACAGGTACCAGATATATCTTTTCTGGAGGACACAATGCAATCCATAACACTCTGAGATTGAGATAACAGGGGTGTGTCCCTTTTTTTGAGTCTTCAGACATCTACAATGATCATCTTCCATGTGTAACCATGCTTCACTTAAGTTACTCCGTTTATGGAACTTCTGAATAAACCTACCCACAGGTTTTCAGTGTTTTAAGATTATCGGAATTCTAATTGATATATTTATTACCAGAATGTTCTAAAAATATCATCAAGAATGTGTTTCCAATTACATAAATATTCCAGAAAAGTGTTAAATAACAATAACAAAAGAAATAAAATACATCAAAATCTAAATGGAAATCACATAACCCTGAGCTAAAATTACATTTTCACAGAAAATAAAACCATATGGCCAAGTGAAAACTACTTTTCCTTATTTATATCATCTTATTATTAAATGTTCCTTGAAGTATTATCTGGGAGACTGGAACCACATTATGTTTAAACAGATTCAATTTTATTCATTTACTAAATAAGACAAAACAGACAATTGTTTATTTCTTAAAAAAAAAAAAATGCATTTTTCTCCATGGGACTTCTTTTCTCTGTGGATTCCATCAGTTTTTGGCTAGGAAATGAATTCTCATAAATGCCCTAGAGGAGTCTATTTTCTTTTGGTTGGCAATTATCCCTTTTTCAGAGTTTATTCTCATGCTAAGATTCAAGAGTCTTTTAGAACCCATATCCATGCCAACCGTGGTAGTGTAGTGGTTAAGTGCTATAGCTACTAACCACAAGGCGGGCAGTTTGAATCTACCAGGATCTCCTTGGAAACTCTATGGGGCAGTTCTCCTCTGTCCTGTAGGGCCACCATGAGTCAGAATCAACTCAGTGGCAATGGGTTTGGTTTCAGGTTATTTGGTATAACTCCTTTTACTATTTTAAAGATGTATTAGTCTTTTTAAGCCCTAGAAGAATGGACATACTCTGTTAGTCACACCACTGTGGAACTCGGAAGCTCAGTCTTAAAGCACAAAATTACAAAGAAAGTTGTAATTTCCTACAGAAATACTAGCATAGTACCAGATAAAATCATTACCAGGCCTGGAATTAAATATATAATGGAAAAGACCATAAAATGTTATAAAATTAAGAATTTATTAATTTTAAGAAAACTTTAAGACATAAAAATGGGCATTGGTATAATACGCACATTAATTCTACCTGAGTCCCCAACATATTTCAATGTTTACACATGTAAAATAAATATAGAATTAGAGTAGATCTTAAATTTGGCCTAAATTTATAATAGTGTGGTAGGCATAACAATGCCCCCACAGCAAAAAAAAAAAAAAATGCTAGTGTACTAATTCCTAGAACCTGTTAATATGTTCTATATTCATATTCAGATGTTAGTAAGGGTACTCATCTTGAGTTGAGGAGATAATCCTGGATTACCTGGGTGGTCTTCCAAGCACCATATTATAGGAACCGTGTCTAGGTCACATATAGCTGAGGAACCAACATGTTAATATAACCCAGCCCGTTTGTGACCATTGCTGGTTCCAGTATAGTAAAGTCACAAAATTTGGCCAATCCAAATACCATGATCTACTGGTACATTTTGAAGCTATGTTAGTCCTTTTAGGCCAAAAAAAGAATTGATATTCTTTGTTAGTCACACTGCTGTATAACTGGGAAACTCAATCTGAAAGCACATTGTTGTAATGCTGCAAGTTCTATGGGAAAAGCGAAGGAGTCTAACACACAGAAGCAACAAAGTCAGAGATGGAGAAAAGGCCTAACACAATTGAGTCTATGGCTTCAATTATTGCTTAGGCACTTCTCCAAGGTTGATTTTCTTACCCACTTTTAGATTCTGTGAGATAATAAATTACCTATTGTTGTTTGTTGTTACTTAAATTAGACACAACGCTGTTTCTGTCATTTACGAAAGAGTCAGTGTTGAGCGTTGTATGAGATTTCTATTGCTGCTGTGACAAATTATCACAAACTCATGGCTTAAAACAACTTAAATACATTGTTCTTCAGTCTGAATGATTTAACCGGAATAAAATCAAGGTACCAGCAGGGCTGTGCACCTTTCTGGAGGCTCTAGTGAGAATTTGTTTCTGTGATTTTTCCAGCTTCTGCTTTCTTTCTCCATCTTCAAAGCCAGCCATGATACATCTCTCTGGTGTTTTCTTCCGTAATCACAACTGTTTCCGACTCTCCGGTTTCTCTCTTTCACTTTTAAGAGTCCTTGTGAGTATCATGGGCCCACTAGGTAATTGAAAATACAGGTAGTTCCTGATTTACAATGGGGTTCTATTCCAGTGACTCCATTGTAAGTTGGTTTTGATATAAGTCAAACACCTCATTTTTTTTTTTTTTTTAGTTTTTATTATTATCTTTTATTTAAGTATCTTCATAAATCTGATCTTTATTTGCCTTTGGGGTTGGAAACATTTCATATAAACTTACAGGTATATTTTAACACATATATACATACATGAAATATATATATATACATACATGAAATATATATATATATATATATATACCTATAATAAAAATTTACTCCCACAATGAAAAACATTTGGACAACTTTGAAAGGTTGTCAGTTCTGGTAATAGTTCCACTTATGGAAGGTTCTAGATTATCTGGATTATCCCAAGGAATAGGAATGGCATTTCTAGTCAGTAAATTAGTGAGAGTTGCCTGTATGGTCCTTTTCTTTTCTTTTTCATATACTTCGTGGTAACGTTTTGCTGCTTCCCTTCCCAAACTGACCTACAGACTTAGCAAAGCGATCAGTGTTTGGGTCTATGTTTTCAAGCAACTGCTGCCCCAGATTTAGTTTAGGAAACTAAACTTTACAGCAGTGTTTCGAACAGTAAATCATATAATTGAATACCTGCAAGTGAACATCTGAGAATAATGTTAGTTGCCATTGAGTCAGTTCCTACACATAGCGACCCTAATGTACAATAGAATGAAACACTGCCTGGTCCTGTGTCATCCTCACAATTTTTGCTATTCTTGAGGCCATTTTTGCAGCCACTGTGACAGTCCATCTCTTTGAGGGTCTTCCTCTTTTTCACTAACCCTCTACTTTACCAAGCATTATGTTCTTCTCCCAGGGACTGATACCTACTGATAACATCTCCAAAGTATGTGAGATGAAGTCTTGCCATCTGTGCTTCCAAGGAGCAGTCTGGCTGCGCTTCTTCAAAGACAAATTTGTTTGTTCTTCTGGCAGTCCATGGTATATTCGATATTGTTCACCAACACCATAATTCAAAGGTATCAATTTTTTTTTCAGTCTTCCTTATTCATCGTCTAGCTTTCACATGCACAAGAGGCTGTTGAAAACACCATGGCTTGGGTCAGGTGCACCTTAGACCTTAAAGTGACATCTTTGCTTTTTAACACTTTAAAGAGGTCTTTTGCAGCAGATTTGCCCAATGCAGTGTGTCTTTTGATTTCTTGACTGCTGTTTCCATGGTGTTGACTGTGGATTCAAGTGAAATGAAATCTTTGACAATTTCTATCTTTTCTCCATTTATTATGATGTTGCTTATTGGTCTTGTTGTGAGGATGTTTGTTTTCTTTATGTTGAGGTGTAATCCATACTACAGGCTGTAGTCTTTGATCTTCATTAGTAAGTTCTTCAAGTCCTCTTCACTTTCAGCAAGCAAGATTGTATCATCTGCACAACGACTCTTCCTCTAATCCTGAAGACCCATTCTTCTTCATACACTCCAGTTTCTCAGATTATTTGCTCAGCACACAGACTGAATAAAAAGAATACAACCATGTCAAACACCTTTCCTGACTTTAAGCCATGCAGTATCTCCTTGTTCTGTTTGAAGGACTGCCTCTTTTTCTATGTACAGGTTCCTTACGAGCACAATTAAGTGTTCTTAAATTCCCATTCTTCCCAATGTTATCCATAATTTCTTGTGACCCACACAGTTGAATGTCTTCGCATAGTCAATAAAACACAGGTAAGCATCTTTCTTGTATTCTGTGTTTTTAGCCAGGATCCATCTGACATCAGCAATGATATTCCTCATTCCATGTCCTCTTATGTGTCCAGCTTGAACCTGGGAATTCCCTGTCCATGTACTGCTATAACTACTTTTGAAAGATCTTCAGCAAAATTTTACTTGTGTGGTATTAATGATATTTTCTGATAATTTCCACATTCTGTTGGATCACTTTTCTTTGGAATAGGCATAAATATGAACCTCTTACAGTCAGTTGGCCAGGTAGCTGTCTTCCAAATTTCTTGACATAGATGAATGAGCAACATCAGCACTGCATCCATTTGTTGAAACACCTCAATTGATATTCCGTCAATTCCTGGAGCCTTGTTTTTCAACAATGTCTTTAGTGTAGCTTGGACCTCTTCCTTCAGTACCATTGGTTCTTGATCATATGCCACCTCCTAAAGTGGTTGAACAATGACCAATTGTTTTTGCTATAGTGTGTGTTCCTTCCATTTTCCTTTGAAGCTTCCTGTGTCATTCAGTATTTTGTCTATAGAATCCTTCAATATTGCAACTTGAGGCTTGAATTTTTTCTCCATTTCTTTCAGCTTGAGAAATGCTAAGTGTGTTCTTCCCTTTTAGTTTTGTAACCAGGTGTTTGCACATTTCATTATAATAATTTCCTTTGTCTTCTTGAGCTGCCCTTTGAAAAATAATGTCAGCAAAGTACACACTGCAACGCTGTACGTAATACATATTACTAATGATAAGATGTACAAAAAAAGAAGGCCATAAGCACATGCTTGTAATAACTCGAATACAGTTGTAAGTGGGGGACTACCTGTATTCTCTATTTTAAAATCAGCTGATTAGAAAAAAATAGCTGATTAGCAAATTTAATTCCATCTACAATTTTTTTTCCCTTTTTCATGTAACCTACAATATTTGCAGGTTTTGGGGATTGGGTCATGGATATCTTTGGGGAACATTAATCTGCCTATCACAGGAACTAAGGGCTGAAAGAGTAATCAAGAACATTGGCTTTGAGTACAGAAAGACTGGGCTCATATCCTATTTCTTCCTTGTTGCATGACTTTGAGCAAATATTAATATTTTCTGAACCTCAGCTTTCTCAACTATAAAATAGCAGCAATAGAAGCTACCTCATAAGACAGCTGTGAAAATTAAATTTATGTAAATTGTTTAAAAAACTGCTACTTCAATAGTAGTATGATGAATGTTAATCAGGCTTATAAATGTTGAGGAAGAGAAAAAATGTGACTGAGAATCTTGATTCTGGTAAATGGAAAACAGTGACTACAATGCAGGATAGAAATAATGACTCCTCTAACTCCCTGCTATTATTGTTGTTGTTAGGTGCTACTTATAGCTACCTTATTATAACAGAAAAAAACATTGCCTGGTCCTGCACCAACATCAAAATCATAGCTAAGTTTGAGCCCATGGTTGTAGCCACTGCGTCAATCCATCTTGTTGAGGGTTTTCCTTTTATTCACTGATCTTCTGCTTTACTAAGCATGATGTCCTTCTCCAGGGACTGGACCGTCCTGATAACATGTCCAAAGGACATGAGATAAAGTTTTGCTGTTCTCACTTCTAAGGTTCATTCTGGCTGTACTTCTTCCAAGACAGATTTGTTTGTTCTTCTGGCAGTCCATGGTATATTTAATTTTCTTCATCAACACCATAATTCAAAGGCATCAGTTCTTCTTTGGTCTTCCTTATTCATTGTCCAGTTTTCACATGTGTATGAGGTGCATGAAAATACCACAGCTTGTGTCAGGCTCACCTTAGTCCTTAGAGTGACATCTTTGCTTTTTAATAGTTTAAAGATGTCTTTTGCTGCAGATTTGCCCTATGCATTAAAAAAAAAAAAAAAAAAAGTTGTTGTTGAGTTGATTTCAACTCATTGTGACCCTATAGGACAGAGTAGAACTGTCCCATAGTGTTTGCAAGGAGTGCCTCGTGGATTCACACTGCTGACTTTTTGGTTAGCAGCCATAGCTCTTAACCACTATCACTATGCTCCCAGGATTTCTCCCCAATGTGTTTGTTACATTGTTTGATTTCTTGACTGCTGCTTCTGTGGGCATTGATTGTGGATCCAAATAAAATGAAATCCTTGACAACTTCTATCTTTTCTCTGTTTATCGTGATGTCGCTTATTGGTCCAGTTGCGAGGGTGTTTGTTTTCTTTATGTTGAGGTGTAATCCATCCTGAAGGCTGTAGTCTTTGATCATCACTAGTGTTTCATGTTCTCTTCATTTTCAGCAAGCAAAGTTGCAACATCTGTATACCTCAGGTTGTTAATGAGTCTTCCTTTAATCCTGATTCTGTGTTCTTCTGCATATAGTCCAGTTTCTCTGATAATTTGTTCAGCATATAAACTAAATAAGTATAATGAAAGAATACAACCTTCCCACACGTCTTTTCCTATTTTAAACCATGCAGTATCCCCTTGCTTTATTTGAATGACTGCCTCTTGATCTATGTAGCAGTTCCACAATTAAAGTGTTCTTGAATTCCTATTATTCACAATGTTATCCATAATTTGTTATGATATACTCAGCTGAATGACTTCTCATAGTTAATAAAAGACAGGTAAGCATTGTTCTGATATTACTCCATTTTCAGCCAAGATCCATCTAACAGCAGCAATGGTATCTCTCATTCCACACCTTTTTCTGAACCTATCTTGAACTTTTGGCAGTTCCCCATCAATGTACGTCTATATTCAGTTTTTAATTATCTTCAGCAAAATTTTGCTAGCATGTGATATATTAGTTTGATAATTTCCTCATTCTGATTGCTTTTCTTTGGAGCAGGCATGAATGTGGATCTCTTCCAGTCATTTGGCCAGGTAGCTGTTTTCCAAATTCCTTGACATAGATTAGTGTTTTCAGCATTGTATCTATTTGTTAAAGCGTCTCAGTTGGTATTCCATCAACTACTGAAGCCCTGTTTCTCGCCAATGCTTTCAGGCTGGCTTGTACTTTTTCTTTTTGTACCATTGCTTCTTGATCATATGCTAGGTTGAACTTTGACCAAGTCTTTTTGGTACAGTGACTCTGTGTATTCTTTCCATCTTCTTTTGATGTTTTTGCATTATTCAATTATTGTGGATTGAATTTTTCTTCAGTTCTTTCACCTTTAGAAATGTCAAGCTTATTCTTCTTTATTGGTTTTCTAATTCCAGGTCTTTGTACATTTCGTTACTTTACTTGCTTCTTAAGCAGCCCTTTGAAATCTTCTCTTCAACTTTTACTTTATCGTTTCTTCTGTTTACTTTAGCTACTTTGCACTCAAGAACAAGTTTCAGAGTCTCTTCTGACATCATTTTGCTCTTTTCTTATTTCTTGTTTTTTTAAATGATATTTTACTTTATTCATGTATAATGTCTTTGATGTCATCCCATAACTCCTCTGATCTCCACTCATTAGTGTTCAGTGCATCAAATTTATTCTTGAAATGGTCTCTAAATTCAGGTGGGGTGTATTCAAGGTCAGAGTCTGGCTCTCTTGAACTTGCTTTGATTTTCTTCAGCTTTAACGAGAACTTGCATACCAGCAATTGATGTCCTGTTCCATATTCAGCCTACGGCTTTGTCTTAACTCATAATATTGAGCTTCTCCATTGTCTCTTTCCACAGATGTAGTCAATTTGATTAGTGTTTAAACCACCCTGCAAGGTCCACATGTGTAGTCATCGTGTTGTTGAAAATAAAGTCTTTCTGGTGAATAAGTCATTGTTCTTGCAGAATTCCGTAATGTGATCTCTGGCATTTCTATCACCAAGCACATATTTTCCAAATACTGATCCACCACCCCTGTGTCAGTTTGTCATACTGTAGTGGCTTGTATGTTACTATGATGCTGGAAGCTCTGCCACAAGTATCTCAAATACCAGTAGGGTCATGCATGGTAGACATCTCTCAGTGGAGCTTTTACACTAAAACAGACAGGAAAAAGTTCTGGCAATCTGCTTCAAAAAGAAGTCAATGAAAACCTTATGGGTAACAACAGAACATTGTCCAGGATAATGCTCGAGGATGAGCCCCTCAGGTTGGAAGGCAGTCAAAATATAAGTGAGGAGGTGCTGCCTCCTCAGAGCAGAGTTAAAATTAATGACATGGATGGAGTAAAGCCTTATGGATCTTCATTTTCTGAGGTGGCAAGACTCAAAATTAGAACCAACAGCTGTAAGTGTACATTAATAATTGAAATGTGGGTGGTATGTATGAAGTATGAATCAAGGAAAATTGGTTGTTGTCAAAAATGAAATGGAATACTTGAAGATCAATATTCTAGGCATTAATGAGCTGAAATGAACTGGTATTGACCATTTCTACTCCTGCAATCCTGTGGCCTATGCCCTGCTATATGTTCTAAAAAAAAGGGGGCAGGAGAGAAAAAGAGCTTCTAAGACTGGTGATTTCTCTGGTGAACTAAATTGTCCCAAATGGACATGGAAAACAAATGAACACTACTTTTTGAAGTGTAAATAGATTTGAAGAATACTTGGTAGTGTTTTAAAAAGTTGAAAAATGCATGTATCCTATAAAAATAGGCATGTATTCACTGCTACACTCTTTTTGATAGTAAATTATTGGAGGAAATGCCAATAAGTATACTCATAGATAATTGTTTAAATCTATTTGTGCCATTTAGGATTACACAGAGTTCCAAATTATCATATTAAATCTATATATGCCTCAAGGTGGTTCCAAAACCAAAAACCCAAACTCATTGCCCTCGAGTACATTCTGACTCATAGCTATCTCCAAAATACAATGTTGCATGGAAAAAACAAGGTATAGTAAAAGAGTAAATTTTAAAAGCATACGCTGTTGGTATAACCATAAACATTAAAAAAAAAAAAAAAAACTCAAATAAAGAAATTTTTAAAAACTCATGAATATGAAAATGGAGCTGGCTCTAGATAGAGGGGAAGTGGACTGGTGAGAAAAGTGAAGATCTTCCTTTTACCTGTAATGCCATCTTTATTTATTTTTAAAAGGCCTGAACCATTTAAATATATATATATATATATATATATATTTGGAATTTTAGGATTTTGGTATCTAAGTTTTGTTATATTATTTACTTACTCTTCTGAGTTTGTTAACTAAGAAAATTTTACAGAGAGAGAAAAAATTTAACTGATAACCTTAAACTTGGAAAAATTAGGTTAATGTCTCTCACTTGACATGGAACCCATGGATAAGCCATAGCAAATGAGTTGGTGCCTAACACCATCATTTCATCTTAAAGCTACTAGATGTCTTTGAAAGCACTTAGATAGGCACATTTGCATTTCATTTTGCATAAATGTACGTATCAATTTACTTTATTTGAATATGACTTTAAAGGAGTTTAACATCAAGTGTATAAGGTTAAATAAAATACTGCAACTTTAGCAACTGAATTAAAAGTTTAACTTTCAAGGTCAAAATTAAATGAAATTTTAGAAGAATCCCTCCTCAACAGTGTTTGGGGAAATGATGTGATAGTATTCCTCTACTGGAAAATACAGTTGGTAGGAAGAGAAGAAATTAATTGATTATTTGGGGGGATGGCAGGTAGCATAGTGTAGTGGCTAAGAACATGAGTGTGAGGACTTAGACCTATCTCGGTGCTAAACCTAGCAGTTTTCTCAAATATATAAAAAAAAAAAAGGAATAATAAAAGTACATATACCTTAGTCTTATAAAAATGGTATGTGTTAAGAACCTGGTACATGGTAAGTACCTTTTTTAATTCAATTTTTGAAGTGTTAATTTACTTGTCTGAGAAACTAGTGCATCGCTTTCTGATCTGTGGCATGGAATTGACTGTCCCAAGAAACTGAATACAATAAAATTAATATATTGGGTGAGGTTTATTTGAGCAAAAGACTCACTAGTTGGGCAGCACCAAACCAAAAGTGGGAAGGTATTCCACTATCTGCAGTGAGGAAACCCTGGTGGTGTAGTGGTTAAGTGCTATGGCTGCTAACCAGGAGTTCTGCAGTTCAAATCCACCAGGCACTCCTTAGAAACTCTATGGGGCAGTTCCACTCTGTCCTATAGGGTTGCTATAAGTTGGAATCAACTCAACGGCAGTGGGTTTGTTTTTTGGTTTTTTTTTTGGTTTATCTGCAGTAACTGGCTTTTATTGACAAAATGAGGAAGTATAAAAAGCTTATTTCTGATTGGCGTATGCAGTTTTCTGTGCAGCACTGTCAGAATCTCATTGGTCAACAAGGGTGGCCTAATTGTCAAGAAAACTAGGCAGTTACAAAAGGTTTTATCAGATAAATCCTAAGGGCGTTGTCTACTACTGGGTTGCCCCTGCCATTTTTTCAACCACATGATTCCATTGTGATTTCATTTAGCATGACTAAAGAATACCTTGAGAACTGTTGAAACACAAATGTGAACTTAAGTAAGAAGAGATTTTATTTGACAAGACTATTGCAATAAGGAGAACACTCTGATGGTAAGTATCCCAAAGGTGAGGTGGAAAGGACTTGACTAGAAAGAACTGGCTATGGGGAAGTGAGATGAGCAAGGGGCATAATCACGTTTTTTTTTTTTCCCCCTGAGGGCAGTTGATTCTCAAAAGAAGTCATTAAGTACACCTACTTCTCACTTACAGACTATCTCATTATCTGAAATTTCGTATTCACAACAATAGTGAAAAATCTACTATCTAACTGTTTTGGGCATTAATGACATATATCTGGAAGTAAAAAATGCTGAGGTGTGTGTGAGGTGAGAGGGAGGCTGTGATAGATAAGATTATATGCCAACTTGGCTGGGCCATGATTCTCAGTGGTTCAGCAGTTATATAATGATATAATTGTGCTATTATGTAATGCTGTAATTTTGATGTAGTCATTCTTCATTTTGTGACCTGATGTGACCATCCTCTATTTTCACATAATCCCAAATTTTGCATAATGACCTGGCCTTTAGAACCTAACCATGTCAATAAGTGAGGAGTGGGTGTAGTTGTATTTTCAGATTCAGATTCATAGGCCTGTGTCAAGGAAAGAAGCCTGACTAATGTTTACATAAATCAGTTTTGCCCAGATTAGTCAAGACAGATACCAAAAGAGTGAGATAATCATAATAACCTATGGCAGAAGTTGATTTATCCAAATATAATTGATTAAAACTTGTAAAATATTTTATCTAAAAACAAAAGAAGTGCACTTTTCTTAAAAGCAAAAACAAGCAAATTAACATAAAAAAAATAAGTTTACTTATTAGCAAATGGCACTAAATTTAGATTTCATTAAAGGTGTTAAAATGAAAAGAAAATAAATGCATTTCTTTTGTCTTAAATGTGTTGTTTCCAAAATTATTATCTCATATTTTATCATAGTGCTGTTAGCAGAGACTTGATAAAAATGCGCTATGATTATTTGCAAGTATTTCATTTTACTTAAAATCCCTCTCTCTCTTTCTTTCTATGTCAGGCCTTTAAGTCTGATTCCTGGGCTTATGGATAAGCACCTTTTGTCTTGTAAATTATGAGGTCATTCATGTGGTGTTGTAGCTTCATAAAAAAAGGCTGAGAGAAAAAAGAGAACTAGTTCAGAAAAGTGTAAGCCTTTGTTTAAACACTGAGAGATTTAGTTAAGAATGTAGTAAATATTAGAATTGTTATGGAAGCATAAACCAAAAAAAAAAAAAAAAAAAACCAAACCCAGTGCCATCAAGTCCGATTCCTACTTATAGCTAAGGTAAATGTAGCTAAATGAATTTGTGTTTAGGGATGCTTTTTTTCTCTTCCCCTTTTCAAGCATGAACTAAAAAAATATTTAACTCTAGTGTATTTTGCCTTCAAGTTTTACTTTAACTATTACAACTCTTTTAAATGTTAATGGAATCGTTATTAATGCATAAGCCAGGTAGTTTATTGAGTTTTATAAAGTGTGTGAATAAACTCAATGCAAATACAATTTCTAGTATAAACAAAACAGGATATAATCATGCATTCTTCTATTACAAAACAGCTCTAAAAAATGTTATAAAACTTAGAAAGTATACAAGAGGAATAAAAAACATTGGTAGTATACATCTAAGAGTTTCTTTAAGACAAAACATTCAGAAAGGTACTGCATACATTTTGTTAAATTCAAACTGTACCCCTAACCACCTCTTTTCCATCTTGACCTTGACTTCTGAAATCCTAGCTCTAGTTGATCATTTTGATTATTGCTCATGCCTTCTACAGCTTCATTACTAGTTCAGCATATAGACCCATATAATTATGCAACTTTTAACAAAATATTGGTCTTGAACACATGATGATTGTTCTAAAGAAATATTATGTCACATTTGAAATCCGAACCTGGAATTGCTAATGTTTTATGCTGAAAGAAGTATGAAGTGTGGGTCTCCCTTTCTCTGTTTGAATGACTTTTCTTCTCTTCCACTACTGATCTGAAATTTTCATTTGGTAGCTTGTTTGAAATAAGGGAGGAAGTGATGGCAACCTCAGAATAAAAGCAAATGGACCCTAACGAGTGGGAGGACGGTGGGAGACAAAAAAACAACAGTCAATTGTCTGAATTCAACTCACTCTATCCACAACTTTCTTATATAATTCTCTTTACTGCAAAACCTTTGGGGTTCTCAGCAATTTGTAAAAGCAAGGCAGAAACTGAAGTGGATTGAAAGTTTCTCCAAAGTGGGCAGTGTATGATGACTGATGGTGCCTTTGAGGTCTCTTGATAACGCTCTATAAATAATCTGTGTCAAAAACCTAAATGCATGCAGAAGCAGCAAAAATGAGTGTAATAGAATATATTTATTGTGAGTAGATGCAGTTTGAATCTAGCAGTATCAATGGGAAGACACTCCAAAGAAGGGGACAATGAAAATGGTTGAATAGGCTATTGACATGTTAATTTTGTAGGAGATAGCATCAGAACACCTGTAGGGTTCTAGGTGGTTGGAGAAACAGTCACTAAGGACCTGCCATACATTTTCCAGTCAGAACCTGTGTTCCTGCTCCTGGAAACTGGCTGCACATGGATAATTCTATAAAAACACCCAGTGTCTAAGGAAAAAAACAACCTCCGCTGAGCTGCTTACTAAGCTATTGTTTGACTTGAAAGTGACTGTCTTAGTCGTCTAGTGCTGCTATAACAGAAATACCACAAGCAAATGGCTTTAACAAAAAGAAATTTATTCTCTCACAGTCTAGGAGGCTAGAAGTCTGAATTCAGGGCACCAACTCCAGGGAAAGGCTTTCCCTCTCTGCCGGCTGTGGGGGAAGGTCCCTGTCATCAATCTTCCCCGGTTGAGGATCTTCTCTGTGTCGGAAATCTGGGTCTGAAGAACATGCTCTGCTACTGGCACTACTTTCTTGGTGGTATGAGGTTCACCCCCCACCCTTCACTTCTCTCTTTATACCTCAACCTATCCTTGTAGATTGAGTCCTGCCTCATTAATATAACTGTTGCTAATTTCACCTCATTAACATCACAGAGGTAGGATTTACAACATATAGGAAAATCACATCAGATGACAAAAGAGTGAACAATCACACAATACTGGGAATCACGACCTAGCCAAGTTTACACACAATTTTGGAGGACACAATGCAACCCATGAGAGTGACTTTAGATAAAGAGTTCCTTAAAGGTTCAAGGTTTAAAAGGGCATCTAAAGGCAAATGTGCTGGGTGGGTCACCCTAATTCTGTGAACCCAGAAACCTGGACTCCAGGTGAATCAAAATGGTTTTGTCATCTGGCTGAATTAAAAGAACCTTGAATCAGTGGCTAAATGCTCAAATTGTCAACAGCTATCTTGACAGTCCCAGAAAACTCTTTTAGGGTCTCTCTGCCTCTGGAGACTCAAGGCATGCATGCTTCAGGGACTGGTAAAATGCCGTATAGATTTGTTTCTAAGAGATCCATGAATGGGATGATTAGCTTAACACAGCAAGTAGAAAGTGGGTTATGCTGACTTTTTCACAGTAGTTCAATTCAACCAATATGTGTTAGACATCTTCTGTATGTCAGACACTAATAGGTGCTTGGTATCCTAATGTAGCTTACCCAAAGCTTAGTCAATTTAAATGCAAGAGATAAGTGTCCCAATAGATACTTCCAACTCTTGTTAAATTAAACAATATATGTACACACAGGGTACTAAGGAAGCACAGGACTAGACCCTGTCTCGCCTGAGGAGTCAGGGACAATTTCCTCGATGAGATGGTGTCTAGTGTGAAACACAGAACAAGATAGAAATAGAACAATTACTAGAATTAACTCCCTTTGTCAGCTTCTTAATTATTTGTATGACTATCATTATACAATGAAGCTTGGCATTTGTAAATTTATTGTGTGTGAGTCCAGCTATTGAGGAGTGATCCTAGAGGTCCAAACCATGAAATTTATAATTCTTCTGAAAACAAAGTTAAATTGCTTTCTGTTAGATTAATGGAAAACCCAAGTGAAACCAGTTTAAATAATAAAGAGAATTTAATTCAGAGTATCATGAATGCTGTAGAGTTTTCTTTTTTTTTTTCTATCACTTTCTTTAGCCCTGCTCTTTTACTCTGTTTACTATATTTCTCTTACATTGCCTTTTTTTCTATATGACTGTTCTATACTCAGGGTGGCTTTTCCCATGGCAGTGAAATAATTTCCGCCACTAGAATCCACATATCAATAATACACATTATCCAGAAGAAGAGAACGTTTCTCTTACCCCGATGATAAAATGTAAGCCAGTTGGGCCCACCTGTGAGGAATGCACAGAGAGATTAGATTAAGTCCAGGTTAGAGCCATCCCTGAAACAATCGCAATGGCAGATGAATGGGTTTCTTCTATTGGTTTAGAAGACTCATGAGAATTTGATCCTAGAGCAGGATACGGGGTGAGACGTGATCTGGCCCATCGGGAGATTAGTGGGGGAGAGTGGATGTCTTAGCCAATGGAAAAGCCTAGACAACTGCCCAACATCTGTATTACAACCTCTCTTTATTATTCTTACTGTTCTTGTACACGACACCTATCAGCAAGGTATTTTCTAGAGTATGTGAAAAGAAATACGCTGTTTTGAACTAGGGAATTTTGGAAGGTCTCTGGATGCATTGCTTATGAATATCTAGGAGCTTCAATAATTGTAATTAGTTTTAGATTGACTTCTAAAATGAAGATGTGTAAATTCCAATATGGATACTTGCATTAAGTTTTCTATTACTGTGATAGCAAACCACAGCAAATTTAGTATCTTTAAAAAGCACATGTGTATTATTTTCCAATTCTGTATGTCAGGGATCTGACACATGTCTTACCAGTGAAAATCTAAGTGTCAGCAGGTGGAAACTATGGGGAAGAATCTGTTTCCTGCTCATTTGGGTTCTTGGCAGAAGAGATTTCTTTGGAGTTGTGGGACTGAAGTCTCTATTTTCTTGCTAGCTGTAAACTGAAAGCCATTCTAGCTTCTAAAGTCAATCACATTCCTCGGCTTATGGCTCCCTTCATCCATCTTCAAAACCAGCAATGACAGGTCAAATTCCCCTAACTGTATCACTCTAACCCTCCTTTGCATGAAATAGTTATCTGATTTTAAGGATTCATGTGATTAAATTGTGCCTACTTGCGTAATCCAGGATAATCTCCAATCAAAATCCTTAATTCAATTATATCTGCAAAGACCCGTTTTTATCTTAAGGTAGCATTAATAGGTTCCAGGGCTTCAGGTCTGCTATCTTTGTGTAACCATTATTCAGTTTACTACACTCTTCTCAAATTTTGCTGCATTGAAGTCCCACTCCCCAGTCCCTACCTTATAGAACTCCTCTTATCAATATCCATAATCTTTCATTTATTTTCAGTTACCACTACAGATTCATTGTAGCAGGTTTATTTATAAACTTAAATTTCTTATCTGATCCAAAGCTTTTTTCATACCTTTCACTCAGTGCAAGTTGTAGCTATGAAGGAAGTATGGAGGAAAGTATGATGTGGTATCTGCAGCACTTCTCTCTATCCATTTTAGCTCTTTCCTTTGGTATTGAGAGCATGTAGAAAAGTGTGCAGAACATAGGAGCCTTACTTGTCTAGGTAAGCCTGTCATTCTTCCTTGTTTTACCTTCAGTGTAGTTCAAGCTCATTATCTGTGATCTCAATGTGTTTTAATCATGCTACACAGACAAAAGACTTAGTCCTGGGTACAGAATGTTTCTGAAATTTGACACAACTTCTAGAAAACCCTTAGCCAATCAAATCAAACTGCATTACCATTTTGTGTATCCCCCTTTTTCCCACAGGTTATCTTGATCCTGAAATACTGTAACCTCCCATGGTCAACTATCAGATCTGTGTGTACAAATATGATCCATCTTCCATACCCACTAGATAGAGATAGATAGCTGCTGCCTAGTCACCTCTAACTCATAGTGACCTTATATACAATAGAACAAGACAATGCCTCTTTCTGCCTCACCTTTATAATTGTCAAGACATTTGAGCACATTGTTGAGTCAATTGTGCTGACCCATCTCACCAAGTGTCCCCTTCATAATTCCATGGTCCTTTACTTCGCCAAACATGATATCCTCCTCCAGCAATTGATCCCTCCAGATGACATGTCCAAAGCAGCAAGTTGGACAATGTTCTTTTGAAATCCATAAGATTTGCATTGGTTAATTTTTAGAAGTAGACTGCCAGGCCTTTCTTCCAAGTATGCCTTAATCCGGAAATTTCACTGAAATATGTCCACCATGGGTGACCCTGTTGATATTTGAAATACCAGTGGCATAACTTCCAACAACACAGCAATTAAAAAGCCACCATGGTATGATAAAATGACAAACAGGTGATGGTTCAGGGTCACTATGATTTGATATATCAATTCTTCCTGCCCTCTGTCAATCTAGCTGTTCCCCACATAACATTTCTACTGAATGCTCATCTCCCCTATTCTATCAGTAGAGGTTTCAGATATGTAATTATGACAGCTATACAGTCATCTAATTGAGAAAATAAACACACTAAATTTTCCATCTTGCAGAAACTCCCCCACTTTGCCAGTAACTCTCTTGGGGATACTTTTACAGGAATGGAATATTTCTTTCCATTTGCCTAGAGGAGAGAAATAATGTTCCTACATGACTACTTCAGTACCCAAAGGATATGGATGAATGTTTTTTTTTAATATGTCTATTTCTAATTCTGGTGACTCACAGTAAGCTCATCAGTACTTCAGTTTATCTTTGGGTTTTAGCCATAATTCCGGAAAACAAACAAACAAACAAAAAGCCTACGTGATATCAGAGTACAATAATAGGATTCACAGAATCCTGAATTGACATTTGGGACATTGTAAAATCCAGCCAGATGAAGATTAGGTTACACACAGGAGAGACAGAGTGGTGCAGTGGTAAAGAATTTAGGCACTAAATCCTGGTGGCCTAGTGGTTAAGAGCTACAGCTGTGAACTAAAATGTTGGCAGTTCAAATTCACCAGGCACTCCTTGGAAACTGTATGGGACAGTTCTACTCTGCCCTGTAGGGTCGCTATGAGTTGGAATCGACTTGATAGCAACTGGTATATTAAACAAGATCTACCACTTACTGGGAGATCTGGTAGCACACTAGTTAAGAGTTCAGGCTGCTAACCAAAAGATTAGCAGTTTGAATCCACCAACCGTTCCTTGAAACCCTATGAGAGAGTTCTCCTCTGTCCTACAGGGTCACTATGAATCAGGATTTACTCGATGATAATGGGCTTCAAGGGATACCACTAACTCTGTGGTTTTAAACAATATATACACCTTGGTGAGCCACAAGTGTTAGTTCAGACAAAACTGCCATTATTCAAATGCCACAGGTACAGTACCTCTTCCTCTGGACTTTGATTTCAGGGCAAGGTTGGTAGTAGCAATCTTTAAGATGAACAAGCACACCGTTGTCAGCCACGGTCACACAGTCCTGTTGAGAAGCAAAGAAACTTCACAAATGGCTTACTCTTTCCTTCGTACACACAGACCAACCTGCCTTTGAAGCCAAGAAGCTTTTTGTACAAGAGAAAGCAGAGCCAGAGGAATAGAGCGCAGGTTCATGGAAAGTCACTCAGAAAACTCTTAAAATCATAGACTCCACAATGAGGTGGAAAGAAGAGGGAAGTTCTTTGGTAATGCTGATAGTGATACACTTTCTATAGCTCCTGGAATGGCTGACACAAAGGCATTCTAGCCTTGGGGTGTTTGACAGACATGTGTTTTCTAGAGGCATATTATGACTGTTTTAGTTACCTAATGCTGTTGTAACAGAAATACTACAAGTGGATGGCTATAACAAACAGACATTTATTTTCTCACAGTTTGCTGTTGTTGTTGTTGTGTGCTGCCAGGTCAATTCCATCTCATAGTGACCCTGCAGGACAGAGTAGAAATACCCCTTAGGGTCTCCAAGAAGTGATGGGTGGATTCAAACTGCCAACCCTTTTGATTAGCATCCTGAGCTCTTAACCGCTTTGCCACCAGGGCTCCTCTCAGAGTTTAGTGGTCTGGAAGTCAAAATACAGGGTGTCTGCTCTAGGAGAAGGTTTTCTCTCTTTTTCGGCTCTGGAGGGAGGGCCTTGTCTCTTCGAGCTTCTGCTCCTACGCAGTCTTCATGTGGTTTGGCATGTCTGTTCCCAGATACCTGCTCTCTCACTTGTTTGTTTAATCTCTTTCATATCTCAAAAGAGATTGACTCAAAATACCTTAACCCTGCCTCATTAATGTAACAAACATAACCTAATCCTCATTAACATAACCTAACTCTGTCTCACTATCATAACAAACACAACCCATTCACAAATGGGATTTTAACCACAGGTAGAGGTTAGGATTTACAACACGTATTTCGTAGGGACACAGTTAATCCATAACAATGATTAAATTGAAGACAGGAAAAGAAGAGGTAGTTTGACTTAGTTTGTTGTAGTAAGTCTCTCCAAGAGATTAAACTAATTCTTATTGTGCCTACATTTCTATATTCTCTATTTGTATGCAATGGTTACAATTAATGTAATTTTTACAGTTGTAGATCAAAGAGAACAATTTCGTGCACAATTTTCATCCTTTTTCATGTTTTCCATTGTTATAAAACTTTCTTGCTCTTGAAAGTCAGGTTTTCAGGACTTTAGGTTGAGGTACTGGTATGTATCAGGGCTTCCAATGCTGTACTTAATTTTTTCCATTTGTATTTGTACAGGCATAAAACACATCTCAAAGGTAACATATTCAAGTTCATTTTACATACTGCTGCCTAATAAATTCTGGAAATATAGTTTGCTCATGATCCTTTCAATCAATTGTTAATCAAAAATATTCTGTGGCTCTGCACTGATAAACTTCACATTTGTTAATATGATATTTTACATTCCAATTTTTATATCTCTTCCCTGTCTTAGTTTCCTAGACAGGTGCCCTCTATTCCAGGCAAAAAGCATTAGTCAGAGTGATTTCTCCTCTTCCCCGCTATTGTAAATGGTTATAGTATTGTCTCCATGTTGTTCCCACCTCTTTGTAGTCACACTCTTGGGTAACCCCTTCCCATAGTCCCTCTGGATTTGCAATGTGATTTGATTAAGCTAATGGACAATAGCCAGCATAATACAAGCAGAGACTCGAAAAGTGCTTAAATATTGGGACTCGCCTTTCCTCTCATGAAATCTTAGTATTGCCATGGAAATTATTTTTTTTAAGCTTGCTGGATGATGAAAGACATGTTTCCCCCAAAGCCCCAGCTGAAAGGCAGGCAACCACTGGACCAGTGAGTGCGTCCATCTTAAATTAACTAGTGGTTAGCTGCTAACCACATGTATAAGTGATCCTAGCCGACAACATCACTCATATCAAATCTCAAGAAGGAACTGGAATTGGTTAATAATGATACACTGAATACAGGAGAGACAGAGTATATAGGGGATGGCCCATTTCTGTGTCATACTGCCATTACTGGGATTATGTAAGGAATAGGGAAGACAGGAACAGACTTTAGCCCCACTGAATGAACAGAATTTGTTTTGTCTAGAAGGCATACAGCTCCCTGAATGGAAGAGATACTGGGTAAATGAGTTTCATATCCATTACAAAGGCAGATAATTTTGGAGTTGTATTAATAATTTCTAGGATGCAGTATAGTGCAACATTGTCTTGAGGCAGGAATATTAAGAACATAGGTTGCTTAAAGAGGCTCAGTCACATTCCAGTTAGATTCACAATCTAATATATACATTTTTTTTCTTGGCTTCTGTAAGTAAGGGCCATGCTTGAAGCCTTTAGAGGGCAATAAAAGAGCTATGGTTCTCGCCATACCTCAAAGGCTATTGTATCAATGAATGTGTTGGAAATAGAAAGGTAGATGTAACACACTAATGTTAGATGGGTTTTATCTAATGCAATCAGCAATAGATTTTAAAGGTTTATGCCTAAATTCATAACACAAGCCTTTTAAAAACTACCGGTGTGTGTGTGTGTGTGCGTGTGTGCGTGCACATGTGTATATGAATAGCATGAGATCAAAACTTCACTGTTGATTAAAAGGGATGCTTCCACTTTCCTCATCATTATTTCTTATTTTTTACCCATCCCATTTTACTTTGTTAGGAACTGCATGTACTTGTCTTCCTGGAACCTAATGGAAAATTGTAAATCATTTTAATGAAACCTTTTAAAGAAACTTTGAATAATGTAAAATTCATTATTGCCAAACCTTTTAAAACGATAATTAAGGCTTTACTAATACTTCAATTATATGTATGCTTGATTTACATGCTTAAAATAAACTGAATGATAAATACTATTTTTGCAAACCTTATGTACATTCTGAACATTCTATTAGGACTTAGAAAAATAGAGAACAAATTGATATAAAGAGATTTTTTTTATGTGTGGTAAATTATTGTACTTACATGTGCAGAGTAGAACTGCTCTGCAGGGTTTTTAAGGCTGTGACCTTTCGGAAACAGATTGCCAGACTTTTCTTCCCAGGCCCCTCTAGGTGGGTTCAATATGTCAACTTTTTTGCTAGTAGTTGAGTATTTAACAGTTTTGACACCCTGGGACTTCTATGTGGTACATTATGTCTACATATGCTTGCTTTTGATATACTTAAAAATTAATATCATCCCACAAGTTAAAAAAAAAATGGATAAGGCAATTATCAGGCAAATGAGTGAGTGAGTTACTATACCTAACACTGTTTTATCACTTTATTCATTCCAGAACATACAGTAACCACCAATGAAATTACATCTTCTATATTATAAATGTGAATTTCTGAGCTGTCTGACCAGACCTTAGTGGGAAAGAGGATAAAATGGGTGAAAAGAAGAATTTTTTTGTTCAGGGTGATTAGAAATGTTATGAATTAATGATAATGGTGCATAATTTGACTGAAGGACATAGAGATATTATTAGAATAGAAAGAGATAGGTCACATAAATAAGTGTGGGAAAGGGGCCTCTAAGAGGCTTGTCTGTGAACTGACCAATGTATCAAGACAGCAAAGGAGATATGGAAAGTTTATATGCAAAGAGGCTTGCTTTTGGGGGGAGAAGAGGTATTTAAATTTGATTGGAAGAGAAAAACCTATAGTTAGGGAAAGGAAGTCATATATCCTAGGGAAAAAAAAAAAAAAAAAAGAATACCTAAGTTTTTGGAAGATTACACAAATGGAAATAGATAGAAATCTGATAGTATTAAACCATGCGAGTATTTTCAACTTTCAAGGCCCTGTTAAAATATTGACAGGGAGAACTTACCATCTTGGTGCCCAATGTCCCCTGTTTGGAGTAAGTTTTCTTCTCCTGTTTAAAATGTTCATAGCTTCTACCATATTTCACTGAGATACTCTTTTTATATAACTCTCTCTCTCATATAGGATCACCATGAGCAGGAATCGACTCAACAGAAATGGGCTCTTTGGTCATAAGGTCAGATGCCTCTAAAAGCTAGTGATTAAAATTCATCCCTTTGTCTCTCCAGTACCTGGCACATAGTATCACACCTAGAAAGTGCTCAGTTAGCTTTCCTTGAAGTAAACTGTAGAATCTTCCTGTGATTAACTAAAGAACTATTTCCCCTCCAGTGGACATGATATAGACAAACGGTATTCTGACAGGATTTCAAAGATACTAGACTTATGTAATAATGACAAGTAAAATCCAAAGAGGGTGCTAGGAGACACCCAGGGAATCTACTTTTTTAAAAAATATTTTTTAATCATGGCATTTTATACCTTTATACTTACTTCTCTATTAATTAAGTCAATTACTTTGATTTTTGAATCCTGAATTAATTTCTGCACTAATAATTTCTGTAACTACTAGCTTTTTATGTAGATTCTTGTCTGTAACAAATGTAAATCTCTATTCTGGGCTCCTGGCACTTATAATTCTGTTGTTAATATGTTGAGTGAATCATCAACCTTCTCAGGTACTTAAATGTCAAGCTCAAGCACTTCGAAGACATTAATTAAAAAAAAAAAATTTAAAAACTCAGAGATCAATCATGTAATTTGTTTTGCTTCCAATTTGCTTTGAGATGCAAACAAACCCAGTATTTTCCATAATCTAAATTATAGGTGAACATAAAAATACATAGCACTACTACAGTGTATACAAAAATTAACAGGAACTTTACTGGTATTTACATTTTAACACATTAAATAGCAATAAGCTTCCAATATGAAATAGAAGAGTGTTTTGAAAGGTTTTCATTGCTGCTGGAGATTTGAAAATGACACTTAAAAATTTGAGTATCTTTTATTGCCAAAAAGAACTGTTAGGATTCTGCTTTGGACTAAAGAGGAATTGTTAGAAAAGACAGATATGCACTGACTGGTGTTTCACAGTTTTAGGAATTATATAATAAAGAGAGTGTATATATATATACATGTGTGTGTATAATAAAAAAAAATTTTTTTACTATGTGTATACATATATGTATACACACCTGTATGTGTGTGAGTATATATATATATGTACAAACACCTATATATATGTAAGGAGCCCTGGTGGCACAGTGGTTAAGCCCTGGGCTGCTAACTGAAAGGTTGGCAGTTCGAACACACCAGTTGCTCCATGGGAGAAAAATGTGGCAGTCTGCTTCCATGAAGAACACAGTCTTGGAAATCCCATGGGGTGGTTCTACCCTGGAAACTTGGTGGCACAGTAAGTGGTTAAAGCAATTGACTGATGACCGAAAAGTCAGTGGCCCAAACCACAAGACACTCCCATGGAGAAAGATGTGGCAGTCTGTTTTCTAAGAGATTTACAGTCTCTGACATCATATGGGGTTGCTATGAGTCAGAATCAACTGAGGGCAGGGGTTTGGTTCTTTGGGGTTATTTATACATATGAATGTCTTTTTAATGTGAATGCTCCCTTTTGTGCTATGGAATTTTTATTCCTTTTAAGAAAAAAAATCTATTTTTAAGGAAAAGAATTGGTTTTTATTAATTAATTCTAAATGCATTACTTTGCTAGGGGCATAGCACATTGTTATTAGTGCCGGTCAAGTCAATTCCAACTCATAGCGACCCTCTGCACAACAGAAGAAAACACTGCCCAGTCCTGCACCATCCTCACAATTGTTGCTATGCTTCAGCCCATTGCTGCAGCAACTGTGTCAATCCACCTCTTTGAGGGTCTTCCTCTTTTTCGCTGACCTCTACTTTACCAAGCATGATGTCCTTCTTCAGGGACTGATCCCTACAGATAACATGTCCAAAGTATGTTTGCTTCTAAGGAGCACCCGGGTAGTACCTGTTCCAAGACAGATTTGTTCATTCTTTTGGCAGTCTGTAGTATATTCAATGTTTTTTGCCAACACCACAATTCAAAGGTGTCAGTTCTTCTTCAGTCTTACTTATTCATTGCCCAGATTTCACATGCATATGAGGTGATCAAAAATACCATAGCTTGGGTCAATTGCACCTTAGTCCTCAAAGTGACATCTTTGCTTTTCAACAGTAGAAAGACATCTTTTGCAGCCGATTTGCCCAATGAAATGTGTCTTTTGGTTTGTTGTCACTACTTCCATGGGTGTTGAAAATGTCATCCTTGACAATCTCAATCTTTTCTTTGTTTATCATGATGCTGCTTATTGGTCCAGTTGTAAAGATTTTTGTTTTCTTTATGTTGAGGTGTAATCCAAACTAAAGGCTGTGGTGTTTTATCTTCATGAGTAAGCGTTTCAAGTCCTCTTCCCTTTAAACAAGCAAGGTTGTGCCATCCGCATAACACAGGCTGTTAATGAGTCTTCCTCCAATC
Source organism: Elephas maximus indicus (assembly GCF_024166365.1). Taxonomy (NCBI): domain Eukaryota; kingdom Metazoa; phylum Chordata; class Mammalia; order Proboscidea; family Elephantidae; genus Elephas; species Elephas maximus. The sequence goes on along the minus strand of NC_064823.1, from coordinate 134,348,335 downwards.
CTGATGCCCCATTCTTCTTCGTATAGTCCAGCTTCTCGGATTATTTGTTTGGCATACAGTTTCAATAGGTATGGTGAAAGGATAAAACCCTGGTGCACACCTTTCCTAATATTAAACCTCTTGTTTGGTTAGAATGACTGCCTCTTGATCCATGTACAAATTTCTCATGAGCACAATTAAGTGTTCCTGAACTCCCATTCTCCTCAATGTTATCCATGATTCGTTACTATCCACATAGTTGAATGCCTTAGCATAGTCAATAAAGCACAGGTAAACATCTTTCTGGTATTCTCTGCTTTCAGCCAGGATCCATTTGACATCAGCAATGATATCCCTCATTCTGTATCTTCTTCTAATTCCAGCTCGAATTTCTGGCAGTTCCCTAGCAGTATACTGCTGCAGTCACTTTTGAATGAACTCAAGCAAAATTTTGCTTGCATGTGATATTAATGATATTGTTTGCTAATTTCCGCACTGGGTTGGATCACCTTTCTTGGGAATAGGCATAAATATGGATCCTGGCTGAAAGCAGAGAATACCAGAAGGATGGTCAGGTAGATGACTTCCTAATTTCTGGGCATAGACAAGTGAGCACTTCCAGTGCTGTGTTGGTAACCAATGTCACAAAACAATATGGGTACTAACTGTTTAACGAGAAGAAAGTTTGTTCTGTAAATCTTCATCTAAAGCACAATTGAAAAAAAAAAAAAGATTATACCCTTGGAAATCCTATGGCACAGTTCTCTTCTGTCCTATAGGGTTGTTATGAGTTGGAAATGACTAGACAGCACACAACAACATACATATCTGCCTCCCCCTTTCTTGCTTCTAAACAGACTATTTCTGCCCCAGAGAACCACACTATTAGGGAATATATAAGGGATAGGATCATAAAAAAGATCCATTTTTATTATTATCTTACTTTTTTTATTAATCCTCTTATTGTTGTCGTCGTAAGTTGTCATTGAGTCGATTCTACTGGGTGGCGATCATAATAACGATCAGAAACTCTTGAACTGCTAATCAAAAGAGACTGATTCAATAATATCTACATTCCTTAAAATAATAAAAAAAAATACACAGGCTTATTTCTGGCTCTACTGAGAACAATGACTTTATGAAATTTTTTCTAAGCTTTGTAGGCTGCTTGGTAAAATATTTCAAAGATTCTTATGGTTTTGGAATTAAATCATTTACTAATATGATTATATTTCAGTTTTTATATTACTCTTTAAACACTACAAATTCATATTCAGGTTTAAAAAGGCATGGGAAAAGGTGTAAAAAGAAAGCTCTCAATTTGCATAAATTTTATTTTTTGTTTCTTAATTGTAGGTAGAATGGTAACACCAGAGTCATTGTTTTGTTGTTTTTTTCTTTTCAGGGAAATTTGGAGTGAATGTCTTTGCAACATGTTCAGTCAATAAATAAAGAATGGCTGCTTACATGTTTTGTTTTGTTCGTTTATTTCCCCAGATGCGTTTACAAGGTTTTCTTTGAAGCTGGTAAAATGAGCCAGTCTCTGGGTAGAGAATAGGGAAAATAGTGTCTTTCTTTCATAATGTTCCCATTCTGCAGCGCATGATATACAAAAAAAAAAAAAAAAAAAGCAGGCTCTAAATTGCAAGGAGGTGAGGTCACAAAGGAAAGAAGGTTTTCTATGGTGGAAGTTATAATCCACTTTAAGGAGATTCTAATATAAGAGGAACTGGCATGCATGTAAGGAGCCCCAGTGGCGCAGTGACTGAGACCTGGGTTGCTAACTGGAAGATCGGCTTTAAATCTCCAGCTGCTCCGAGTGAAAAAGATGTGGAGGGATGTCTGCTTCTGTAATGATTACAGCTTTGGAAACCTTATGGGGTAGTTTTACCCTGCCCTGTAGGGTCGCTATGAGTTGGAGTGTACTCAAAGCGAAAGTTTTGGCATGCATGCCTGTACAGGGGAGGGTTAAGGGGAGGGCTGCTGAGAAATACGCACATGGGAGTAAAAGAAGAAGAAAGAAATGACCTTGATTTTTTCCCCCTTTTCAAAGATGCTATGGATAGTCTTCTTACATTTACCTTTGCTCAGTTTTCTGGGTCACTTACACAAGAAAATCTTGCGTGCCAAAGTGCGCGGATTTATTCAGGAAAAGCACCTAACCTGGGACAGGGGCTCAGGCCAACTCCCGCAGTCATTAGCCACCAGTGGAGAGTTCCAGTCTGCACCTTTGCCTCATTGGAGCTCTGATACTCCAGTCTCCGTGTAGAAAGAAAGATGCTGACTGACCCTTTCACTGCAAATGGGACTGTGCTTGACTGTCGTGCTGGAAAACCAACCGTCCTTTCTATTGCTGGCTGACTTAAAGCTGTTCCTGTCAGTTCTCACAACTCTTTTCATTTGAATGTGGACCAAGAAAAAAGGGTCAATTCACCATAATGATTTCAGTCCCACCACAGATCCGTAGGGTCTGCATGACATATTGAGACTCAGCGCCACAGGTACAGACTGTCCTGGGAAAAATGATCCAATTGCTATTGCCAGGGACTCAGTAATGAACATAACTCAAGGTATTTTTATGCAAATAACAAATTTATTTGCCACTGCTCCCTCCACCCGGGAGGTATTTTTGTAAATGTGCTATACTATTTTTTTTTTTTTTCTTTTAATGGCAACTGTACTTCTTTTTGTTTTGGGGAGGTAGAGGAAAGAAAAAAGTTTACAAGGAGAAAAAAGTCTAGTATTTTGTCTGACTACCAAACCCAGTGCCCTCGAGTCGATTCAGATTAATAGTGACCCTATAGGACAGAGTAGAACTGCTCCCACAGAGTTTCCAAGGAGCGCCTGGCAGATTCGAACTGCCAACCCTTTGGTTAGCAGCCGTAGCACTTAACCACTAAGGGTGTGACTACAGGAACAGGAATTAAGTTAAGCAGAATGTAGGAAGATATGCACAGGCGCAGAAACACCATTTTTCTAGCTAAAGAGGTTGTTGCAATTGTTCAATGCACAGGCAGCAATATTTTTTCTTTTCTATTTATTTTGATTTACATTCAAGAGATAATTTTCAGAGTGACTCAAAACTGAAAAAAGAAAAAAAAAAATACACACACCAAAAAAAAAAAAAGTTCCTTCAAAGCATTTAGGTGACTAATACAATGTTAAGTCTTAACTGAAAATTCTCAGTATTTTTATCCTCAGGAAATCCAAGCAATGACAGTTATCAGAATCCTTTTTTTCCATTTATTTTTTCTTTTCTTTTTCCCTGCTTTGAATAATAAACTCACTCTCTTTGTACAATAGATTCTGTGAGGAGTGCCCTGAGTATTTGTGCAACGATAAGTATCAATTTTTTTCATCCTATGCTGTTAAATCTGCATTTGTGGATAGACATAATGACAGCTCATCCTGAGGAGTGACTTATTTATTGAATTTAAAGGATTTGGGATTTTACCAGTCCATCTTATATAGATGGTACATTTAATAGCCAATTTTGAACAAAAACCATTGTAACGTAGAGCTGGTGAAGGTGAGACCTGAGATTTCAAATAAGTGCATTTCGGTGGGAATAAAAGAGTTTCATTGTGATTCAAACGGGAATGACAAAGCTGACTCAAGGGTTTCATTTTTGACTTCGTAGGGAGTGCTGTCTTTGTAGCTGCAGCCTTGAAGATCTCTGGTTCTATAAATCTGACAGTAGATTATTTGCCCGAAATCTGAGAGGCCTATCCATTTGGAGTTTAAAATTCCGGATCAGTCTGACCTGGCATCACGCTGGGAAGAGTCAAATGGTCAGACACTACCTCATTGTGAAGGAAAAATGATCCTGTCAGAGTATCAGGAATAATGATTCTAACATGGACAGTTCTAATTCATTCAACATTTCAATGATGGCCAAGTCACACATGCTGAGAGAGCTCAACCTCCACAGCTGGAGCCTTAGCTCTTTAGAAAGATGTGGCAATGCAAATTTCTTGAAGATAAATGACATGTCGTTTTCCTGAGATGACTGGAATTTTTAGCCAGACAGGGACTTTTCAGAAATCTCCAATAATTACAGCATTTTATTTTTCTTAACTTTTTAATTCTCTTCAACCCGCAAAAGCCACTGCAACACCCCCATGAGCCCTTCCACACATATCTGTTTTTTGTATTAATTTGCACATGTTTTTCATTGAAAAATATTACTATAAATATCCGTATGTCATCTCCTGTGGGTAATTACACTTGCTTTTGTGTGTGTGTGTGTGCGTGTGTGTGTGGAGAACCGAGGAAAATAAATGGAAAAAAAATTGATTTGAACAAAAATTATATTAAGATCATATGTGTTGGAGAGGAGATATTCTCAGAAATACAAAAAATAAATAATGTAATATCATCCCTGTATACTTCCCTACAAAGGCAATAGATCAAGTGCTAATGACAGAGTCAACAAAAGCAAGATATACTGCTATTGGCAAGATATCCAGTGTCACCTAATTGGCTCTACTTTTCAAACCCTTGTCATAATAAAAGCATCTCTAAAGATATAGTTCTTTTTCACAGAACGTGCGGAATGCAATCACAGAAAATTGATGTGGAGAGGTCTGACAAAACCCACAACACATCTGGATTCTTCACATATTCTAAGGATATTGGTTGACATATGACATATGTAATGGATTTTTATATCCCCTTGGTCAATCGCAAAATACATTTCCTATCACTGCCTCTGGATTCCTTCTACATAGAGTATTTCCTGTGACAGTGATAGATGGAAGTATGTATAGATGAGAGATGTACACGAGATAAACCCGAATTTTTAAAATCAAAATAGTAAGCTCAAATGACTTATAAAAATGGCAAATACGTGGATAAATGTTGCTATGCCTTATTATTCTTCTAAATTTGTATACATAAAAAAAATCTGTTTCTGCCTGTGTTGATCATATATTTATGTATATCCTCTCACGTGCGGGGATAAATCAATGACTAATATTAAAAAAAGAAAAGATTTACTAGCAGGAAAAAAGCTTTTGGGAAAAATGTTAATTTTGTTTTGACAAAATTATAACTCATTAATAGATTTTTATGAACTATACTATTTAGATTTCATAGTGAGCTTAAATTACTTACCGTAAGTTTTGCCATAGGGATACAGTCAGAGGATGTTTTCAAATTTATTTAACATGCTTTTATTTAGTACCTATCAAAAGTCAGACACAATAAAAGATATTGGACATGTGGCAATACTCTTTATAAGTCTTATAAATAGCTTATATATAGCTCTTATAAGATTTACTTGAATTAATGTTAATGTGGTATAAGCATAAAAATTTGTTAAAATATGTAAGATTTTCAATGATTAACAAAACACTTTTACAAGCATTATCTCATTGTTCCTTCTTATGATCTTGTTAAAAGTGTAAATGATTATTATAATTATTTCCATTTTATATATGAAGGAATAAAGATCTGAAAGGTTAAATAAATTTACTAATATTACTTGGCTGGTAAATAAGTAAGTAAAACCAAAACCAAACTTGTTGCTGTCAGGTCGATTCCAACTCTTAGTGACCCTTTAGGACAGAGAGAACTGTCCCCTCGAGTTTTCAACGAGCACCTGGTGGATTTGAACTGCTGACCTTTTGGTTAGCAGCCTTAATACTTAACCACTACGTCACCAGGGTTTCCAAAGTAAGTAAAAAAAAAAAAGTAAGTAGTAGTACTTAAATGCAATTCTATTCTCATTGTATTGTGCTATTCATTCATTCATTCATTCATTCATTCTACTCTCACTGTGTCTCATCTACACTATCATGTATAGTTGCTCTCTGTCTGAAGTGTAAAAGAAAAAAAGCTTGGCCCCTTTCTAGATCTCCTATTCACTCTTTTTGCCCTCTATTATTTCTTTACTAGAAAGTTCCAGTAGTATCTTTCACACTAACATATAAAGAGATACACATTTAATAGACTTTTAATTAATTGGTAAAACTGTTCACAGAATCACGAGTTAAAAAGAGACTGCATTAGGTTTGATCTAACTCACTTCCTCCAGATAAGTAAAAAACTCAGCAATCAAATCCTGGAAAATTTATACTTCTTTTTTTTTTAGGCTTTGGCAGGCCTTTTAGCTGCCTATTCTAGGATTTAGTCACCCTTGGAGTGAAGAATTAGTTATGCTCAACACAATTTGCTCTGGATACAGCTAAAATTGGTTACTCTCTGGCTTAAATTTGAGAATGGTTGATAAAATCTGATTAAAATATTTCTCATCCCTTTAAGGCCAGGTAAGTTTCGTCTCTAATCACTCCAAATGTCTATAATCTATTTTTCTTTAAATCTGAGTATTTATAGAAATCCCTAAAAGTTTGTACCAGAAAAATAATTTAGTATAGGTTGGGTCCTATTTTTTTTGGTGCCTACACTAGGTTTTGTTTTCTAGCGGCCCAATGGTTAAAGTGCTTGGCTGCTAACCTAAAGGTCAGAGGTTCGAACCCATCAGCCTCTCAGGGGGGAAAAGATGTGAAGGTCTGTTTCTGGAAGGATTACAGCCTTGGAAACCCTATGAGGCAGTTAGTTATGCTCTGCCCTATAGGGTCGCTATGAGTAAGAATCAACTGGATAGCAAAGGTTTTTTTTTTTTTGGATTTGAATCTTATTTTGTATTCATCATTAGTGTTTCATGTGCATAAATTCTGTAAATTGTAAGCATATTAATGTTTTATATTGTGCTGTATACATCTCTATCTAATAGCATATTACACAGAGCTGAGGTATATTTGAATGGTTTCTCAAACAGATTGAAAAAAAAAAACAGATTATATATGAGCTAAAATCCAGATTTGTATTTAATTTCCACTTTCCTATTTTGGTTTTAGGCTAAGGTCCGTATGTTGTTGTTAGGTGCTGTCAAGTTGGTTCTGACTCATAGCGAACCTGCGTACAACACAATGAAACACTGCCTGGTCCTGCACCATCCTCACGATCGTTATGCTTGAGCCCATTGTTGCAGCCACTGTGTCAATCCATATTGTTGAGGGTCTTCCTCTTTTTCACTGACCCTCTACCTTAGCAATCATGATGTCCTTCTCCAGGGATTGATCCCTCCTGATAACATGTCCAAAGTCTGTGAGACGTAGTCTCGTCAACCTTGCTTCCAAGGAGCATTCTGGCTGTACTTCTTCCAAGATGGATGTGTTTGTTTTGTATGTTCAGTGGTTAATGAAGAAGTCTTGGTGTCAGTATCTAACTAAGGAGATCAAATACAGCTGTCCTCCACAGCTCCATTACATATAATTCTATTTCATTTATAGTTTTTGTGTGCCGTCAAGTTGATTCCAACTCGTAGTAGCCCTATATGACAGAGCAGAACTGCCCCGTAGAGTTTCCTAGGTTGCAATCATTGTGGGAGCAGATTGCCACGTTTTTTTCTCCTTTGAAACAGCTGGTGGGTTTGAACTGCTGACCTTTAGATTAGCATTTCAGCCCTTAACCATTGTGTCACCACATGGATTTCCAAAAACTATTATGCTTCACAAACCCAAAACCAAACCCGTTGCCTCCTAGTGGATTCCAATTCATAACAAACCTATAGGACAGAGTAGAACTTCCCCATAGGGTTTCCAAGGCTGTAATCTTACAGAAGCAGATTGCCACACCTTTTTCCCACAGAGCAGCTGGTGGGATAGAGCCCAAGACGTGTTGGTTAGCAGCCCAGTGCTTAACCATTGTGCTGTCAGGGCTCCTTGTTATGCCTCAGAGTGAAACCAAAAATAATTATATAACCGTTTGATAAACACCATTTTGTTCATTCCAACACTTAGACAATAATCAAGAGATAATACACAATAGCAAATGATTAATGTCTTAACAACAGAAGTACACAGGTTTTGAAGGGAAGAATGCATATAGTGAATTGACTGGAAAAGATTTCACGGAGGAGCTTTGAGGTGGGCCTTGAAGGATAATTACAGCTTGGGAGGATGGGAATAGAACTATGGCAGTAGTAGAAATCTGCTGAATAGGAAATTGTAGTCATCCCCACTTGCTGGTGTGGTCGGGATTACACTCCTTTATTGCTACTTGTTTCCTCTTTTGGTGGTTACTACACTATGAAAAAGATGGGAATCTAGTCTAGCACTACACGCGGAGACAGCCATGTAGAAGAAAGTGTGTTGGCGTGAAAGTCAGCATAACTTATTTCTAGTTAGACTTAGGTGTTCGTTAAAGCTTCATAGGCTCTCCAAAACTCAGTTTCCACATTTGCAAAATAAATAAGATGGTTTATAACTCACTAACTTCCCTTCCAGAAAAAAAAAATATTTAATAAAATTATTGTCTTTTTGCAGTTGGTTTATTCTTTTTTCTTATTTAATCTGATTGTTTATCTCAGGGTCATGAGTACCCCATGAGGTAGTTCTCATAACTCTTTATACAAATCTCCACATAATCCTGGATTTAGCAGTGTTTGATCTTCACTCCACACTGCTACAATATATATTTGAAAGAATATTTATATATCTCTGGATGACTTGGTTTCTTTTAGTTTACCTTTCTTACTCTCTGCCATCCAGTCGATTCCTACTCATAGTAACCCTAGAGGGCAGAGTAGAAATGCCCCACAGAGTTTCCAAGGAGTGCCTGGTAAATTCGAACTGCCCACCTTCTGGTTAGCAGCCTTAGCACTTAACCACGACACCACCATGGTTTCCTCACCTTTCTTAAGAATCCTTTAATTAAATTTAATTTAATTAAAGCCCCTTTAATTAAACACCTAAGGTTAGCCATTCTTTCGGTTATTTATTCTTCAAATACATGCTAATATTCTACTTTAATACAGTGATAAAGAGGACAAATTCTTAACCTCAAGGGCTTTACCGTCTAGTGGGAAGTACAATTAAAGGACAAAAATCATAATCCCAGACAATTATAACACATTCCTGGTATAAATGTTGAGATATTTAACTTGTTTCCATTTTGTTTTCTTGTTTTGCATGAACGCTCAACTCAATTTCCACTTTTCTAGCTTCTTTGGAGTTTTCAGATCCCTTTTGAGGATAAAGAGTAGAGGAGAGAGAAGGATAACTTACTTTCAGGGCTCAATCAGAACATCTTTTCTCCTCAAGAATGAGTAGAGATTTACCATATGTATCTAATGGAATCCTGCCCTCCAGCCCTGGAGGCATAGTAGCATTGTTGTTTCTTTGTGATTAAGGTTCCAATTCCAATAAACCGGTAAGGTTACTTACAATGGGTCCAAAGTTGACAAAAGAGATTTTGTTGTATAAATATATAGTTTATTAGGGAAGATGGGGAGATAAGAGAAGAGATAAAACCCAGGAGCTCTGAACAGGAAACTGTGTTTCTAGAGTTTGGGGCTTCTGTCAAATGGGTGAAGGGGAAGCATTATTTGAGTGTCCAGAAGTCATGCTGGAGCAGAGACCTCAGAAGTCCATTGTTCTTTGGTAAGTGAGTAGTATTTCCACATGTTCTATACTATAGATGTATGTCTGTAGATATTCCAGAGTTTGGATACGTGAGGGTCTTTACTAGACAACATCTGTAATGACTCCAATCTTGGCTGGGAATCTGTTTCACCAACATCCAACTACCCCACGGATTGCTCATGACAACTGTAAGAACAAACGATACCTCTGGACACTCAATGAGATAATAGTAAGGAGTACTACACTCACACATGTATGTGTGTTTGTGTTAAGGGAGTTAATTAGACATGAAAGGGTGTTTTCAGCTGGGACATGGGGAGAACCATTGCCACAAAAAATGTTTGATCTTCATACCGCATTATTATAATATCTATTCAAAAGAATATTTTTCTATCTTGGACAACTTGGTTTCTTTTAGTTCACCTTTCTTAGGGTCCATTTAGTTAAACTCCTAAGGTTGGCCATTCTTTCTGTCACTTATTCTTCAAATATATGCTTATATTCTACTTCAATACAGTGATAAAGAGGCCAAATTCTTAACCTCAAGGACTTTACTGTCTGGTGGAATAGCAAATGAAAACACAATATACTGTGGTAGCTTAGAAGAAAGGCAACAAAGAGTCTGACAAGTGATGGAAAAAGAGAAGACAAACATTAAGAATGTGATTTCCAGCTGTATCTTAATTCATGAATAGGTGTAAATTTGGTGAAAATGGGAAGCAAGGGAGGGCAAGGAAGTTAGAATGACATACCTAACAGGAAATGTAAAAGAAAGAGGTAAAAAAAAAATGCAAATTCCTAGGAATTGGAAATATTTTTTATGTGGCTGGCTTGTAAAAAGTTAGGTAGAGATGTTTAACAGGCTGGAAAGGCAGCCTGGGACCAAAGCATGTCATACTAAAGAGTTCGAATTTAATTCTCAGAAAATGAAAAACCATTGAAAAGTGTTGAGGGGGGTAAATGTCATGACAATACTTGCATTTTAAAAAGTTGCCTTGGACAGTATGAAGGATAGGATGAAAAGGACAGAGAAATTATTTAAGACTGTTTCAGCAGTCCATGATAGAAAAGATGATGTCCTGAGTTGCAGAAGCTGACATGGGAATGAAAAAGTGGGAATACATGTATATTTAGAAAGGAGAAGGGCAAGATTCCCAGACTTCTAGCTGTGGGGGTTATTTGCACTATTGTTGTTAGGTGTTCTCAAATGGGTTCTGACTCTTAACCAAAACAACTCATTGCCACTGAGGTGATTCTGACTCATAGCTACCCTATATGTAAGAGAAGGAAAAGTTGCCTTGTCCTGCACCATTCTCACAATCACTGTTGTATTTGAGTACATTGTTGTAGCTACTGTGTTAAGCCATGTCATTGAGAGCCTCCCTCTTTTTCACTGATCCTCTACTTTACTAAGCTGGATGTCTTTCTCCAGCACTTGGTTCCTCCTGATGACATGTCCAAAGTACGGGAAACAAAGTCTCACCATCCTTGCTTCTAAGGAGCATTGTAACCGTGTTTCTCCCAAAACAAATTTCTTCTACTGACAGTCTGTGGTATATTCAATATTCTTTGCCAAAAACCACAGTTTAAATGTGTTGATTCTTCTTCATCTTCCTCTTATATTACCCTGTTTCCTCATGCATGTGCAAGTAAGGAATATAAGAGGTGATGCTGCTTTAGCTATGTGAGTATAACGGATATTGAATTTTAAGTTCAGTTTAAGATAGAGATAAAGATAGAGGTAGATATAGACACATATATGTATTTTATATATACATATATATGTATTTGGTGTATTTATATATACATATATGTATATATTTATATATACATACATATTTACAATGATACTACACACACACACACACACATATATACCTATATATTGGAGCCCGGGTGGCACAGTGCTTAGGAGCTCGGCTGCTAACCAAAAGACTGCCAGTTCGAATACACCAACCACTCCTTGGAAACCCTATGGGGCAGTTCTACTCTGCCCTGTAGTGTCTCTACAAGTCGGAATGGACTTGAGGGCAACAAGTTTGGTTTTTGGTTATGCATATTTATATTTATAAACCTGTGAAAGCTGGAACCAGTATAAGGCAGAAACTGATCAAAGAAAGAAAACTCAAATATTTTCTACTGAAATGAATGATAGAAAATTGTTAAGACTGCACCTTGTAAAAGGTAGAAAATTTTCGAGACTTTGAAAAACAAGGTGGTCCTGTAGAGTCCTGGTTCTCAAAGGTTTCACCGTATAGGTAATACCCAACTTATGACAGTGTTCCATTCCAATGACTTCATGATAAGTCAGTTCTGATGTAAGTCAAATAACTTTTTTTTTTTTTAGTTTTCATTATTATTACCTTTTATTATCAGTATAAGTCAGATCTTTGAACATTTGCAAGTGAACATCTGAAAATGAAAACATCAGCAAATTATACTCTGTCACATTGTACGTAGCACAGATTACTAATGATAAGACGTACAAAAAGAAAAAACAGCAACAACAGACAGTAGTAAGTGTGGAAATGCTAATATGGCAAAGGACTACATGAATTTACAGTGGTAGTGGTTAAGAGCTACGGATGCAAACTAAAAGGTCGGCAGTTCGAATCCACCAAGTGCTCCTTGGAAACCTATGGGGAAGTTCTATTCTGTCCTTTAGGGTCACTATGAGTTGGAATCGACCTGATGGCAACGCGCTTATGGTTCAAGGAAATATTTTCAGCTATGGATACGAATCAGGGATTATTCCTGTAAAATCAGTGTATAAAGGGATGGTCATAAAATTAAAATCCTGAAAGTCAGTTTGGAAGGAAAAACAATTTGGTTAAGAATGGAATAATGGAAAATTCACAGTACATCGGGAGGTCAGAGAAAGAAGAGGGTACCTTTCCCTTTCTAAATTCCAGTTAATATTATTTCGTGCTGAACTCCTGTTAAATTTCGTGGTCTCACCTGACTGCCGCCGATGGGCTGAATTGTGATTTTTGTTTCCTGAACTACTTCTCAAATTCCTCTACTTCCAGTTCTCTTGCACCATACACCTCCTTTTCTTTCAGTTGAAACCTTCCATGAATTTTTTTTTTTAATTTCTACCTCTCTCCCCCATTTTATATTCTGTAAATTAACACAGCCTCTTTCTCCTAAGATGGAGATATGGGGAACTAAATTAAAGGAGGAACTGAGGAGGTGTGAGAAGAATGATTGTAAATAATCATATGTTATGCGGTTTGTACTCACACTACAGTCATTCATTCATTCAACTATAATTATTTATCAGACATCCGTTGTGGGTTAGGTAGTACCATTTTCATTCTTCTATTTCCTACTGACTTCACACTGGAGCTATGCACAATCCAAAATATTTGCCTTCTTAAAAATTTGACTCGTTTCTACTTATTTAATTAAACCAATCATTAGCACTAAGGAACTTAATTACATTATTTAACTTTTATGGAAGACCTTCCCCCATGCTAGAAACTTGAATCACGATTTGTATTTTATAGAATCACTGCTCCCACTCAATGAACACCAGGTTTGAGCTTCAGAGTTGCAATTACTTTCTCCTTATTAAGAAGTCGGTTTTGTTGTTAGGTGCCATTGAGTGGGTTCCAACTCACAGTGACCCTATGTAGAACAGACTGAACACTGCCCAGTTCTGTGCCATCTTGACAAACTTTGGTATGCATGAACCTGCAGCTTCAGCCAGTGCATCAATCCATCTCATTAAGGGTCTTCCTCTTCTTCACTGGCCCTCTACTTTACTAAGCATGATGTTCTTCTCCAGGGACTGGTTCCTCCTCATAACATGTCCAAAGTAGATGAGACAAAGGAGCATCCTGTCTGTACTTCGTCCAAGACAGATTTGTTTCTTCTTTTGACAGCTCATGTTCTTCGCCAACAACATAATTCAAGGCATCAATTCTTCTTTGGTCTTCCTTATTCATTGTCCTCCAGCTTCCACATGCTTATGTGGTGATTGAAAACACTATGGCTTGGGTCAGCTACACCTTAGTCTGAAAAGTGATATAAATGCTTTTTAACACTTTAAAGAGGTCTTTTGCAGCAGATTTGCCCGATGCAATTCATCTTTTGATTTCTTGACTGCTGTTTCCATGGGTGTTGATGGTGGATCCAAGTAAAATGAAATCCTTGACGACTTCAATCTTTTCTCCGTTTATCATGACGTTGTTTATTGGTCCAGTTGTGAGGATTTTTGTTTTCTTTTTGTTGAGTTGTAATACATACTGAAGGCTGTGGGCTTTGATCTTCATTGATAAGTGCTTCAAGTCCTCTTCACTTTCAGCAAGCAAGGTTGTGTCATCTGGATAGCTCAGGTTCTTAATGAGCCTTCCTCCAATCCTGACTCCATGTTCTTCTTCTCTAGTTTCTCGGATTATTTGCTCAGCACATAGTCTGGATAATTACGGTGAAAGAAAACAACCCTGACACACACCTTTCCCGACTTTAAACGGTGTAGTATTCCCTTGTTCTGTTCGAAGGACTGCCTCTTGTCCTATGTCCAGGTTCCTCTTGAGCACAATTAAGTGTTCTGAAATTCCCATTCTTTGCAAAATTATCCATAATTTGTTATGATTCACACAGTCAAATGCCTTTGCATAGTCAATAAAACACATGTAAACATCTTTCGGTATTTTCTGCTTTCAGCCATGATCCTTCTGACATCAGCCATAATATCCCTTGTTCCACATCCTCTTCTGAACCTGGCTTAAATTTCTGGCAGTTCCCTGTCGATGTACTGCTGCAACTGCTTTTGGCTGATCTTCAGCAAAAGTTTACTTGTGTGTGATATTAATTACATTGTTTAATAATAGTTGGTACAAATATATAAGTATCTTGATAGTGTATTACTTCTATATTTTTAATCAGTTGATGATTTCATGCTGTCGACCTTTTCCGATTCCCTAGTCACTGGACATGACTTCACTACATGGTTACCCTATTTTTTCTTGCTTCTACTTACCATTCTTTATCTATCACAATTCTATTACAATATTTCATTATAGTGCACCAACTCAGTACTTCATTCCTGTACGCATTCATTCAACACATGCATTGAATGTCTACCATGTGTTATTAACTATTAGGCAAAGGGCTGGAGGTTCACTGGAGAATAAAACAAGTCATGCTCCTATTCTCATGGAATTTACATTAACTAATTCACTCAAAAAATAATTATTTAATTAATTAGTTAAAAAGGCAAAAAAAATGTACTTATAAAATAACTATCAATCAGATCACAAAATGAGAGGTGATACAGGGTGTCTGCAAAACCACTGAGAATTACAGCCTAGCCAAGTAGACACGTAACATTAACCCTCACAGCGATACAAGCAAATCCCTCACCTTTTGGGATGAGGCTCTTAAAAATTCATGTAGTAATTAACTTTCTATCCCCTATTCCTTCCCGTACATACTGACATTTCACTAACTTTTTTCTATTCACCTTTTTATTCTCCACATCTAGCATAATGCCTGGTACTGAAGGGGTACTCAGTAAATATCTATAGGTTGAGGAAATTACTGTCTCCTAGCAGATCAATGAGCATTGCACCTAAATCTGGTCTTTGCTGATGACTCAACAGTCTTTTTAACATCCTCATCACTGATTTGATGTAGAAATTTGTTTATGAAGAGAACCCTGTTGTATTATTATTTTATTTTTAAACACAAAAACTGCATAAAATTGAGCTAGCTTCTGTAAAACATTCTCAAATTAGTCAAAAGGGCTTACCAAAACTCCTACCTAATAAGGATCTGACATTAGATATTGCATTGTTTAATACATAATATCTTGAGTTTTATATATTTTCCATCTACTCGTTAAATATTTCTTTCTAAATCTGCTTCAAGAATAATTCTGCTATCTCGCAGTAATAATTCTGTTTCCTAAGAGTCATTCCACTAGTTAAGAGCCCTCAATACCCATGAATTATAATGAACTATTGAATTTTCACTCTTTCAACTTTTAATTCCATGTTTTATTATAGGAAAGTGGCTCTCCATAAATGAATAGAATTCTTTAGTCCCACAGAAAGTTTTCTGGAGTGTAATAAAAAAAAAAAAAATTTTCTGCCTCAATTAAGGGTATATATACCTCATTGGTAGATTGATTTATGCCTTTGAATTTCTGCCAAGGTAGACCTGGAAAACGAATCAGATGCAGTTGGGAACAAAAACTGAAAGTATAACTCAGCTAATAGCCAAAAGGATATATTCCACAATGCACAGGCTCACTTAAAATTGATCAGTCTTTTAAATTAGAGAATTAAGTAGTTCAAATTCAGGGAATTACCAAAAAAATACTAAAAAAAGTTGATGTGATTAGTTTTGAAACTTTGTATGATCTCATAATTTAAATATGCATTTATTGACATGAAGATGGTTTATAATAGATTGCTATGTGATAAAAAAAAAAAAATTTACCTGTGTACCAATATTCATTGCAGTATTAGCCATAGTAGCTAAAAAGTAGAAACAACCCAACTGTTTATCAACAAATGAATGGGTAAACAAAATGTATGTACACACACAATGAAATATTGTTCAGCTATAAAAAAGAATGAAATTCTAATACGTATTATAACATGGGTGAGCCTTAAAAATATGCTAAGTGAAATAAACCTGACACAAAAGATGAATATTGTCAAATATTGTATGATTCCATTTTCATGAAATATTTAGAATAGGCAATCCACAGGGACAGAAAGTAGATTAGAGTTTACCAAGGACTGACCAGAGGAAAGAGGAAGTATTGCTTAATGGGTACAAAATTTTTGTTTGCCATGATGGAAAGTTTTGGAAGTAAATAGAATGCTGTTATTTAGTAAATGGGTCGAGTGTTTGAAAAAACAAAGTCCTCTGACTAAGCAGTTGGTAGATTTTATTCATCAGAGTTATTCCTATTACCCATTGGAGCTGACAATGAAAAGTTGAATGAGAATTAATTCAAAGTAACATAAAGGAAAAAATAATAGCTCTGGCCAATACTACCTTTATTCTGAAGTACCCAAATGAGTCTGTACTTGGATCTTACTCAAAATTTGTTCATTTCCCTAATTCATTTTTGGACATGGAGAGCTTGAGCCAAAGAAAGCTGGATATCGTTCAGCTGGTTTCCTGCATAGATGGACCATTTATAATTTCTACGTACCTACTAATAACAATCCAAACCTATGCTCAGACTATGCTTTCTTCTTGCTCTTCAGCCATGAAAATAGACTCTTAATTTGATGATCCAGATTCTGAGGAAGCAAACTATAATTTTTTTTAAGGTTTTACTATGGGCATTCTACTGTTCTCAGCAATTTTTCTATGTGTAATCTGTATAATGACCCAGTGAGACATGCCCATTAATTAGCCAATGCTCCAAAAGACGGACTCATTTTCTACAGGTTACACAGCTAATAAAAATTAAAAAAAAAAAAAAAAATTAAATTAAAAAAATTCATTTATGGGGACTTTACAGCTAGTAATGAGAAAAAAGAAAGAAATTAAACCCACATCTCTTTGGTGACAGGGAACTTAATTTTTCAATAACAACTCAGCCACCTATGAGGATATTTATTTCTTCCGAAATTATAGTGCGTACAGACTCAGGTGGAATTTTGAAACTTAAAACTATCTTTTGGTAGAAAGATTATTTTTTGGTTCCTGAGTAGCAATTTTATTTAGTGTTCCTTTACTGATCAAGTCTCCTGTGAATTTTCTATTTACTTCTCTGGCCAGGACAGAGAGGGGTGTTTGCTCCCTGCATTGACCTTTTAGTACCCCTTCTGGTTCTGGCTATTGGGGATTGTCCTCTTCCCACCTGCTTTTGTTTGTGCTCTCAGAAGCACTGTTTGCATTTAATTTTAAAATGCCTCCTTCTATTATCTTCTCTAGTTTTTAAATCTTTTCTATGTCACTTCCATTTATACACTTCACACTTTCCAATTCATTTGATTTTTTTTTTCCTTCTGAGCATATCCTAGATTATGAGAGAAGAAGCCAACTGAGAGTGAATGGATAGATGAGACAAAAAAAGAAAAAAATTAAAAAGGACAGAAGTGTCAAAGAGATTGAAACACAGGAAATATTGAGTTTAGACAGAATGTTTAGACTGAAGATTTTCTCAAATTGCAGTAAAGGAATTAGTATGACAATGAGGAAAGTAACTTACCAGTTTGAGGCTTGCATGGATGAACTGTCTACATATTCACAGATATTTTCTAAAAACCTAAACAGTCAATCAAACTGCCCACATAATAGGAGAGAAGAATCTTCTGTGCATAGACACAGGCATCATCCTTCATTTCATACAATCCCACAAAACTAAAACGTGACCTAAATAGTTCTACCTAATGTTGCATGGAGTCCCTGAGTAGCGTAAATGGTTAACACACTTGGCTGTTAACCAAAAGGTTGGCAGTTTGAACCCACCCAGAAGAGCCTCAGAAAAAAGACCTTGTGATCTGCTTCCCAAAAAGTCATCCACTGAAAAACCTATGGAACACAGCTCTCTTGTGACACACATGGGGTCGCCATGAGTCAGAATTAACTCAATGGCAAATGGCTCATTGTTGTATACATTGGGTGGAGTCTTGATAAGAGAAGATACTCTAGAAACATTGGTTGTCATTTACTGAGGCTAGAATTAATGATAGGGCTATTTCTGTGTCTGACTTGACTGACCCAGAACAAATTTGTGTAATCAGTTTCCATACGTTTTGCTTTTCAGTTTTGTACCTTTTATTGCTTTGCTCTTATTCATTAGGATGCTGGTCACTTTATGTTTTTCTTTTCAACAAAATTCTCCTGGGCCTAACTTTCTTAAGAGTCTCTAACTTACTAAACAAAGAAGCTATTAAAAATTTATTGTTTGGTTATTTCTCTATTATTTAGTCTAAATGCATGCATGTGTGTGTGTGAGTGTGTGTATAATATAATCTATTACAATGGAGTGTCTGGGGTTGGGGGCTTAATATTGTGGTACCCACCAAATCACGAAATAAGGGTGAGAGGAGGAGGCTGCACTAGGCTTTTCATATTCATTATATCATTTAATTAACACAACAATCCCATAGAGTAGGCACTGACATGAGAGTCCTGCATCCTTAGGAAACACTTCTGAAAGTTACAAACAGTGAATACTAATTCAGACCCAAGTTGCTCTGGCTTCATAAATAGAATATTTAACCAGATGTAGAACCAAGTTAAGTCAAACCTAAAGCTTCTACAATTTGGAGAAACTACTTTAAGAAATTAATTCAGAATTACAAATGCATAATTAGAGTAGAAAGTGAGTGTTTACAGAGAATGAGGACAAAAGGCAAAAATTCTTGTTACTAATAGGTGCCTTCGAGTCAGTTCCAACTCATAGCAACCCTATGTACGACAAAACACAACACCGCCCGTTCCTGCACATTCCTCGTGATTGATTGTTGCTATGATTGAGCCATTGTTGCAGCCACTGAGTCAACCCATATCATTGAAGGTCTTCCTTTTTTTCACTGACCCTCTTCTTTATGAAGCATGATGTCCTTCTTCGGAGGGACTGGTCTCTCCTGAGAACACATCCAAAGTAAGTGAGATGAAGTCTCGCCAAACTCACTTCTAAGGAGCATTCTGGTTGTACTTCTTCCAAGACAGATTTCCTCCTTCTTCTGACAGTCCATAGTCAATATTCTTCATCAACACCATAATTCAAAGGCATCAGTTCTTCAGTCTTTCTTTGTCATTGTCTAGCTTTTCCATGCATGAGGTGATTGAAAATACCATGGCTTGGGTTAGGCACACCTTATTTCTCAAAGTGACATCTTTGCTTTTTAACACTTTCAAGAGGTTTACTTGCAGCATATTTCTGCAGTGTAATATGTCTTTTGATTTCCTGACTGCTGCTTCCATGGGCTCTGGTTGTGGATCCATGTAAAACAGAATCGTTGACAACTTTAATATTTTCTCTGTTTATTGTAATGTTACTTATTGGTCCAGTTGTGAGAATTTTCGTTTTCTTTATATTGAGGTGAAACCCATACTGAAGGCTGTGGTCTTTGTTCTTCATCAGAAAGTGCTTAAAGTATCATTCGATTATCACAGGCTTTTAATGAGTCTTCCTCCAATCCTGATGCATGTTCTTCTTCATATAGTCCATCTTCTTAGATTATTTGCTCAGTATACAGATTGAATGACTATGGTGAAATGATACAACCCTGATGCACACTTTTTCTGATTTCGAACAGCTCAATACCCCCTTGTTCTATTCAAATCACTGCCTCTTGGTCTATGTACAGGTTCACATGAGCACAACTAAGTATTCTGGAATTCCTATTCTTAGCAGTGTTATCTATGATTCATGATGACCCACACAGTCTAATGCCTTTGCACAGTCAATAAAACATAGGTAAACATCTTTCTGATTTTTTCTGCTTTTGGCCAAGATCCATCAGATATTGCCAGTGATATTCCTTGTTCCACATACTCTTCTGAATCCAGCTTAAATTTCTGACAGTTCCCTGTCGATATACTGCTGAAACTGTTTTTGAATTATTTTCAGCAAAATTTCACATGGTTGTGTTGTTAATGATATTGTTCAATAGTACCACATTCTGTTTGATCACCTTTCTTTGGAATGGGCACAAATATGGGTCATTTTCAATTGGTTGGCCAGGTAGCTGTCTTCCAAATTTCTTGACATAGACAAGTGAGAGCTTCTAGAGTTGCATTCATCTGTTGAAAACATTTCAGTTGGTATTCAGTCAATTCCTGGAGCATTGTTTTTTCACTAATGCCTTCAGTGCAGATTGCACTCCTTGCTTTAGTGCCGTTGATTCTTGATCCTATGCTACCTCCTAAAATGACTGAATGTTGGCCAATTCTTTTTGGCACAGTGACTCAGTGTTTTCTTTCCATCTTCTTTTGATGCTTCCTGCTTCCTTCAATATTTTGCCCATAGAATTCTTTAATATTACTACCTGAGCCTTGAATTTTTTCTTCAATGTTGAGTGTGTTTTTTCCTTCTGGTTTTCTAACTCCAGGTCTTTGCACAGTTCATTATAATACTTTACTTTGTCTTCTGGAGCTGGTCTTTGGAATCTTCTATTCGGCTCTTTTACTTCATCAGCCCTTCACTTCATTTTAGCTACCGTATCTTCATTTCAGCTACTGTATCTTCAAGAACAAGTTTCAGAGTCTCTTCTGACATCCATTTTTATTTTCTATTTCTTTCCTGCCTTTTTAATGACCTTTCGAGTTTTTCATGTATGATGTCCTTGATGTCATCCCACATGGATCAAATCTATTCTTGAGATGGTCTCTAAGTTCAGGTGGATTATATTCAAGGTCGTTCTTTGGCTCTTATGGACTTGTTTTAATTTTCTTCAGCTTCAACTTGAACTTGCACATGAGCAACTAATGGTCTGCTCCACAGTCAGCCCCTAGCTTTGTTCTGATGATATTGTGCTTCTCCATTGTCTCTCCACAGACATAGTTGGATTTTATTCCTGGGTATTCTATCTGGCAAAGTACAAGTGTATACTCTCTGTTTATGTTGTTGAAAAATGGTGTTTGTAATTAATAAGTCATTTGTCTTGTAAAATTCTATCATGTGATTGGTAGGGTCATTTCTATGACATATGCCATATTTCCAACTACTGATCTTTCTTGTTTCCAGTTTTCGTTTTCCAAATCAGTAATTATCAGTGCATATTGATTGCACGCTTGGTGAATTTCAGACTGCAGAAGTTGGTAAAATCTTCAATTTCTTCATTTTTGGCATTAGTGGTTGGTGCATAAATTTGAATAATAGTCCTCTTAATTGCTTTTCTTTGTTGGCACATGGATATAATCCTCTCAAACATCATCTTTCCCAAATTACCCGCATCCATTTCTGTGTCAAATCTATTCTTGAGATAATATCAAAATTCAGGAGGGACATACTCAAGGGTGCACTTTGGCTCTCTTGGACTTGTTCTAATTTCCTTCAGCTTCAACTTGAACTTGCATATGAGCAATTGATAGTTTGTTCTGCAGTTGACCCCGGGCCTTGGTCTGACTGATGATCTTGAATTCTTCTATTGTCTCTTTCCACAGACGTAGTCAATTTGAACCCTGTGCATTCCATCCAGTGAGGTCCACTTCTATAGTTGCCATTTATGTTGTCAAAAAAAAAGTGTTTGTAATGAAGAAGTCATTGGTCGTACAAAATTCTTTCATGTGATTGCTGGCATCATTTCTATCACGAAGACCATATTTTCCAATTACCAATCTTTATTCTTTGTTTCCTACTTTCCCATTCCAATTACCAGCAATTATCAATGCATCTTCCTTGCATGTTCAGTCAATTTCAGACTGCAGAAGTTGGTAAAAATCTTCAATTTCTTCATCTTTGGCCTTAGTGATTTGTGCATAAATTTGAATCATAATCGTATTAACTGGTCTTCCTTGTAGGCATATGGATATTATCCTATCACTGACAGCGTTGTACTTCAGGATAGATCTTGAAATGTACTTTTTGATGATTAAGGCAATGCCATTCCTCTTTAATTTCAAAGACCTGGAGTTAGGAAGCCAAAAGGGAAAAACACACTAGGTATTTCTCAAACCGAAAGAATTGATGAAAAAATTCAAGACTTGAGTGCAATATTGAAGGATTCTACTGGGAAAATACTGAATTAAGTACTTACCAAGTATGACAAAGTATAAGTAATGATTTTTGCATAATAGATTAAATGAAATTTTTAAATGAAATATAAATAAATATAACATAAAAATGTTATATGTGTGATTTATAATTGTGCTATATTTTGTCTATCCTTTATTTATTTTCTTAGAACTTGCATTGTCACATCAGGAATTTGTAGCATTGTTATCAATAACTTTTGCATGTGATTGTCAAGAATTGTTACATTTTTCTTAACTTTAGAATTCTTTAATCTTTTTTTCTTAATACAAACACTGTATTTGCATAATAAACTATTATGACTTACTATAAACTCTCTCTCTTTCTCCCTCTCTCTCTATATATATCTTAAGTATCAGATGTATACATAAGATCATTGAAGGAGAAATAATATCTGTTTGAAAATTTGTCTTATCTGAGAGTAAAATGAATAAAATATAAATCTCTGAATATAACAGACTGCATGTGATCCTAGAATAAGTATGTAACCTGTGTATACATGTAAATGAATGTGTGTAGCAATACAGCTATTATTTGCATGAGAGAAATTTATAAAGCAAGCTCTGTTATCCTAATTCTGTTTAGATTCAGTAAATATTTACCCTGGATCTGTTTGTTTTGATTTGCTTGCTGCTTTTTATCTGTACGCCATGAGTAATCACCTGAAAGAAGATAGATCAATAGCTTATTTCTGATTATTTCGAAATCCTAAACCTTTTTCATTTTCACTCTTTGGTATGGCATATTGATATGTAAGATAATTTGGGATCACAGCCCTATTCTTGAATATATTTTATAACTTGTTGAAACCACAGTCAAAGCGAATGAACTTAATTAACATATTTTAGGTTTTGGTTTTTCAAGAAGACCAAATGTTTCTAAATATATTGGGTCTTTTAATAATACACTAAATCAGTAAAAAAAAAAAAAAAAAAATTAGCCTTGGGAAAATATATATTTTGAGATTTTATAGACTATATACTTATTAAAGCAATTGAAATTAATACTTAAACATTATACCTGGAGACAGTGTAAGGAAATTAAATCTCCTTTGGAGGAAAATTGAGAGCCTTAATGATTTTATAATTAAAAATAAAATAAAAAGAAACTATTTTTAGAAATTTTTCAGTTAAAATTAAAAAAAAAAAAAACCTACAGCCTTGAAAATCCTACAGGGCAGTTCTACTCTGTCATATAGAGTCAATATGATTTGGAATTGACTTGATGGCACACAACAATACATAGATATCCACATAAGTAGACTATTTCTAACATTATACAAATAAATAAATGAAAAACACAGAGAAAACAGGTTTATAAAGAGAGCACATCTACCGATTATGTGGAGACAGTTCTTTTAAAAAACAAATTATTTTCCATAGCAGTGAGCCTTCTGAGACCAGCCATGAAAACAGAGAGGTACATTGGGATAGTGTGGAAAAGGAAAGAAATGTACCTCTTCAAGGTGGAAAATACCAAAACAATCTGACACCAATGAGTCAGCCTCCTAGAAATTTGATGGGAAGAAGCTTGGAAAGTGAATGGGCCAGTGTGGTAATCTTGGGAAGTCTCCAGTTCTAGAAGAAAGAGAAAAAAAAGCACCTGGAAATAGGTGACGTTGCTTAGAGAATTGGTGGTGAAAGGGGAAAAAGAAACAGTAACAGAAACGAGAGACTATCAGTGAATCAGAAGAAAGGACATGTTTCTCAGAATCATTCCCCACTAAAAGGAACCTAGGTTCCAGAACCTGGAAAGGAAAAGTACCAGGTAGTGGTGGGACATGTTATGCCAGAAAGCAGACAAGAATGCAAAAAACTAACCCAAGGGCATGCCAAAGAAAAAAGAGGTCAGCCTAAGGGGCTCTTACTGGCTAAATCTGGAATATTTGAATAACAATATTAACAACGACAACATTACTATTTTATTGGTATCATTTCTGTAATTGATTGTATATGATTGAAAAAAAAAGTCTTTTGTGTTTATGTGTGTATGAATGAGAGAAACGGAGACAGAGGGAGAGAGAGAGAGGAGAGGAGAGAAGCTAAAGCTAATGGCTGAAGGTGAAGGATTTCGGGAAACAGAATTTTGAACAGTGTCAAAGGGATATTCCACAGATTACTTGAGAAGTGACAAGGGGAAAAAATAAGTGAGCCTTTCCCTTAAAATCTGGTGGTTATTTTCTTTAAAAAGTGACCAAATTTAGCAGCACTAACAGTTGGATATAGATTTGGGGAGTGGGGGAACTACACCACATTTTGAGGATAAAAGGAGAAATTTAAATATGGAATCTATAATTACTTATTAGGGAATTTTTGTTGATTTTCTGTATGAAATGGAGCATCTGATGAAATAAACTCTTGAAGGATGTCTTTTAATTTTAGGAGATGCATGCAAAATATTTTGAAGTGAAGTGTCAGTATTTCTGTAACTTATTCTGAAATGGCTCAGGAAATATAGTTATAGTCAGATAACAGACAGATAGGTAGGTAGGTAGACAGGTATGGGTGGATAGGCAAACAGATTAGGAAATTATGACTTAAGAAATGATATGCAATAAAATGATTAACAGTTATTAAACTTAGAGCTTTAGAATAAGAGTGATCATTGTATTATTATTATTTAACTTTTAGGTTGTTGTTAGCTGCTGTTGTGTTGGCTTCAATTTATAGTGACCTTATTTTATTATTTTTTTTTTATGTTTAACAGAGAATAATCATCTGTTTCCTGCAGCATCCTTATAATCATTAGTATGTTTGAGCCCATTGTTTCAGCCACTGTGTCAGTCCAACTCATGGAGGGCTTCCCTCATTTTTGCTGACCCTCTACTTTACCAAACATGATGTCCTTTTCTAGCAGGTTGTCTTTCCTGATGATACATCCAAAGCAAGCAAGACAAAGTCTCACTATCCTACCTTGTAAGGAACATTCTGGTGATACCTGCACCAATATAGATTTTTTTCATTCTTCTGGCAGTCCACTGTATATTCAGTATTCTTTGCCAACGCCACAATTCAAATGTGTCAATTCTCCTTCGATTTTCATTTTTCATTGTCCAGCTTTGACATACATAGGAGGCGATTAAAAATCCATGGCTTGAATCAGGTGTACCTCAGTTATTAAAGTGACATTTTTGCTTTTTACCACTTTAAAGAAGTCTTTTGCGTCAGATTTTCCAAGTGCAGTGTGTCTTTTGATTTCTTGACTGCTGCTTCCGTGAGCATTGATTATTGATCTAACTTTAGGTATTACCATTTTTTTTCCCATAACAAATGTGGGAAAACTTAATTTAAAATTAGGGAAAAAAATGATATACTGTATTCTTGAGGTATATGAACTAAATGTAAGGGAACTGCAAGGATCTGGTAAATAGTCATATATAATTATATAACAAAAATATTTACAGAAAACAAAATTATATATATATACATAATGAAGAATTAAATTCACAAACACACAAAAAATTGAAAATTCCTTAAATACACCAAAGTTCCAGTAAAAGTGCAGAAGTAATATTAATGGTAGATCACTGAAAAACACAAAAGAAAAAAGAAGTTCAAATGGCAAAAAGAAAAAAATACGTGCAAAAAACTATTCAACATCACTGATATTAAAGGAAATGCAAATTAAAACAGCAAAAAGGCAGAGTTTTTCCTTCTATTATATTGGAAAGTATTTTAATGATTAATAATATTCATTCCTCTTAAGCATAGAAGGGAAAAATACACTCATATATTACTGATATAAGTGCACGTTAGAACAACCTTTTGGGAAAAGAATTTCCCAGTATTTACTAAAAGTAAACTTTGCTACAAAGAAAACCCAAAAAAACAAACAAGACAGAAAAATGCCAGATTAGGGAATGTCTACAAGGATATTCATTTATTGATGAAAGTTATGAAACTGGAAGCAACCTGAATCTCAAACAGTATGCAATTATTGAATAAATTATGCTAGATCTATAGTTAGAAAAACAATGCAGCTATTAAAATAAGATTTATGCATCGATCTAGAAGTATATCTACAACATATTATTGAAAAATGGATAGTTCTGTTTTTATAAAATATAAAAAGGGAAATAAACCATATATGTGTATATATTTGTATGAGGTTAAAAAAAATAAAGTTTGAAAGCAGAAACACCAAATTGTTAACACTGCTTAGCATTCCTCATGCAGAGGGAGATGAAAGGAACGGGGAAGGTAAAACCTTTGACCCTTAACTTAAAACGTCTGTATTCTTTGAATCGTGACAAACATGCATTCCTTTTCTAATTACAAAATAGCAATACAGTAAAAAAATAAATAAAAAGTAAAGCTCAACAGTAGCAACAAAAGGACTTGATATTAAATGAATTACATCCAGTCAGGCACAAAGTATTATTTCCTAGTGTGAGAAGTTTGACTGCAGGGCAGATAACAAAGGAAGAGATTTATGAATCTTTTCATGTAAAATTAATGATGCAGTATAATATGTAGTATTTTTTCTTTAAAAGGGGTATCACAATGTGATACTTTATTACTATGCCATTTTAATTGCTACATCTCTGTGTGCTTTATTGTGAATATTTTCACTTTTTGAAGTTTTGACCCTAGGCAATTTCATTATAAAGTAGGCCTCCTTTTCATAGATGAGAAAATATTACAAATCAAAGGGATAAATTATAAACACACTGCATTATAACTCATCCTCATAAATTTTATCGTATTTTTCTCTTTATCCTGTTGGAATAAAGTGAACATTCAGTATGTTAGTGTGAAATGAAGAAATGAAAAAAATGGACTGCAATTGTTCTTAGAAGTTTAGGGGATACTGTCACTTCAATTAGTAAATTAGAGAAATTGGAAAGCAAATTATCTCTTTAAAGCTAAAATATAAAATGTGACTTAGGGCCTAGAAAATCATGCTATAAAATCTTGTTAAAACAAAATTGTAAGTGAGGTTATAAAATTAACATTCCTTAATTCCCACACTACCAGTCCTCTGTCAGTTTGTCATATTGTGATGACTCGCATGTCGCTGTGATAATGGAAGCTATGCACCTACGAGCTATTTCGAATACCAACTGGGTCACCCATGGTGGACAGGTTTCACTGGAGCTTCCAGAGTAGGACAAACTAGGAAGAAGAACCTGGTGATTACTTCTAACATAAAACAAACAAAAAATTGGCCGGTGAAAACTTGACAGATAACAGTGGAACATTGTCTGATATAGTGCCAGAAGATGAGTTCTTCAGGTTGAACGTTACCCAAAGTAAGACTGGGGAAGAGCTGCCTCCTTGAAGTAGAGTTGACCTTAATAACGCAAATAGAGTAAAGCTTTTGGGAACCATCATTTCCTGAGCTGGCCTGACTAAAAATGAGAAGGAACATTCTGTAAACACCCATTAATAATTGGAACATGGAATGTATGAAGTATGAAAATCTAAGGAAATAGGAGTCACCAAAAAATGAAATGAAATACATAAAGATCAATATCCTAAGCATTAGTGAGCTGGATGGGCTGATAGTGGCCATTCTGAACAGGACAATCATATGGTCTAATATGAGGGAAAGACAAATTGAAGAGAAATGATGCCACATACATCATCAAACAGAATATTTCAAGATCTACCTAAAAGTACAATGTTGTCATTGATAAGATAATATCCATATGCCTACAAGGAAGACCAGTTAATACAACTATTATTCATATTTATACACGAACCAATAACTCCAAAGATAAAGAAATTGAAGATTTTCATGAATTTCTGCAATATGAAATTCTTCAAACATGCAATCCAGATGCATTGATAATTACTGGTGATTGAATGCAAAAGTTGGAACCAAAGAAGAAGGATTAGCCTCCTCTCTCTGCCATCTTTACCCATTCTGACACCAGCTGTTCCTCCCACAGCACTCTCTGCTGGGTGAATTTATTGCAGTGGCAACACAGAACTCAAAGACCATGTTCTCAATTTTGGGGTTTATTATAAAGGAGATAATAGTTTATAATTCAGGTTCAGGAACACTCAAAATACAGTTCTTACATCAGGATACTCTCTTCCCAGCTGTGCTTGCAGGCATGCCTTTCCCTGGCCCTCAGCCTCTGCCCAAAGGCACTCAGTTTTCTCTCTCTGTGGCCTAGGAAGCTCACCATGCCATCTCCTGCTGCCAGATGTCTGTTGCTGTTGGTCTTTCCTTCCTGGTGGTGGTGGGCTCCTCTCTTCTGCTCTGGAATTGGCTCTCTTTTAAGGCAAAACTGACGAATCCCCTTGCTAGGCCACAATTACCGTATCACACAATCACCTCGTCTAAGTTACAAGACTATGATTAGAAAGGCCACACACAAAAGTAATTAATTGCACCATAATATGTAACGACCACCCCTCTGTTCCAATACTGGAATCTCAAACCTCTGTCTGAAACTCTTATCTCCTTTATTTCTACATAACGAAAAACAAAACAACAACAGAAAACCACTGCTATTGACTCATGGAAAGCCCATGTGTTACAGAGTAGAACTGCGCTCCATAGAGTTTTCAATGGTTGTGAACTTCCAGAAGTAGATCTCTAAGGCCTTTCTTCTGATACCTCTATATAGCTAACTTCATATTCAGGTTTCAGCTTGAATGTTACATTGCAGGGATTTTTTTTTCTTTGACCACTAAAGTTAGATCCATCTGCATACTCTATTCTAGCCTTCTCTTTTATTTTCTTTGGAATTATCACTCTGAAATTATCTTGTTTGTTCATTTGTTTACTCTGGTATTGTCTCTTGCTCTCTCCCTCAATAGAATGTGTGTTGTTAGGTGCCATCCAGTCGGTTCCAACTCATGGTAACCCTAAGTACAACACAATGAAACACTGCCCAGTCCTGCACCATCCTCACAATCCTTGTTACGCTTAAACCCATTGTTGCAGCCACTGTGTCAATCCATCTCATTGAGGGTCTTCCTCTTTTTCCCTGACCCTTTACTTTACCAAGCTTGAGGTCCTTATCCTGGGCCTGATCCTTTCTGACAATATGGCCAAAGTATGTGAGACATAGTCTGGCCACCCTTGGTTCTAAGGAGCATTCTGGTTGTACTTCTTCCAAGACAGATTTATTCCTTCTTTTGGCAGTCCGTGACATATTCAATATTCTTTACCAACACCACAATTCAAAGGTGTCAATTCTTTCAGTCTTGCTTATTCATTGTCCAGCTTTCACATGCCTGAGAGGTGATCGAAAATATCATGGCTTGTGTTAGGTGCGCCTTAGCCTTCAAGGTGACATCTTTGCATTTCAACACTTTTAAGAGGTCTTTTGCAGCAGATTTGCCCAGTGCAACGCGTCTTTTGATTATGACCCACATAGTCAAATACCTTTGCATAGTAAATAAAACACAGGCAATAGAATGTAAGATCTATGAAAAAAAGTACCTTTACCTATCTTGATTACTAATTTATCTTAAGTGTCAAGAATAGTCCCTGACACAAATATCTGAATCAGTGAATGATTGACATTCTATTAGTTTTATGTAATAGATCTAGTATATTAGAATTATTGCAAGTAATGAATGGATCAGTCTAAATTAGAGCAATATTATTTTATACTACAGATAACACTAATTAAAGACTTTGCTCCAGGAAAGAGTTTATGTTAAGTTAAAAGCAGGCTCAAGTGACTAAAAGATTGGATAGCCTAAAGGGGATAATACATATTTGTATGTGTGTATGGATAGATAGCTAGATAGATAGATGGATTAGATATAGATATTTTTAAAATGAGAAGAGTTTTCATGAATATCATCTGTCATTATCTCAGAATGGTTTTCTGAGGTTAAATTCAAATTAATGACTTCTTGAGGAGAAATTCATTTTTTTTGTGCATGCCTAGTCTACCTTCTGGAATAATGTCCATTAAGGGCTAAGTTTATCATTACTTAAAATTTCAGCTAAATTCATATTTTGCAAAGAATTAAGCCTTCTGCCAGTTAGGTAAGAAAATGACCACCCATTTTTTTTTAAATGAATGTTCCAACTTTCAAGGAAAATTTCTGTTTGGATTGAAAATCATAGTGAGAACTTCTGCCATTAGCAGAGTCCAGAGAAAAAGGTTGAAGTTTCAAATTATCACCAGTACATAGTGATTAGTACAGTGAGGAAGAAGAATATATTTAACAATATTGTCAAGTACAAGTTTCCTAAGTGTTGTATCACAGAATTTCTAGGGAAAAAATTACATGTTCCTTTTTTGTATTATGATTAGAAAAATGTTAAAATTAGCAAGGAGAAAAACAATGCAACTAAAGGCATCCAGAACAGCAGGAAAAAATAAAACACTTAAACCAGAAGTATAGTTGAGAATGAAAATTTAATTCAACATATTTTAATATTGCATATTTATAAATATAATCACGAGAAATAGATTTCTTTTGAACTTTAGGGAATACTGGTCTGTGTAGCAGTTCTGGCAATATGATCCTTTGGCCATTAGGGGATCCTGAGACTCTTTCAGTGGGTGTGCAAGGTGAAGTCAAAGCTATTTTCATAATATCACTAAGCTGTTTTTGCCTTTTACACTGCAATAACATTTGCCCGGAAGTTACAGAAACAATTAGCAGGCAAAACTTAGCATGATTCAAGGCAGTAGAATCAAATTGTACTAGTAGTCACTTAAGGAGTCCCTGGTTGGTGAAAATGGTCAAGAGCTTGACTGTTCCTGAAATGATGGTGGTTTGAACCCACCGGGAGGCTCCTTGGAAGACAGGCTTATCATCTGCTTCCAAAAGGTCAGAGCCTTGAAAACCCTACGGAGCAGTTCTACTCTGCACACATGGGGTCACCACGACCATATGTACACACATACACAAGCATGCACTAGTTTCATTTAAGAATTTTCTCTATGAAGAAGTGAAAGTTATTTTTAAAAACCTGAAATCTTGAAGCATTCCGTATGATGAAATGGGAAGGACATATAAAGTACTTTGGTTGTCAACCAAAGTACACTGTATATTCAAGAAAAATTATCATGTCATCATTTGAATTGCAAGCTATACTAGCCATTTTTGTTCATGAAACACCAATTTTGGAAAATGCAACTGACAGACAAAATACAGTTATTCACCTTTGGGTATTTGGCAGATATTATCTCATAAATGAACAAAGTGAGCCTGTCACTTCATGGAAAACAACCAACTGTACTTGTTGCCAATGATAAATTAAAGCTTTCAAGCAAGAATTAGAATTTTGGAAAACATTTTTAGCTAACCTGAACTTGACAACTTTCCAATATTAAGATTTTTCTGATGAAATTAGTGGTAATATTAATATTTTTTACTTTGTGCAATAAAATATGTCTATATTTGTAAGATCCATATAAGTCAGTGATCAATGAATGATTTCACAAATTCATGCAGAGACAAAATATTCATTCAAAGTGCAAGATAAGCAAATGGATTTTCATGTAGCAGAGCACAATAAGTTTATTGATATGGTATTCTGCAAGTAACTTTAAAAGAAATTATCATTGAACAAGTTTTGGTGTAGTATCAAAGAAGGACATCTGCAGTTATCTAAAAACGGTATTAAATTTTTTCTATGTTTTCAAAATAGTTATCTGTGTAAGCTTGAATTTTCTTTATATACTTCAACCAAAATAACATTTTATGCCATATTAGAAGACCTGGTGGTACAGCGGTTAAGAGCACAACTGCTAACCAGAAGGTTGTCAGTTCAAATTCTCCAGCTGCTCCTTGGAAATCCTATGGGGCAGTTATACTCTGTCCTATAGGGTCACAAGGAGTCAGAATCAACTTTGATCTTCATTGGTAAGTTTTTCAAGTCCTCGTCGCTTTCAGCAAGTTGAGTTATGTCATCTGCATATCACATATTGTTAATGAGTCTTCCTCCAATCCTGAGGCTTCAGTCTTCTTCATATAGTCCAGCTTCTCGGATTATTTGCTCAGTAGACAGATTGAATAGGGTGAAAGGATGCAACCCTGGTGCACATCCTTCCTCACTTTAAACCACACAATATCCCCTTGTTCTGTTCGAATGACTATCTCTCGATCTATGTCCAGGTTCCTCATGAGCACAATTACATGTTCTGGAATTCCCATTCTTCAAAATGTTGTCCATAATTTTTTATGATCCATGCAACTGAATGCCTTTGCTCAGTCAATAAAACACAGGTAAATATCTTTCTGGTATTCTCTGCTTTCAGCCAAGACCCATCTGAGATCAGCAATGATATCCCTTGTTCTATGTCCTCTTCTGAATCTGCCTTGAATTTCTGGCAATTTCCTATCAACATACTGCTATAACTGTTTTTGAATGACCTTCAGCAAAATTTTACTTGTGTATGATATTAATGATATTGCTGGATAATTTCCACATTCTATTGGATCACCTTTCTTTGAAATGGGCACAAATACAGATCTCTTCCAGTTGGCTGGCCAGGTAGCTGTCTTCCAAATTTCATGGCATAGATGAGTGAACACTTCCAGTGCTGCATCAGTTTGTTGAAACACCTCAATTGCTATTTCATCAATTCCTGGAGCATTGTTTTTCACCAATACTTTCAGTGCAACTTGGACTTCTTCTTTCAATACCATCAGTTCTTGATCATATGCTACCTCATGAAATTGTTGCAAGTCGATCAGTTCTTTTTGGTACAGCAACTGTGTATTCTTTCCACCTTCTTTTGATGCTTTCTGTGTTCAATATTTGGCCATAGAATCCTTCAGTGTTGCAACTAGAAGCTTGAATTTTAATTCAGGTCATTCAGCTTGAGAAATGTTGAGCATGCTTTTTTTTTCTTTTTGGTTCCCTAACTCCAGGTCTTTGCACATTTCCTTATAATACTTTGTCTTCTAGAGCCACCATTTGAAATCTTCTGTTCAGCTCTTTTACTTCATTTCTTCCATGAGCTTTAGCTTCTTTAAGCTCAAGAGTAAGTTTTAGCGTCTCTTCTGACATCCATTTTGTTCTTTTCTTTCTTTCGTTTTTTTTTATATAATTTTTATTGTGCTTTAAGTGTAAGTTTACAAATCAAGTCAGTCTCTCACACAAAAACCCATATACACATTGCTACACACTCACAATTACTCTACCCTTAATGAGACAGCCCACTCTCTCCCTCCACTCTCTCTTTTCTTGTCCATTTCGCCAGCTTCTAACCCCCTCCACCCTCTCATCTCCCCTCCAGGCAGGAGATGCCAAAATAGTCTCAAGTGTCCACCTGATTTTTTTTTTTTTAATGACTTCTTGCTTTCTTCATATATAATTTCCTTGATGTCATTCCACAACTCATCTGATCTAAGGTCATTAGTGTTTAATGCATCAAAGCTATTCTTGAGATGTTCTCTAAATTCAGGAGGGATATATTCAAAGTCGTACTTTGGATTTCATAGACTTGTTTTAATCTTCTTCCACTTCATCTTGGACTTGCATATGAGCAATCAGTGATCTGTCCCACAGTTGATCTGGGCTTTGTTCTTACTGATGATATTGAGCTTCTTCATCATCTCTTTTCACAGACGCAGTTGATTTGATTTCTCGGTATTTCTGTGTATATAAATTAGGATTACTCATTATATTAAAAAAAAAATATTTTGACTGACATGGTTTCAGAGAATTTTTTTAGTAATTGAAGTGTAAATGCATATGAATGCTGTAACAACATTACTACTTATATAATATTTACTTGGAGCCTGGGGAAGCTCAGTTGTTAAGAGCTCAGCTGCTACTGAAAGGTTGGCGTTTTGAACCCACCAGCTACTCTGTGGGAGAAAGATGTGGTAATATGCTTTCATAAAGATTATAGCCTTGGAAACTGTACAGGGCAGTTCTGCTCTTTCCTATAGAGATGCTATGAGTTGGAATCAACTCAATGGCATCAGGTAATGAGTAATACTTACCAACTAGATAGATATTGGTTTATGCAAATATGATCTCTCATATACCCTTCTTCAAAATGGTTAAACTGACTTCATGGTTTAAAAAGTAGCTATAAGTTTGCATGGGTTATATGAACTCATAGTACATGCATTTCATGGATGGGTTATGTTAATATTTAGATTCACTATGAATATGAAAATGCATTCATTCTGTATCAGCCTGTTTACAAATAGATAATCCAAGCTCTATATATGCAAAATATAACTGTCTAAGCACAGGTAATAAGTTGATTCAGGATTTACATAATTCCTTTGTCAAACATAAATACAAAATACTTTTTCTTAAAAAAAACAGTAAATTAAAATGATTCAGTTGGTAAAATAATATGATTTTGAAACTGAATAAAATTATTTCTACTTTAACTCATTGCCTACATATTTCTTTTTTATTTATTTATTTTTATTGTGCTTTAGGTGAAAGTTTACAGCTCAAGTTAATTTCTCATTCAAAAATTTATACACATATGTTTTGTGACTTTGGTTGTAATCCTTACAATGTGACAGCACACTCTCCCTTTCCACCCTGGGTTCCCTGGGTCCATTCAACCAGTTCCTGTTCCTTCTTGCCTTCTCATCCTGCCTTTGGACAGGAGTTGCCTGTGTGGTTTCATTTATCTGAATAAATAAGTATTGTTTTGCAATTCAATGTATTTTAAGCTAACATTCCAGGTTAAAAAAAAAACTCTTAATCGAGTTGCCAGAGTCTCATCAGAGAATTTGTAAAGGTACAGGATTCTAAGCATGGATAGTAAAGAATACACAGAGGCATGTATCCAGGTGAAGTCTTGTACTATGTTAGCTCAATGCTTTCTGTTGGCTCACAGAGGATTTTCCTCCACTGATTTGATGGCAGGTTTGGTCTAGGTCACATTTTAACAAGTTTCATTTCTGCTAACAGACATGTTATCATTCTCTAGAGCTTTCTTCTCTGCACAGAATTTTCCAGAGGATGGAGATACATGTATATACATAAATGCTTCTCCTTTTCAACACTGACTATTCAATATCCAAGGTCACTTTTAAAAGCAGCCCCTTTAGTATTGATAGAGCTGTCTTTTCTGGTTCGTTTCTCTTAAAATATTGGCTAATGGATGGCTACAGGTGATTTCTAAAGCTGTAGCATTAGACAGGGATTAGAGCTCCATAGCCTCCCTTACCTGTGTGAGAAGATGCCAGTCTGACGTGTGATGAACACCCTCTGTAACTTTAGGTGCCTCTTTCTCTTCATATTCAACATCTTTGACCACATGGGAAATAAAATCAATATATGAGGTAATACAGTGTGCAGTGTAGGCCTATTAGAATAACTTGTTGACTCAATAGTTTTAACGTGGTCTCTATGAAACAAATGCCACAAAAGTAAAACTAATTGCGTAATTTTCTATTCTTCTCAATGACAATCAGGTGGCTGCCAATGCTCTATGTGGTTTTAGTGTGGAGTGAAAAGAAAATTCAACTACTTCAGCTCTTCAGAGAAGCCATTTGGGGAGATTTATTCTTATTCTTTATATATTTTTAATTGTTGTAAAAATACAAAGAACACATTTGCCAGTTTAGTACTTTTCACACACATACAATGCAATAATGGAGATTCTGTGACGGTTGTTGAGTTTCAAAATGGGGAAAGAAGAAAAGAGACATGTGATTCTTTTAAACAAGCTTCAGTTATGTTATGATATTAGTCTTTTGTGTGGATGAACAGAGAGAGTTATATGGAGACATTTTCCTCCAAAGAGCACTACAAGATTTCCATGTGTATGGATGAGCATATCAATCCCTAGTCTAAATAAATACCTACCTTTATCTATGTAAATCAAATATCTAGGTTGGTCTTAAGGATCCTGGAGACCCCTGAAAAATTTATGCACAGAGTTATCTATGCTTCACGCATTTACTGAGTGCTACCAATAAATGTCTTAGGCACTCAGAAAAATAAACCTCTATGGTAATTCTGAATTATAATTTTATGGTAATTCAAACACTATTTTGTTGCACTAAGAAAAAAAAAAATTGACGTTAGCTTTAAGTTATGGTTTGAGGGGGAAAAGTGCATTGTGCTCCTGACATATGAGCTAGCATCAGTGTATGCACTGTGTATTTGTAACTGACAGTGCCTATGGCTCCATTTAGGTCTGATTCATCAGTCATGTCATCATCTGAAAGTACTAGAAATAGTGGCAATACTGGAGTGTCTTTAGAGACTTCCTTTCACACTTCCATAACGTTATTGTACATCCATTAGCCAGATGACAAAGGAAATGTCATCTGAGTTGACTGAGTGGATGCCAGAATGCTAAAAGCCTTATTGTCTCAGGTGAAAAGGGCAAATGTGCATCCTTGGAGGATGGAAATTTCTGAATCTCTATTTTCTGTAGTCACACATGATGCACATTGTCCTTACAGATTTGTGGAAATGAGGATCATCAACCACTAGATGATATGACGTATATAGCTGGACCTTGGTGTTGGCCTGCATTAGTCTTCAACTGTTTTCTACTGGTGGCATCTGTCTTATAATAAATACCAGTTGTTGAGGAATGTCAGGCCACAGTGAACCAGGGCCAAGATAGGCCTCACATGAACTTTCTAGAGCGTGCTTGGAAGAACATGAGAAGTATGCTAGAATTCTGTATGTGCCATTACAGCAGAGTTGGTATAATGGAAGTGGCAGTGCTGGCTAAGAAGCATATTTGGGTCAAAGCAATGAGACTTAAAAACATGGTGGAGCAAGAATGAAAATGAGCAAATGTAGGATATTTGATGACAATGAACTTAAACAATCCCTGAAGCAATTAGGAGGCATTATTGTTTCAGTGGGAGGAATCTTGCCTTCCATGTGGGAGACACAGATCCCAGCCAACATGTCTCACATACAGCCACTACCCATCTGTCAGTGGAAGCTTGTATGTTGCTATTATGCTAAACAGGTTTCAGTGGTTGTCTTAGGCTGGGTTCTCTAAAGAAGAAAAACCAGTAAAGCATACAAATAGATTTATAATAAGGAAGTGACTCATGTGATTGTAGAGACTAGAACTTCCCAAGTCCATGGATCAGGATAGAGGCTTCTCCTGATATACGTAGCCAAAGGGGCTGGTGAACCCAAGATTGGTAGGTTGGAGAGCAGGACTCTTATCCACAGGCTGCAAAGATTCACCAATCCCCAAATCAGCAGGCCAGGCTGCAAAGCTTCTCCTGATTCATGTAGCTGCAGGGGCTGGCGCACACAAGATAGGCAGGCAGAGAGCCCGGCTCTTGCTCAAAGACGTGAAGATCGACAAATTCCAACATCAGCAGGTAAACTGCTAGCTTAAGTCCCAAGAACTGGAAGCAAACAGAGGGGAGCTACAGGATTCAGAGCAGGCAAAAGCCAGAACTTCCAGTCATATTCCGACAAAGACCACAAGCCTAAGGAAAATCTCTTTCAACTGATTGGCTACTCATAGCTGATTCCATCATGAGGGTGATTACATATGAACACTGAGAATTATGTCCCCTCTCCAAGTTGGCACAGAATCTTAACCGTCACAGAGGTTCTTCCAGGCTAAAACAGACTAGGAAGAAAGAACTGGCAATCTACTTTTGAAAATCAGCCAGTGGAAACTCTATGAATCACAAGGATTCCATCCACAGTTGATCATGAGAATAGCACAGTACTGAGTAACATTTTGTTCAACTGTGCATGAGGTCACCAGGAGTCAGAGGCTGACTTGACAGCAACACAACAACAAAGTGGTTAGAAATAGAGATATATAAATGTTTATACGGATGATGAAGGAGAAATACACTCGATATTTGTTGTCTATACTTCTTGGGTAAAATAACCCAAAAGACAACTGAGTTAGAAGCAGATTTTGGAAATCTACCAGCCAGTATTGGCTGCACCAGTTTTTCTCGAAGGTAGTTTATGGCCCACCTTAGGAGCTAGTTAAAAATTCAGGGTCCCATTCAGATCTAATGAATTTGAAGTATTATGGATGAAGCATGGGAATCTAGATTTTAAGCAAGCTCATAGTTTATGATTGTTGAGATCCATTGTGATAGACCAACCAGTGTCTGACTTCAAGCTCTCCTTGGATCAGTCATTCCTCCTTACCCTCTCCTTCTTCTAGAACTCCCCCACTTCCCCACTCCGTAGAGCTTATAACAGGAAAAACTGATGTAACCTTCTCTAGTTCTACATTTAAAAATGAAAAAAATGTACTTAATATAGAGCAGCAAATGTGTCCTAAAAGAGAGGAGAATGCCTTTGTAGAAGTTAAATATGGTTTATATCTTCACAGCATAATAATTTAGGACACTGAAGATTTAGAGGATATTGACAATAGCTTTGATAGGGGAGGTGTTATATGTAATCTGAGTAAAATGGAAGTTAATTTTCTCTTCAGAAAACCTGGAGTCAAAAAAGTTTTAGTAGATGGAAGGTAAAATGGATGAAGTCTAAGAAGTTTCAATGTCACTAAGGTGGGATTCAGAAACAAGGCTTGGAAATAGTTTGCAAGCAAAAATCTTTCCTCGATGGATAAAACCAAAAACCAGCTGCCATTGAGTCAGTTCTGACTAATAGTGATCTTATACCACAGAGTAGATCTGCCCCTTGGTGTTTCCAAGGAGCGGTTGGTGGATTTGAACTGTTGCCCTTTTGATTAGCAGCCAGGCTCTTAAACACTGCATCACCAGGGCTCCTCCTGGATGGACAGAGTTCAAGTTAAGTCAAATCCTTTGAATAATATGTAACAATATCTAGCATCGTAAAAAGTTCTATCAGTGTCACTCTTCTAAAACCCCGACTTCATTTTACAAACTAGTTTTAGAGAAGAATTATACAGTCTGTTTCTACTGTATATGCTGAAAATAAAATGTAAAATAATACTTTGTAGAATTATAAACTACAGCTTTGAGGTTTAATTTAGACTCTTGGCAGCCAGTACTTAGTTTTGAATCCTCTTTTTGGTGAGACACAAACTAGAAAACAATAAAATAACGAGATGAGTTCAAAAATCAATATATATTGATTATTTGTATTAATCATAAAATTGATAGGTAACATCAATCAATTATATAATAATATTAACACTAACATTGATTGTCAGACACTATTCTACTCAACTAACATTTATTAACTTATTTAATTTATAATAAAAGTGTATGGTAAGTTATTGGAGCCCTGGTAGCACAGTGGTTGAGGGTTCAGGTTGCTAACTAAGAGGTCTGTAATTGGAATTCACCAGCTGCTCCTTGGAAACCCTATGGGAAAGTTCTTCTCTGTCCTATAGAGTCACAATGAGTTGGAATCCACTCAATGGCAGTGGGTTTTTAGGAAGTTATTTGTAAATTATTTGACTACTTGGAAATATCCTTCATGTAACTTGATTGAGGTGACTTGAACACATCTTTTGGTCTCTGAATTAGAAAACAGAATCTGGTAAACGTGCAAAGCCATAGTAGCGACTATAGTAAGGAAATTAATTGTTAACAAGGGAGAATCATGTCTGTTGTTGCCGTGGATTTGATATGCTCTTCCTTTCATTGGGGTTGCTGGATGCGAAGGGCACACAATCAGGTTAATGGCATAAAGACTTAAGCTTTCAGAAATGAAAGGTATGCAACCTGACCACCTAGTCCAACTCCTTCATGTATTCCTGCATTTACAACAAAGATTTCCCTTTCTTAAACATATCTAATTCACATCTTTGATAGAACTAGATGAGGGCAATGTGTCATCACCTTCCCCCGGGATACCATGGAAGCCCAAAATGTCCCTTCCTTCTCCAAATTTCTACTAGGTTTGAATGTAAACAAAGGGAAGGGGGACTGGGTCAGAATAGAATAGTGGTTAAACATTTAGACTCTGGAACTAACTACCAAGGGTTGATTCTTGGCTCTGCTAGCTAGTATCTGCCTGTCCTTGGGAAAATCACTTAATCCCTCTTTCCCTAGTTATGAAATGGTGATAATTATATATAGTTTTAGGGTGGTTGTAAGGACTAAATTATTAATAAGCATAAAAGCTTAGCATGCCTAGTACAAAAGAAAGAAATCTTTTAGCTAATCATGTGTCTATCACCAGCCCTAAGTGCTATGCCTGGCACAAAAGAGTTGTTCAATAAATGTGAATTGAACTAAACCTTTATAAATAAATCCATTTTATCCAACTAATTTTAAGCTGATTCTTAAAATTTCATAATTATCAAAAATTCATTCCTTATGAAAAATTGCTGCTATTTGAAAGTAATAGATGATGACAAAGTCAAAATATTTACTTGCTTTTGCTTTCTCACAGCCCTGGTGGTACAGTGGTTAACAACTTGGCTGATAACCAAAAGGTTTTTGGTTTTTGTTATCTCAGTCCACAGAGTCCCTGGGTCTTACAAATGGTTAAGTGCTCAATTAGAGCCAAAAAGTTGGTGGCTCAAACGCTTCCAGAGACATCTGAAAAGAAAGGCCTTCTGATATGCTTTCAAAAGGCCATAGCCAAGAAAACCCTATGGAGCAAAGTTCTGCTCTGTACACACGGGGTTGCCCTGAGTCAGAGTTGACTATGACAGCTCACAACAACATTACTGATTTTGTTCCATGCTGTTGAAGGAAAAGAAAACAAAACAAAAAACAGAAGATTTAAAATTATGTAGACATGGGATGAAATCTCAGCACACTTGGAGCAGTGTGATTTTGGGAAAGCCAAGTTTCTAACTGTTTCTTCATCTGCAAAATGGTCATCATAGTACATCCTTAACAGTGCCACTGTGAGGATTAACTGAGATTTTAAACACACAGAGATTGGTCCACATTAGCTCGTTTCCCATTGTTCTCAAGTCAATTCCGACAAAGGAGGCTGGTGGTAGAGTGATTAAGTGCAGATTGCTAACAAAATATGTTGGTGGTTCAAACGCATAGCCGTTCCAGGGGGGAAAGATGTGGCAATCTGCTTCCTAAAGATTACAGCCTTGGAAACCCTATGGGAGCACTTCTACTCCTTTGTGTAGGGTCACTGTGAGTCCAATGGTCCACATTAGGCATTCAAATTGATATTCTTATGTTAACTTTTATTCTTGAATTCCCAGATTATTCTAAATTGGCTTGCAGCAAGTGAAGACAATTAAGCCAATTGCATGATTTTTTAATGTTCAGAATTCCTTATTGGTACCAGCTCTAACCTGGTGTGTTGACTTTCCCAGGGAGCACTGGGTGATATGTATATATGCCATGTAATTTTGCTTAATAACATTAGGTGATCTGGGACTAAGAATTAGTAGTGACACATTAGAGTAACAAAACATTATTTTAAAAAATCAATTCGATCTTTGGCCCAAGTGACCCGCTCGATATTTTACCAGTCACTCGTGGGCCATGCATTTTTAAGTAGACTTTTGCTATAAATGTCTCCCCAATACTCTAACTTTACACAGAAGAAGCACTTCAGCATTTCATTCAAAAAAAATCAATGCACTTTGCCATAGTTACATTAATAGAATATCTTTAGTGGTAATGTGAACTGATTTTTTTGCAGAAATGTAACACGGTCAATGTTTTAACAGAGCAGAAAAATATTCCATAAGACCCATTGCCTCATTTAGTATTTACATTTGCATAACATTGCATCTATTAAGAGCGCATGGCAATCATTTTCATTAGTTAAAAGTGAGTAAGGTCAATATTATTTCTTACATTTTCCAGAGAAAATGCTCAAGTGCAGAGAGATGAAGAGATTTCAACCACAAAAGTAATATTTGTGAGTTCCATTGTCAGTTTTAAAGATATTACCAAGATATTACACTCCTGTAAATTGCAAACAAAATGTTTGCTTCATTCTTACTAGGGAATGGGGAAAAAAAAAAAAAAGCCCAACAATCACACGTTAAGCCCCTCCTCTCATAGGCCACATTCTTTTAGATGGGAATAAAATAGAAAAGTAGAACCAAAATTATTTATGTTGTTATATCCTTTCCCTCTTACCATACAAATCATTCCTGAGGCCCTCTAGATTGAGTAACAAATTTAAGAAATAGGGAAAGAAACAGGGAAATGCAATTGTTGACTTAGGACCGAATTGCAGAATAAAATGTGCACGTGTTGCTAGCTGCATATCCTAAGCCGTTTTTTTTAATTAAAAATGGCTTAAATTCACTCTCATGTCTAGAAAAATCAACTTTGTAAATGAATTATGTAAGTCTTGCTTTTGACAGGAAGTGGGTAAATTATTAGTCAGAGATTGCTTTTGGCAGCAGACAATAATCAAGTATAGATTTTCAAGGAAAAAAATACAAAAAGTATTTTCTGGTCAAAAAAAGATAGTTTAATTTAATGTCAAGGAAGATTGCTATAAGTAGTAGGTTTTACAAATATTACAAAATGTCAGAAGCAGAATTTTTGAGGCTATTTAATAATTTTCCTAACAGCAGTGTATCTTTATATAAAAGTATGCAAGCTCACTCATATACCTTGGGTATTACTGTGCTGTCAGCAAAAATAAGTAGACAAATCCACACGAAACTCGTTGCCATCAAGTCAATTCTAACTCATAGCAACCCTATAGGACAGAGTAGAACTGCCCCATACAGTTTCCAAGGAGTGCCTGGTAGATTTGAACTGCCAGCCTTTTGGTTAGCAGCTGTAGTTTTTGACCACCATGCAACCAGGCTTTCCATGTGTAGACAAATGGTAAGAAAATTATGGTTAGAAATAAATTAAGTGAGATAATATATGTAAAAGCATGTTGGAAACTACATTATTATCATTGTGATTTTTTTTTCTCCACAATCTTATTTAACTATTTATCATTTGTCGAGCAAATGCACAGCTAACACTTTGGGCCACTAGACATACTAAAATGATTATGTTAGAAATGATACGGTACAGAAAAAGCAAGAAATCAATCATTGAAAGTCAAATTATCCCCATATTAATTTCTCTTTTCCTTTAGATCTAGTTTTGATTTTCCCAGGTGTAAAAACTTTTAGGCCATTTTCCCACTTTCTAATTTCCTTCAAAATCATTAAGGTAAAGTGGGAAAAACAAAGAAATTAAAAAAAAAAAAAAGAGACATCTGAAAGTTCACCTCTGCTAAGTCACAAAATAATAAACTGATCTTGGACAAACTGTCTAACTTACTGAAAATTCAGTTCCCACTTATGGAATACAGCAATAATGATATCTTCCCTGTGTCTCAAAGAGGATTACTATAAAAATTCACTGCATTTTAGAACTGGAGTAATAACCCAAACTTCATATCTAACATCAGGCAAAACAAATGGCACTCAGCTAGAGTCATGGCATACAGTGGGCTTTGACCAATGGCTTTTAAGACACTTACCTTTTCTGGTATTTTCTTTTTTTCATTAAGGAAGAGGTAAAGGACATTTAAAAAGAAGAAAACATGATGCCTATTCAAAATTTTTTTC
Organism: Elephas maximus indicus; assembly: GCF_024166365.1. Lineage (NCBI taxonomy): Eukaryota > Metazoa > Chordata > Mammalia > Proboscidea > Elephantidae > Elephas > Elephas maximus. The sequence goes on along the minus strand of NC_064823.1, from coordinate 134,304,927 downwards.
TTAATATCATCCAGACTAACAAAGATTTATATAATCCCTACTGGTAAAGGACAATCTATTGACCTAATGTCAAATCTGTTGACATTTAGAGTTAAGACTGGAAACAAATCAGGCTAAAAAACATTAAAAAAAGGATATTTTATTCTAAGTATTTTACCCTGTGAACAGAAGAAGGGTATTGAATGACTTTAAGAGGGAAATGGTACAATCAAATTAATACATATCACTTAGATGTTGTTGTTGTTAGGTGCCATCCAGTTGGTACCGACACATAGCGACCTTACGTACAATAGAATGAAACAGTCCCCAGTCCTGCACCATCCTCACAATCACTGCTATGCTTAAGCCCATTGTTACTGCCACAGTGTCAATCCATCGCATTGAGGGTCTTCCTCTTTTTCACAAACCCTTATAGTTTACCAAGCATGATGTCCTTCTCCAGGGACTGATCCCTCCTGACAACATGTCCAAAGTACGTGAGAAGTAGTCTCACCCTCCATGCTTCTAAGGAGCATTCTGGTTGTACTTCTTCCAAGATAGATTTGTTCCTTCTTTTGGCAGTCCATGGTATATTCAATTTCTTCTCCAACACCACGATTCAAAAGCATCAGTCCTTCTTTGGTCTTCCTTATTTGTTGACCAGCTTTCACATCCACAGGAGGCGATTGAAAACACCATGGCTTAGGTCAGCTGCAACTTAGTCTTACAAGGTGACGTCTTTGCTTTTCAACACTTTAAAGAGGTCTTTTGCAGCAGATTTGCCCAATTCAATCCTTCCTTTGATTTCTTGACTGCTACTTCCATGGGTGTTGATTGTGGATCCAAGTAAAATGAAATCTTTAACAACTTCAATCTCTTTGACTTTTATGATGATGTTGCTTATTGGTCCAGTTGTGACAATTTTTGTTTTCTTTATGTTGAGGTGTAATCCATACTGAAGACTTTGGTCTTTGATCTTCATCAGTAAGTGCTTCAAGTCCTCTTCACTTTCAGCAAGCAAGGTTGTGTCATCTGCATAATGCCGGTTGTTAATGAGTCTTTCTCCAATCCTGATGCCCTGCTCTTCTTCATATAGTCCAGCTTCTCAGATTATTTGCTCAGCATACAGATTGAACACGTATGGCAAAAGGATACAACTTTGAATCACGCCTTTCCTGACTTTAAACCATGCAGTATCCTCTTGTTCTGTTTGAACGACTGTCTTTTCTTTTATCTATGTACAGTTTTCTCATGAGCACAATTAAGCGTTCTGGAACTTCGACTCTTCACAATGTTATCCATAATTTGTTATGATCCACACAGCTGAATGCCTTAGCATAGTCAATAAAACACAGGTAAACAAACATCTTCCTGATATTCTCTCTTTCAGCGAGGATGTATCTGACATCAGCAATAATGTCCCTGGTTTTGGGTCCTCTTCTGAAACCCTCTTGAATTTCTGGCAGTTCCTTGTCAATATACTGCTGTAGCTGCTTTTGAATGATCTTTAGCAAAATTGTACTTGGGTGTTATATTAATGACATCATTCAATAATTTCTGCATTTGGTGGGATCGCTTTTCTTGGGAATAGGCATAAATATATACCTCTTCTTGTCAATTGACCAGGTAGCTGTCTTCCGAATTTCTTGGCATAGACAAGTAAGTACTTCCAACACTGCATCTCTTTGTTGAAACATTTCAATTGGTAGTCTGTCAATTTCTTGAGTCTTGTTTTTTGACAATGCTTTTGGTGCAGCTTGGACTTATTCCTTCAATACCATTGGTTTCTACCCATATTGTAGCTCCTGAAATGATTGAATGTTGACCAATTACTTTTGGTGTAGTGACTCTGTGCATTCTATCCATCTTCTTTTGATGCTTCCTGAGTCATTTAATATTTTCCCCATAGAATACGTCAATATTAAGACTCAAGACTTGAATTTTTTCTTCAGTTCTTTTAGCTTGAGAAATGCAGAGTGCATTCCTCCCTTTCAGTTTTTGATCTCAAGGTGTTTGCACATGTCATTAAAATATTTTACTTTGTCTTCCTGAGCCATCGTTTGAAATCTTCTGTTCAACTCTTTTACTTCTTTATTTCTTTCTTTTGCTTTAGTTGCTCGATGTTCAAGAGCGAGTTTCAGAGTCTCTTCTGACATCCATCTTGGTCATTTCTTTCTTTCCTCCTTTTTATGACCTCTTGCTTTCTTCATGTGTGGTATCCTTGATGTCATTCCACATCTCATCTGGTCTTTGGTCATTAGTGTTCAATGCATCAAATATATTCTTGAGATGGCCTCTAAATTCAGGTGGGATATTCTCAAGGTAGTACTTTGGCTCTCCTAGACTTGTTCTAATTTTCTTCAGTTTCAACTAGAACTTCCATATGAGCAATTGATGGTCTGTCCTGCAGTTGGCCTTGGCCTCTTTCTGACTGATGATATTGAGCTTTTTCGTCGTCTCTTTCCACAGATGTAGTTGACTTGATTCCTGTGTATTCCATCTGGCAAGGTCCTTGTGTACAGTCATTGTTTATGCTGGTGAAGAAATGTATTTGCAATGAAAAAGTCTTTGTCTTGCAAAATTCTATCATGTAATCTCCAGTGTCATTTCTAGCACCAAGGCCATATTTTCCAACTATGGATCCTTCTTTGTTTCCAACTTTTGCATTCCAATCACCAGTAATTATGAATGCATCCTGATTGAATGTTTGATCTGTTTCAAACTGCAGAAGTTGGTAAAAATTTTCAATTTCTTCATCTTTGCCCTTTGTGGTTGGCATGTAAATTTGAATAATAGTCTCAATAAATGGTCTTCCTTGTAGGCGTATGAATATTATCCTATCACTAACAGTGTTGTACTTCCAGATAGATCTTGAAATGTTCTTTTTGACATTGAATGCAATGCCATTCCTCTTCAAGTTGTCATTCCCGGCATAGTAGACCATATGATTTTCTGATTCAAAATGGCCTATACCAGTTCATTTCAGCTCACTAATGCCTAGGATATCAGTGTTTATAAGATCCGTTTCATTTTTGAAGACTTCCAATTTTCCTAGGTGCATACTTCATACATTCTATGTTCTGATTCTTAATGGATGTTTGCAGCTGCTTCTTCTCATTTTGAGTGGCGCCACATCAGCTAATGAAGGTACAGAAAGCTTGACTACATCCACATCATTAAGGTTGAGTCTACTTTGAGGAAGCAGCTCTTTCCCAGGCATTTTTTGAGTGCCTTCTGACCTGAGGGGTTCATCTTCTGATACTATATCAAACAAATTTTCGCTGCTATTCAAAAGGTTTTCACTGACTAATTCTTTTCAGAAGTAGACTGCTGGGTCCTTCTTCCCAGTCTGTCTTAGTCTGAAAGCTCAGCTGAAACCTGTCCACCATAGGTGACCCTGTTGGTATTTGAATACTGGTGCCATAGCTTCCAGCATCACAGCAACACGCAAGCCCCCACAGTATGACAAACTGACAGGCACGTGGGGGATCACTTAGATAGGCAAGAGCAAGAGGAAAGAGTCCAGAGAAGGTTGCATTAATTCAATGAATTATAATGGTGGTTTAATACAGGCAGTGACATGGAAACTGGACACTATGAATGGAATTTAAAACATAGGAAAAAGGTAGATTTCATAGTACTTACTGATTGTACTTTGAAATCTACCTTTTTTCCAATGCTTTAAAAATATACATATATCATTAATATCACACGCAAGAAAAATTTTATGGAAGATAATTCAAAAATGGTTGCAGCACTGTATCAGCCAGAAATTCAAACCAGATTTAGAAGAGGACACGGAATAGATAGATATTATTGCTGATGTCTTACGGATCTTGGCTGAAAGAGAGTACCAGAAAGATGTTCACCTGTGTTTTATTGGCTATGCAAAGGCATTTGTCTGTGTGGATCATAACAAATTGTGGATATCATTGTAAAGAAAGAGAACTCCAGAAAAACTAATCATGATCATGAGAAAACTGTACATAGACCTAGAGGTAGTTGTTAGAACAGAACAAGGGGATACTGCGTGGTTTAAAGTCAGGAAATGTGTGCATCAGGGTTATATCTTTTCACCATGCGTATTCAATTTGTATGCTGAGTAAATAATCCAAGAAGCTGGACTATCTGAAGAAGAAAGGGGGATCGGGATTGGAGGAAGACTCATTAACAGCCTGCATTATGCAGATGACACAATCTTGCTTGCTGAAAATGAAGGGGACTTGAAGCACTTACTGTTGAAGATCAAAGACCAAAGCCTTCAGTATGGACTACACCTCAACGTAAGGAAAACAAAAATCCTCACAACTGGGCCAATAAGCAACATCATGATAAATGTAGAAGAGATTGAATTTCAAGGATTTCATTTTACTTGGCTCCACAATCAACACCCATGGAAATAGCAGTCAAGAAACCAAAGACATATTACTCTGGGGTTACTTTTAAAAATGTTGAAACACAAAGATGTCACCTTGAGGACTAAGATGCGCCTGACCCATTCCATGGTGTTTTCAATCACCTCATATGCATGCAAAAGCTAGATAGTGAAAAGGAAGACCAAAGATGAATTGATGCCTTTGAATTATGACGTTGGTGAAGAATATTGAATGTTCTATGGACTGCCAGGAGAATAAGGAGTCTTGGTGGCATAGTGGCTAAAGTGATTGACTACTAACTGAAAGGTCGGCATTTCAAAACCACCAGGAGCTCCTCAGGAGAAAAGATGTGGCAGTTTGCTTCCATAGAGATTACAGCCTTGAAAACCCAATAGGGCTGCTGTGAGTGGGAACTTAATCGATGTCAGTGAGTTTGTTTTTTGGGTTTGCCAGAAGAATAAGCAGTCTTGGAAGAATTGCAGCCAGAATGCTCCTGAGAAGGGAGGATGGCAAGACTTTGTCTTATGTGGTTTGCTCATGTTATTGTGAGGGTGTGTCTCTGGAGAAGGATATCATGCTTGGTAATGTAGAAGGTCAGTGAAAAATAGAAACTCAAGAAAACGGATTAAAACAGTGGTTGCAACAATGAGCTCAGACGTAGCAATGATTGTGAAAATGGTGCAGGGCCAGGCAGTGTATTGTTCTGTTGTACATAGGTTCATTACAAATCAGAAATGACTGGATGGCACCTAACAACAACAACAACTAACTGATTGGTGATGGAGGTGAGGGTGAGGAATGAGTCAAGAATAATGTTCAGATTTCTGGTGTAGGAAACTGGTGGTGCACTTCATGGAGTTGGAGCCTAAATGAAAATTATTTTTGGGAAGAGGTATAGTTATTACATTCTGTTTTGTATGTGTACAGTTGCAAGCATGTGGAAATACACACACACATATATGTGTGTGTGTATATGCATATACATAGAGAGAGAGTGAGTGAGAGAGTCCAGGTGGTGCTCTGGATATGTACTCGGCTGCTAACTGAAAGGTTGGTGGTTCAATCCTGCCTTCATTTCCTTGGAAGAAAGGCTGGGCATCCCTTCTATGTTTGTTTACCAACCTCACCCTCTCCCCATCATGAGGTATTTTCATAAACACACAATGCTAATTTTTTTTACAACATGTAAAAATTAATTGGCATAGTGACCCTTATGAAAAATACCTCATGGGGGCAAGGCATAGTTGACAAACAAACTTAGAAAGCACAAGTTATTTGTGTAGGAATATGGCACTCCGTACAGTTTTGTTGTGTCATGTTGTTCTTTCTGTAGAGATGATTTGGACTTGTTGTGACCCCAAGTGACAGAGTAAAACTGCTCCATAGGGTTTTCTAGGCTGTAATCTTTATGCGAGTAGATTACCAAGCCTTTCTCCAACCTAGCTCCTGGGTGCATTCGAACCAGTAATCTTTCAGTTAGCAGCTTAGTGCTTAACCAATCCACCACTAGGGCTCCTTCCCATAAAGGTCATATCCTGGAAGACCCTATGGAACAGTTTTACTCTGTCAGGTAGAATCATTATGAGCTGAAATCAACTCAGTGGCACACAACAACTACATATGTGTACGCATGTGTGAAGTATGTACATACATATGTATAATAGTTGAAGATTTTCCAGGTTGGCATGGATCTATAGAAGTGGAAATTACAATCATATAGGTACTATCTTTAGCCTTAAGCTATGAAGAAAATTCACTTATTCAGCAAACTTTTATTGATTGCCTATTTTTTTTTTTTTTTTTTATTGTGCTTTAAGTGAAAGTTTACAAATCAGGTCAGTCTTTCACAGAAAAACGTATGTACACCTTGCTACATACCCCCAATTGCTCTCTGCCTAATGAGACATCCTGTTCCCTCCCTCCACTCTCTCTTTTCTTGTCCATTTTGCCAGCTTCTAACCCCCTCTACCCTCTCATCTCCCCTCCAGGGAAGAGATGCCAACATAGTCTCGAATGTCCACCTGATCCAAGAAGCTCACTCCTCATCAGCATCCCTCTCCAAACCATTGTCCAGTCCAATCCATGTCTGAAGAGTTGGCTTTGGGAATGTTTCCTGTCCTGGGACAACAGAAGGTCTGGGGGCCATGACCACTGAGGTCTTTCTAGTCTCAGTCAGACCATTAAGTCTGGTCTTTTTACGAGAATTTGGGGTCTGCTTCCTCTCCTGCTCGCTCAGGGATTCTCAGCTGTGTTCCCTGTCAGGGCAGTCATCGGTTGTAGCCAGGCACTGTCTAGCTCTTTTGGTCTCAGGCTGATGTAGTCTCTGGTTTATGTGGCCTTTTCTGTCTCTTGGGCTCATAATTACCTTGTGTCTTTGGTGTTCTTCATTCTCCTTTGGTCTAGGTAGGTTGAGACCAATGGATGCATCTTAGATGGCTGCTTGCTAGCATTTAAGACCCCAGACGCCACTCTTCAAAGTGGGATGCAGAATGTTTTCTTAATAGATTTTATTATGCCAATTGACTTAGATGTCCCCTGAAACCATGGTCCCCAGACCCCTGCCCCTGCTACGCTGGCCTTCAAAGCATTCAGTTTATTCCAGAAACTTCTTTGCTTTGGGTTTTGTCCAGTTGTGCTGACCTCGCCTGTATTGTGTGTTGTCTTTCCCATCACCTGAAGTAGTTCTTATCTACTATCTAATTAGTGAATACTCCTCTCCCACTCTCCCTCCCCCTCCCATAACCATCAAAGAATATTTTCTTCTCTGTTTAAAGCATTTCTTGAGTTCTTATAATAGTGGTCTTATACAATATTTGTCCTTTTGCAACTGACTAATTTCACTCAACATAATGCCTTCCAGCTTCCTCCAGGTTATGAAATGTTTCACAGATTTCTCACTGTTCTTTATCGATGCGTAGTATTCCGTTGTGTGAATAATGTGATGGTCTTTGATCAAGATGTTGGCTACACAATAATAGGAAAACAGAGTATATTGGGTATGGCTTTTGCTTTTATGGTTCTACCATTCCATCTAGGATAGAGTAAGAGAAAAATACAGGGTGCAGAATTATGGTAATGCCAACATTTCAATATAATCGGGAAAAACACAGCCTGTGTTCTTTTTACTTTGTTTATTTTTTGCTTTCTGTATGAATTATAATTACCTAAGGGCTGTGAGTTATCAAAAATGACTAAAGTCTTATCATTCCTTTAGTTTGCAATTTCAGAGATCATGTTAATTCACTACCTTTTACTTTTTTGTTGCTCCTTCATTCATTCATATCCTCCCTACCCCCCAAGCATTATTGGGTGCCTCCAAGGTTCATTTCAGGCATTTCTAGGTGTTGAGGATACAGCTGACTAAGACACATTCTCTGCAGTAAGGAAACGTGTAATTCTTACTCCATTAAAATAACTTAATTAGCTCCTTTTTTTTCTTTTCTATTATAGGGAATTTTGGCTGTAGGAAAAAAAAGTGGTTACATAACAAGCAATGTTGAAATGAATGCAATAATGACAATGAAATAGAAAATTTGTGAAGGGGAAGGAGAGGCCCGAGATGGTCATTTTTGCTATTCAGCTTTATCCCTGCTCTCCCTCACTGCCCTTGAAGTGAGACATAATTAAATGACTTGATTTGGCTAACCAAATGGGAGCCTTTCAATGCTAATCCACAATTTGACATGTTCTCTTCCTGTGTCAGCAATGTTCCAGATACTGGGAGCTCCATTACCTTGGACTCCTGGGTGAAGAAATATGATGAAGATATCCTAGCTTATTCACAGTGAATATGTAGTATAAGAAAAAAGCTTTGGTTGTTTTAAACTACTATGACTGTGTTATTTGTGTTACAGCATATGTTAGTCTACCATGATGAATGTTGTTATTAGTTGCCATTGAGGTAGCTCTGATGCATGGTGACCTTATGTATAACAGAAAGAAATTGCCCATTCTTGCACTGTCTTCACGATCATTGGTGTGTTTGTCTCCATTGTTGTGACCGTTCTTCAATTCATCTCATGGAGGGTTTCTCTTACCTTTGCTGGTCCTCAAGTTTACCAACCATAATGCCTTTTCCCAATGAATGGTCCCCACCTGATGACATGCCCAAAGTAAGCAAGTCTAATCTCAGACAATATTCTGTGACCCATAGCGTTTTCATTGGCTGATTTTCAGAAGTAGATTGCCAGGTCTTTTTTCCTAGTCTTAGTCTGGAAGGTCCACTGAAACTTGTCTACCACAGGTGACCCTGCTGGTGTTTGAAATGCCAGTGCCATTGCTCCAGCATCATGGCAACACTCAAGCCACCACATTACCACAAATTAACAGATGGGTGATGGATCTTGATAGGTACAGAGGGTAAATTATAAACAAAAACAACAAAAGACAGCTTCTAAATGGATTTTTATTTTACAGTTTTGGTTAGCAATACCTCCATTACGATCTAGGAGAAGGGGTGCAGGAATAAGGTAAACAGGTGCAGGAGGGAGGAAATCTTGTTTGTTCTACCCTATCACACTGAAGATTGACCTTAGAGATGTGCTGTGTCCATAGCTAGAATGTATCCAGCTAAGGTATTTGGGCAACATTCCAATTTTCTTGTGTTGCATGCCACATAATGGAAACTTGAAGAACTCCTAGATGAAATGTTCACTCAGTCATTTGACTGGTGTTCTCCAGATGCTAAACTTTATTGAAGAAATAGGTCAGTTTTCTGCTGATTAATTATTTGAAGCTTTGTAGAAGATACCAGTTGATGAAAAGACTACCTTTCTACCTATAATATTTTATTTAAAGGGTACATCATGTCCTGGCAAACAAAAGTTGTTATACTCATTTTACTTCAAAAATTTGACAGTAAAATGCCAAAATGTTTGATATTCTTCTGTAAAGTCTTGTCAATTCCAAGTTTGTTTGACTCCTGGGACAAACTAACAGTTAAGAGTCTCTTGAAAACTAGGTAATAGCAGAGAAAGCTAAGTGTTTATTTCATCAGACAACTTTTTGATGCGTATAATGGTTTCCAGCTTCAACCTCCAAGACAATCCACCTCAACTTGTTTAAATATTACCTTTGTATAGGTAATTAAAAAAAGATTCTTAATAGTGGGTGATGGCAGGAGATGATTAAAAAGGGGCAGCAAGTACAGAAACAATAAAACCATACTCATTAACTTTAAATCAAGGCAAGGTATATCTACTCATTGATGTTCCATTTTTTCATTCTGCCTTGTGGATGACAGCAAATCTTTATTGAAATGAAGACAGCAGGAGAGAGAATAAGAAGCCTGGATCATCCATTAGAGTAGTAGATAAGATGTTCAAAGTATTACTTTACAGTATGTTGTAATGTTTTAGGCCAGTGGTTCTCCACTAAGAATGATTTTGCCCCCAGGGGACATTTAGCAATATCTGAAGACATTTGTGGTTGTCCCTACTGGCATTTAATGTGTGGTTTAAAATGACTATAGTGCTGAGATTGAGGAACTTTGTTCTAAAGCAAGCACTTTATTTTATAGAGAATATATCTAAGGCTCATTCATCCTTACCAAAATATTTACCAAATGCCCACTACTGGGCAAGCATTTGTGCAGAGTGTATGGATAATAAAAATGAACCAGAATGATCCCAATACTGCCATTGAGTGTCTTGGGATAGAGAAGGAAGAAAAAGATGTTTTTATGTAACATCATGTCTATTCCAACTTATAGCAACCGTATATGCAACAGAGCAAAACACTGGTTCTTCTCCATCCTCACAATCCTCATAATCTTTGTTATGCTTGAACCCATTGTTGGAGCCACTGTGTCAATCCATCTGATTGAGAGTCTTCTTCTTTTTCGATGACCAATGACTTTGTCAGGCATGATGTCCTTCTCCATGGACTGGTCCCTGCTGATAATAGGTTCAAAGTACATGAGCCAAAGTCTTGACATCCTTGCTTCTGAGGAGCATTCTAGCTGTACTTCTTACAAGACAGATATGTTTGTTCTTCTGGCAGTCCGTGGCATATTCAATATTCTTTGCCAATACCATAACACAAAGACGTCAGTTCTTCTTCATTCTTCCTTATTTGTTGTCTGGTTTTCTTATGCTTATAAGGTGACTGAAAACACCATGGGTTGGATCAGGCACACCTTAGTCCTGAAAGTGATATTTTTGCTTTTTAACACTTTAGAAAGTTCTTTTGGAGCAGAGTTGCCCAATGCAATGTGACTTTTGATTTCTTGACTGCTGCTTCCATAGGCATTGATTGTGGATCCATGTAAAATGAAATCCCTGACAACTTAAATATTTACTCAATTTATCATGATGTTCCTTACTGGTCTAGTTATGAGGGTTTTTGTTTTCTTTATGTTGAGGTGTAATCCATACTGAAGGATGTAGTCTTTGATCTTCATCAGTAAGTGCTTCAAGACCTCTTCACTTTCAACAAGCGAGGTTGTGTCATCTGCACATCCTAGCCTGTTAAAGAGTATTCCTCCAATCCTGATGTTTATGCATTCCATTTCATTTTTGATGATTTCCAATTTTCCTAGATTCATACTTCATACATTTCATGTTCATATTAGTGGATAATGTTCCGCTGCTATTCATAAGGTTTTCACTGTCTAGTGCTTTTCAGAAGTACACTGCTCGGTCCTTCTTTCTAGTCTGTCTTAGTCTGAAAGCTCAGTTGAAACCTGTCCTTCGTGGGTGACCCTGCTGGTATCTGAATACCGGTGGCATAGCTTCCAGCATCACAGCAACACACAAGCACCCACAGTACAACAAACTGACAGACACTTACTATGAAGATCAAAGACCACAGCCTTCAGTATGGATTGCACCTCAACATAAAGAAAACAAAAATCCTCACAACTGGACCAATGAGCAATATCATGATAAAAGGAGAAAAGATTAAAGTTGTCAAGGATTGCATTTTACTTTGATCCACAATCAACAGCCATGGAAGCAGCACTTAAGAAATCAAAAGATGCACTGCATTGGGTAAATCTGCTGCAAAGGACCTCTTGAAAGTGTTGAAGAGCAAAGATGTCACCTTGAAGACTAAGGTGTGCCTGACCCAAGCCATGGTATTTTCAATCGCATCATATGTATGTGAAAGCTGGACAATGAATAAGGAATACCGAAGAAGAATTGACTCCTCTGAATTGTGGTGTTGGCAAAGAGTATTGAATATACCATGGACTGCCAAAAGAATGAACAAATCTGTCTTAGAAGAAGTACAACCAGAATGCTCTTTAGAGGCAAGGATGGTGAGACTGCATCTTACATACTTTGTTGTCAGGAGGGATCAGTCCCTGGAGAAGGACATCATGCTTGGCAGAGTACAGGGTCAGCGGAAAAGAGGAAGACCCTCAACGAGGTGGATGGACACAGTGGCTGCAACAATGAGCTCAAGCATAACAACGATTGTAAGGATGGCTCAGGACCGGGCAGTGTTTCGTTCTGTTGTGCACAGGGTCGCTATGAGTCAGAACGGACTCGGCGACACCTAGCAACAACAACAATTATTAATGGATGTTTGTAGCTGTTTCTTCTCATTTTGAATCCTGCCACATCAGCAGATGAAGGTCCTAAAAGCTTGACTCCATTCACATCATTAAGATTGACTCTACTTTCAGGAGACAGCTCTTCCCCAGTCGTACTTTGAGGCCTTCCTACCTGAAGGACTCATCTTCCTGCACTATATCAGACAGTGTTCCCCTACTATTCATAAAGTTTTCACTGGCTAATTTTTTTTCAGAAGTAGACTTCCAGGTCCTTCTTCCTAGTTTGCCTTAGTCTGGAAGCTCTGCTGAAACATATCTACTATGGTTCACCCGCTGGTGTTTGAAATACCAATGGCATAGCTTCCAGCATCATAGCAATATGGAAGCCACTAGAGTATGACAAACTGACAGATATGTGGGGTCATGCTGATATCCATGGAAATCTTTTCAGTAGAAACATGAAGTAAAAAATACCTAGAATTTGTGAAAACTGGGATTTTCCTATGTTCATGTTTATATGTTAATATTATTCCACAGGGCCTAAAACCTATTGATGTAATAAATATTAACTGAGAAAACAAATGGAAGAAACCCATCATCATCCATTAAAGAAATGAAATAAAAAGTGTAATTATTCAATATTTAATAAGCAATAATAGGTTTCAAGCACTCTTCTAAATGTTGGACTTATTAAAGTTAATAAAAGAGGCCAACATTCCTTCTGTCATGGAACTTACGTTCTAGTGAGAGGAGACATACAAACCAAATAACAACGTAAAATATATATTATTTAAAGCACTTCAACAAGGGAATAAGAGCGTCGGAGGAAGCAAAAGAGGTCAATTGTTCAAGAGATTAATTTTTAACTCAAAACTTCCAGTAAAAATTATCCAGAATTTCCATGAAAAATCTCAAAGGAATTTTTATATTTAGTGAAATGTTTAAGCTTAAGATAGAAAAAAATATATTTATATATTAGGTGGAATGATGAGTTCTGGGATGAAAGAAGTGTTAAAACGGTAAACAGCATGGTCAAGGAGTAACTCAATGAGAAGGCAACATCTCAGAAATGGCCTAAAAAAGCATAACTAGTGAGTGATATCCTCCAAATATCTGGGGGAAGGATACCAGCAGAGGGGACAATGGATGGTATTGTTAGAAAGGTGATTATCCACTGTGTTGGAGAAAAAAAAAGCAAACAAGTGACCAATGTGATTGGAGTCGAATGAGCAAAAAAGGCAGAGGAACTGGGGAGTTGGAGGCTGAGGTGAGATCATCACAGCTCCTTGTGAAGACTTTGTCTTTCACTAAAACTTAGATGGGCAGCCTTTGGCAATTTTCCATGGTGAAGTGATTGGTCTGGATCATACTATAACAGAATCACACTGACTGCTGGGTTGAGAACAACCTGGAACAGTGGAGATGAGGGAGATATAGGAGAGAGCCAGAGGGCAGAAAGAAGACCAGTTGGGCAGCCACCTCCAAAATTCCAGTGTCTGATAATGGCGATTTCGACTGAAGTGGTAGCAGGGAAGATAATGAGAAAAGTTCAGATTCTGGAGGTAGAACCAGGAGAATTTGTGAGTGGATGGAATGTGAAGTATGAGAGAAGGAGAGGATCACAACTGACTTGCAGGGATTTGTCCTGAGTCACCAGAGGATTAGAGTTGCCATTTACTGAGAGTGAAGACAATGAAAAGAGCAGGTTGGAATGTGAGGGGAATGTCAGGAGCTCAAATTCAAAAAGTCACTGGTCTTAAGTTATTTACCTAAAAGACAGAAGCAGGATTTGAAAATCATCTGAAAAATATTGGGCACTCAGGCATGTATCTAAAGCTTGCATGCTTCATAATTCTTTCTTTAGCTTTTACTTATCTGTTCCCTAAGTATCTCATTTGAATTCTTTTCAGAGTACACCAATTTGCAAAGATTATATATATTTCATAAATGATTTTATCTTCTGTTGTTGTTGAGCATACACACAGCAGAACATATAACAATTCAACAATTTCAGCGTGAAAAAAAAAATCAGTGATATTGATTACATTCTTAAAGTTGTGCAACTCTTCTCACTCTTTTTCCACTAAATTGTTCCTCTCCCATTAATGTAAACTCTCTGCTGCTTAAGTTTCCTATGTACTAGTTGGAGTTGCTGTTATCAGTTTGATCTCATATTTTTTGTTATTGTTAAGTGTAGTCGAGTCAGTTTCGACTCATAGCGACCCTAGGTACAACGGAACAAAACACTACCCAGTCCTGCGCCAGCTTCACAATCATTGTTATGCTCGAGCCCACTGTTGCAGGCACTGTGTCAATCCATCTCATTGAGGGTCTTCCTCTTTTTCACCGACCCTCTGCTTTACCAAGAATGATGTTTTTCTCCAGGGTCCCTCTTTATAACATGTCCAAAGTACGGGAGATATAGTCTCACCATCTTTGCTTCTAAAGAGCATTTTGGCTGTAGCTCTTCCAAGAAAGATTTGTTCATTCTTCTGGCAGTCCATGATATATTCAATATTATTTGTCAACAACAGATTTTAAAGGCTTCAATTCTGATCTCATACAGATAGTTCTTTAAAAGAGCACAATGTTGAAGACATATTCTTTGCTAATTAAGCTAAACCATTGTTATTTTAAAGAAGACTACAAAGGACATTTTTGGTTTAAAGTTTAAGGTTTAAAGATTATCTCAAGGCAATAGTTACAAGGATTGAATTGGCTAATGTTGTGTGGTAGATAATTACAACAACAACAACAAACAAAAGAGCAGCTGCTGAGGCTACTTTCGTACAACCAAACACATCATGGGGTTTAGTTTCTTGGTCTGGAGGTCTAGAGTCACTGTTTCATGGGGCATTTCAGATAATTGGCCTAATATTCTGCTTAGTGCCTCTGTTCTCCCTCCTAGTTTGTTTCATAACCCCTGGGGTCTTAAGGCTTTCAAGCGGCCACTCATGGTACAACAATTGGAATCAATTTGCATATATTATATATTTGATTGTACCTTCCTGCTTGTCTCAAGCTTGAGTTCTCGTGCTGGTTTCATACAATACAATAACATGACCACTTCAATTTCAGTCACACAGCAAGGTTGTAAATTCTGTTAAACCATGACAAAATGCTTCAGGGAACCTGACAACTCTGGTTCATTAAGAGTAGCCCCGTTGTTCACCAATTTTACAGTAAACTATTCTGACAGCTGGATTACTGTGTTTTAGTGAAGGCACAAAGAATGAAAAACCTCTCAGCCTCACTATCTGGAAAATCTCTAATTGCAAAGTTAATTATTTTTAGAGCTTAGAAATGTCTGTCAACTAAAATGAGCACATTATTATGCAAATAAGAAATGATATAAATTGAATACAAACAATTACAAGGCCATAAACCACTTTGAAAAGAGATAACAAAACAAGTGGTTTTTACTTTGCATCCCCACCTTTGGAGGTTATGTATGTGGCAGCTTTTTGTCTTGTCTTTGTTTTGGTTTTTAGCTTGCATTTTGTCAGAGCTACATGGATGCTCAAAGAAGACTCCAGTTTAAGAAGAAATTTTCAAATCCTTCAAATTTTTCTTCATCTGGAGGACAAATAATATTAGTATCTGTCTTATAAGTGGAAACCCTGGTGGTATAGTGGTTAAGAGCTACGGCTGCTAACCAAAAGGCCAACAGTTCAAATCCACCAGATGCTCCTTGAAAACCGTTTAGAGTCAGTTCTACTCTGTCCTGTAGGGTTGCTATGAGTTGGAATCGACTCAACAGCAGTGGGTTTTTTTAGTGGGTGGGTCTTGTAACCTGCTTTATTTTGCTTATTGCTCTTTGTGTTTTGAGATGATGCTTAGGGTTGTTTGGTTTGTGCACAAATTGCATGGCCTGAAGAATTAGGCCATTCTTAGCATCTGTAGACCCTTTTGCTGAGTCTGCTGAAGGCTAGATTTTTTTCTTTTTCTATCTTATCTTCCATCCAATGCTAAAGGATGTGATTGTTTCCACTTCCCAATTCACCATTTCAGAATGGACATGGGTGGAGGTGGGAGAGGAATTAACTTCCGATACAGAACTCTCAAATTTTAAAGGTTGTAAATTGTCCTCCACAGACCATAGGATTAAAGTATACTCTCTTGCATGCTTTGCAGAATTATTGATTTACTTTCTTCTATTTCTTGATGTCATGTTTCACAAGTATAAAGTTGACTTGTTCATTAGAAACTTTAATCATATTAGAACTTCATGAAGATATAAGAAAAGAAAAGATGAAATTTCCTAATGGCTTAATATGTGAAAATATGCTTCGCAAACCACCCCCAAGAATGCACATCACATACCACAGCAGCATTTAAGAGCATCTTAGAAACCACAGCAGAGCGCCTTGATACTTCAGATAGATATAGAATCTTCTTCTGGGTGTCTGGCACTGCTAACCTCTTACAGGGAACTCAGTGCACACCCCTTCATAAGGATGCACAAATTTGGAGGAATTTGCAAGCCATGTGAAAGTTTTGAAAGGTGAACCTACCTTAATGCTGAGGCAGGAGGACTTGAAATCTCTTCATTTTATTTTTCTTCCACTCTCATTTATGGAAGATATTTGTGGGCTCTGTCATTACAGGCCAGTACATTTGATTATTTCTTTATTGTAGTAAGTGTGTTGGTAATGAAACATTGGCCATTTCTGTAGTCTTCACATGTATAATTCAGTGACATTAATTATGTTCATCATGTTTTTCAGCCATCATCATTAACTGATCCCAAATTTTTCTGTTACTCTCAACAGAAACTTAGTGTTCTCTAAGTATTGTGTCTTCCTTCCCACTCACCATCAGTAACTAACCACTAAAAAACTTTGATCTCTATACATTTGCCCATTTTAGCTATTTCATATAAATGGGATCGTACAATATTTTTTTCCTTTTGTGACTGCCTTATTTCACTTAGCATAATGGTTTTAAGTTTCATTCCTATTGTAGCAGGTGTCAGGACTTCTTTTCTCTTTATGGCTGAGTAATATTCCATTGTATGTATGGATTGCATTTTGTTTATCCATTCATCTGTTGATGGACATTTAGGCTGTTTCCATATTTTGACTGCTATAAATTGTGCTGCAACAAACCTTGGTTTAAAAGTATCAGTGTACATTCCTGCTTTTAATTCTTTTGGGTATATGTAGGAGTAGAATTGCTGAATCATATGGTCTTTCTATGTTTAACTTTTGAGGAACTGCCAAGCTGTTTTCCACAGAAGTTATACCATTTTACAGTCATTGTTCAGTATCACATTGGAGCTATCAGCCCACCTTTTCAGCCCCTCTCACTGACACATCGTCATATTAGTAGCAGTATCTATTACATCCTGTATACTCTGAGGAATCAGTAGTATCGCTTATATCCTGTATACTCTGAGGAATCAGAGAGAGGGAGAAGGAAAGAGAGAGACATAATGTGGTTGGAAAGTTTCTGTGGAAAAAGGAATAATGAATGAGATGGGAAGAAACAGAGAATTTTCATGCAGTCTTTGCAGTTCAGTACCTAAGCCATGCTCTGGCAAAAACGAAAAAAAAAAAAGGGGGGGGATGGGTTCATAAATTTTTCTTGATGAAACTAAGCCCTTACTGGTATTCCGTATATAATTCGGTGTACTAGTGGGCCCAACAACCAAAAAACAAAAAATAAACCTGTTGCCATCAAGTCTATTCCAACTCATAGCAATCCCATAGGGCAGAGTAGAACTGCCCCATAGAGCTTCCAAGGAGCCGCTGTTGGATTCAAGCTGCCCATCTTTTTGTTAGCAGCCAAGCTCTCAACCTCTGTGCCACCAGAGCTCCAACAGCGTGGCAGCAAAACAGCAAGTAGCAAAGAGTGGAAATAACTCTCCTTAGGTAGACTGGCCTATACATTTGAGCATGGAGGAGCACCAGATGACCTCTTGCTTCGTTAGTTTTTATAATCACAGTACAGGGGCCTGTGGATTAAATCCAACGCTCACCCTAAAACTGAAGAGAATATCATGAAATGCATCCTAGCTAACAACGTGAAAATGAAGCCAAGGTCGTGAAACAAATGTGACAATATCTAACACAATCAAATCGAAGAAAAGAAAAATCAGCGATAACAGTAAAGTATGAAAGGTCTGTATAGGACTGTTTGTTACGAGGCTTCTTTAGGCTGTTAAAGCTAATTGACATCCTTAATATCTGGTCATCACTACCAGGTACTGATTATACAATTTTCTAATATAAAGGTGAAAAGAGATGAACGCTGGCAGAGGGAGAGAGAAGGTTCAGACACAATCTTCAAAGAAATACAACTTTGATCACTAGATTGTTATAGTAGACGCTAACGTACAGCAAAATAAAAATACTGCTTCCTCCATATATGGAAACCTGGAAATAATCTGAGCTCACAATTCAAACGTATTTAACATTCTTGTATAATTAGGTCAAAATTTACTGTTGTTGTTGTTAGGTGCCATCGAGTTGAATTGATTCTGACTCATAGTGACCTTTTATGTACAGCAGCGTGAAACGCTGCCTGGTCCTGCACCATCTTCACAGTTATTGTTATTTTAAATCATTTTTATTCACTGATACGTTAAAATTTTACCAAGGATGGCTTAAGGAAACCATTTTCAAATCTGAAACTTATTCCTGTTCTTCTCTGAGTACAAACATTTTACAGTAACTTTCCTTAGAATTCCAATCCAGTCATGTCACAAAACCATTTATATCTGAGCAATCAGTCCAGCCCCCTTACAGAGAAACCAGATGTTGAACAAAAATTCATTTTGATCTTTGAATCCAACAACAGCTAATACACAAAGTACCTGGTGATCGTCATGATGTTTATAACATTCATGTTTACTATGTGATGAAACTAGACTATAAGTCAGTGTTAACATCACAAAATTGTCTCTATATTTACTTGAACTTCAACTTAAAATGGCAGTGCTACATATAGAAAGTCTGTGGTTCCTAATTTCAATTTGTGACATATTTAACTTGCTGTTGTTAGGTATCTTGAGTCAAATTTCTACTGATAGTGGCCTCTCGTGACTGAGTAGAGCTGCCCCTTAGGTTTTCTTGGCTGTAATCTGTTTGATCTGCTTTACAGAAGCAGATCCCCAGGTCTTCCTCCTGCAGAACCACTGGGTGAGTTTGAACCCCCAACCTTTGAGTTAGCAGCCAGGTGCATTTTAATCATTGAGCCATCAGAGCTCATTATATTTTACGTAGCCAGTCAAATTAAAGTTTCAGAACCCACATCGAAAATTAGGTATAAATAACTTACAATAAATTATGCTTAATGTTTTAAAAATTTGGATTTTTACTATTATTATTTTAATTAAAGAGAAGTGATGATTTATATTTTATTTGATGGAACAAACATTTCAATTTTGGAAATAACCTGCTCGGAAAGAAACACACTATGTGCTCACAAATGTAAAGCATCTTTTTAATAAAGGCCCCATTCACGATTCCAGGCTAGAGAACAAGATTGTCACAGAGCCGGCCTCTGGGGAATTGCTGGCTATGCAAGGAGGATTTACGGTAATTACTCAGGCTGTGGTTTAGATTAAGCCACTTGCAGCTTTGATTCACAAGCATTTATGAACATTCTCATTCAGGTTTACTTAAAAGAGTCCCTTAAACTTCAGACCGGTGTGTTGGATAATCACAGCACCTCATTTATTTTAAATGCTGCATAAAGTAAACTCTAATATAACCTTTACCAGATAGCACAAATGAAAAATAAAATAATATTGCTACGGAAGTTTAGTGAACACTTGATCTTACGTCTTTTAAGTGAACTTGGGTTTAGTAGGAATCATGGCACGTGTTGGAAACCCTGGTGATATAGTGGTTAAGAGCTAAGGCTGCTAACCAAAAGGTCAGCAGTTTGAATCTATCAGGTGCTCCTTGCAAACTCTATGGGGCAGTTCTACTCTGTCCTGTAGGGTTGCTATGAGTTGGAATTGACTCAATGGCAATAGGTATGGTATATATTAAAATGTTTCAGGTTTAAATGTTCCTATTAGCAGCTATCTCATGGTCAAATAATGTTGTTCCAATTGTTGTAACAGAATTCTTCTCTGACTTTGGTCCCTTTACCTTTTTTTTTTTCTTCTTTTCCCCAGACACTTCTGGGAGTTCATTAAGGATTGTTTCCCTTAAACACTGATGTCAGACACCATGTCCTTTTGATATTTTTCTCCTTTCCTGTTTTAGTAACTGGAAGTTTGTGAGAAGCCTTTGGTGCAATGTGCACAACAATTGAGCCAAACAAAGCCTTACCTCTGAACTTTCTGTCCTTGAAATAAGGCCAAGAACGCCAAGAGCATCACCTGAATGTGCACGTGAAACCTCCACCAGACAAAGCCATTTGCCATTGAAGTCAAGAGAATAGTGACTACAGTTCTTGTGGTGCAGCCTGTAGTGTATATCCCAAAGGAGAATCAACTACACTCCCTGGACCTCACAAAAATGCTATACATCTTTTGGTTTTTAGGCTCTGACATGAGTGAATGGAGGCTGGATTGAAGAGAGACAGGGATAGATATTATACTCTGTTCTTGACAGCTTATGTGCCTAGGCCTGGTGTACGACCTGCTTTGGCCAGCAGAATATGAGTGGCCAAGCCTAGCAATGACATGGTGTAAGGAATAGAATCGTATCTCTTTAAAATACGTGAATTCCCAGCCCTTGTACCTGATTCTGTTTGGAATTAGGCTTTTTCTTTTTTATGTTAACAAGGTGATACCGGTATGACCTAATCACTGAAGCTAATCACTTCTGAGTTATAAGAAGATCAGAATGGATACAAAAACATATACATTAGGGAAGACAGATGCCATGTGAGGATTGTCTACAAGCCAAGGAACCCCAGTGAACCAAGGACCACTTGGAGCTATCAACAAGGAAAGAATCTTCATGGCTGAGAATCTTTGTCTGAAGAGTGGGTTTCGAGAATGGTTTAAGCCTGGGGACTAAAGATTGGGGGTTCCTCCAGTCTCTGTCAGACCATTAAGTCTGGTCTTTTCATGTGAATTTGAGTTCTGTTCTACATTTTTCTTCTGCTCTGTCCATGACTCTCTCTTGTGTTCCCTGTCACGGCAGTCATTGGTGGTAGCTGGGCACCATTTAGTTCTTCTGGTCTCAGGTCGATGGAGTCTCTGGTTCTTTTGATCCTTTAGTCCTTTGGGCTAGTATTTTCCTTGTGTCTTTAGTTTTCTTCATTCTCCTTTGCTTCGAGCAAGGTAGGACCAATTGACGTATCTTAGATGGCAACTCACAACCTTTTAAAACCCCAGAAACCACACTCCAAAGTGGGATGTAGAATATTTTCTTAATATACTGTTATGCCAATTGACCTAGGTGTCCCCTGAAACTATGGTCCCTAGGCCCCACCTCCAGCTACTGTGTCCCTCAAATTGTATGTGTCCAGGAAAATTCTTTGCTTTTGCTTTGGTCCAGGTGTGCTGACTTCCCCTGTATTATGTGTTATCCTTCCCTTCACTGAAGAATAAAGAATCTTGACTTTCTTTTAAGTGTGATTGAAAGCCATTGAAGAGTTTTAAGTAGAGGAGTGGTGTAATTTAATCCATATTGTTTAAAATTCTGGTAGTTGTGAAAAATAAATTGTACTGAGTCAAGAGGCAATGCAAAATGTTCAGTATGAAGGCTGTGGCTATTCAAAGAGGGAATAAAGCAGGGTTGCTGTAGTAGGGTAATAATGGAAACAGAGAAAAGTGAGTTAAATTGGGATATAGTTGGGAAATATGTCAACAGAAATTGCATGGGAGACATGTAGTAAGTAATGGAAAGAGAGCACAGTGATTTTGTTTCCAGAACTCTTCCTTGAGATAACAAGGACTCCTAGCACTTACAGTCAGCCTTCCCTTTCTGCTTATAACCTCAGTAAGAATAAATACTTTTCAAAATCTCAGTGTATACGGTACCTGATAATTTTAAAGAAAATCATGTCAATTCTAAGGCATATACCATGCATTGAATTATAGCACTGGTGGCACAACAGTTAAGCATTTGGCTGCTAACTAAAAGGTTGGCAGTTCAATCCTACCTAGCAGCTCTATGGAAGAAAGATCTGGCAATTCACTTTTGTAAAGATTACAGTCCTACTCTACAAGGGGTTACTATATGTGGAAATCGACTAGACAGCACTTAATAACAACAGAATTATAGATAAAATATTTGTATTTCCTAAAATATGACCTACGATGTTTTCTTTATTTTGCCATGTTTCCTTTTTAGCTTACCTTTTTAAAAAACTTAAACAAATGTCAAGAACCTGTCTCCTTGAGTATTAAACCTATACTTGTACTTCCATTTCCTATATATGTATATATTTTTCCCCCATCCCTTTCTCCTTTCCCAAACTTATTTTTTCACATTTTCTTACTTCATCTTCTAGCCCAGCAGCACATCAACCTTTCTGCTCACTCCCCTCATTACCTCGTTTGTATCCTCCTCTCCTTCCACCTGCCACAAGGTTTGCCTTTTGTCCTTTACATCTTGTTTTCACATTCTCCCTAGATTGGCAAATACTTCCCTCAATTAAATACTCTGCTAACATAATAGGTTTTTGGTTTAGTACAATTTAGGAGAAGTAGGACAAGGAAGTTCACCTAATTATCTCTATTCTAGAGAAGATGGGAGTTTGCAGGTTTTCACAGAAGTCGTTTTGCTTCCTAATTTTGTGGTATGGCCCAGTCAAT